>NC_043714.1:17862129-17914640 GCF_006229205.1 Suricata suricatta
ACAGTATCCCATACTTTATTGGGAATATATGCCATTTCCCAGCTTTTCCCAAATGCAATTAGGGATAGAGAAGGGCTGAAAAGTTGAGCATGGAAACAAATGCACTGTGATTTGCACATTAACTCAGGAAAAAGTGCAAGAATATAGAATTGAAGACCAATTTTGAACATGAATTTCCAATGTCTGCATTCAAGTACTGCTATTTAATGTTTCATTTATATGCAATATGGGAGTTTTTAATGAACAAAAAATAGGCCTCTTAACATAAATTTTTTGCAGGAATTATTGATACAGAGTTCAGATATTTCTAAGAGTTCTGGAAGAGTGGATACATAAGAGAGGGAGGTGGGCAGGAAGATAGTAATTCATTAAACTAATTACATGGCACATTGCTTTGAAGAATGTTACTATTTGTGTCACTACATGTACCAAGAGTTGGGTGTTAACACTTGTATGTAAACGGTGGTCATGTCATTTATATAGTGATTCTCCCTAATGAGGCACTGCCTAGAGTTCTCTGATTTATTCCCAGGGGATAATCAAATGTGTGTTAGTCTTAAAAATCTCTATTAAGATCTAAGAAATGTATGTGATATTAAGGTCTAATGTAATCATATTTGGACTTAGTTCATTAAAAATAACTAGGCAGGGGTGCCTGGGTGGCTCAGTCAGTTAAGCGTCCGGCTTCAGCTCAGGTCATGATCTCACAGTTTGTGGGTTCGAGTCTCACATCAGGCTCTGTGCTGACAGCTAGCTCAGAGCCTGGAGCCTGCTTCAGATTCTGTTTCTCTCTGTCTCTGCCCCTCCCCTGCTTGCACTGTCTCTGTCTCTCAAAAATAAATAAAAGACATTAAAAAATTTTTTTGAATAACTAGGCAAACTTTGATATATTCTTGTTTTGATTCACATACTCAGCAGGTCCTCTTAGGTATCTACTAGGCTTTGAGAGATAAGTAGCTATTAAGCCAGAGCAATAACTTAGCAATAGAGGAGGTAGAAAATATTGTCCCTTTCTCATTTATTAACTTAGTTAAGTTAGTTTAACTTAATTTGACTTATTAACTTAATTTGAGGACACCTGAAAACTGTAAGAAAAAAGTTAAATATTAACTTAAAAGTACCCAGTGAGGGCATATTACTGTGATGTTCATTTTTTTATGCATTCCAATGATGAATAAATAAGAAATTGATTTAAGAAACTTTGGATCACATTTTATGGTTATAGTAAATCTTTAGGTATATCTTCAAGGGAGTGATTAAAACAAAGACACAGGGAAGTAGCATGAGCTAAGATGTGGAGATGGAACAAATAGCAATGTTTAGGTAGAAATAAGGCAACTGGCAAGCTTTTTACAAGAAAGATAGAACCAGAAAATAAATATCTTTAAACCTTTAGAGTCAATTATAGTTTAAACAACATATTCATAGAAATGGGTATACATTATTATTTTAAGTCAGATTGGAAGAAACCCTAGTTAAATTTCTTGGTTTTTAAAATTAAATTGAAATATATTCTTTTCCTCAAGTTTTACAAATTTTTATTTTGTAGTGACATGAATTTAAGTCAGTATCAACTAATTTATTGATATATTCACTTTAGATTGCTATATTGCTTGGTACCCACTGTTTATAGATTTTGAGTCTGCTAACAATTTTGATTACAGAGTAAACACAAAAATGCATGTTTGTTTAGTCTCTGACTCCAATTGTTCATGTCCATGTTGTTACAAATAACAAACAGTAAGCAGAAGCCCCAAGAGTAAAAACACCAACAATGGAATCTCATACTTCAGTGATTCAGATGAGAAGAGCTTGTTTTTCACATTAGTTTCAAAACTGGTCAAGGGTGATTTCAAAAGTGAAATATACTGGTCACTTTTACCTGTGAAATGAATATGAAGAATGATGGAATGTTCTTCTCCATAGCTTTATTGATATCCAAATAGGATAATTACCTGGTACAATTCTCTGCAATGTCCCCATTTCAAACCCATTTTTATCACTTTCAAACCAATAATGATGTAAGCACCCTTCACTGACTGCTACCTACGAGCCAGACACTGTGGGCACTTCTCATGTTTTGAGAGCACAGAGCAGTTTTGAGTTAGCCTCTACTTTTCTCCATTTTGCTTATGGAGTAGCTGAGGATCTGAGATGTTAAATAATTTGTGTAATTTGTCCCAAATCACACAGCTAGCAGCTAGGAGGAGGTGTAATCAGAATTTAAATATTGGTAAATATGGGTTCAGATGACACTGAACTACTAAACCATGTCACCTCTCCAGTGTTCTAAAATACTATAGAAATCATATCATACCCTAGCTCGTCAAACCTCTTTTGCCTATCTGATCCTTTAAACCAATACTGCCATTCAAGACCTTTCATAATTAAATATCATGTTACTCATCCAATTGTATTTCACATAAGTACCTTATATTTGTGTATACATTCAACAAACATTCATTAAATATATGCAAAGAACTATGCATGGTTCTAGAGAAACCAAGGTGAATATCTATGGTCTCTGATTTTCAGGAACTTAAAAATTAGTGAGGAGCACCTACAGACAAAACAATTATATATTTTTTTCTTTCTCTATCTCATTACTTCTGCTAAGTTCTTTCTCTTTGTGTCTGTACTTTTGCTAACATGGTTCTTCCTGTAAGTCTTATAGGTCTGTTTGAATTAATAAGTCAATAACTAGAATAAAATGCCCATGTTTAGAAAATGTCAAGTTCCTGGCTACCTCATAAGATATTGGCTAGTCCATAATTGGCTGACTTTATTTCTAGCACTATTTAATGCTTCATCCAGTTGAATATGTATTAGTGGTTTTACAATATGTAAAGTATGGCTATGTTCTCATATTGGAAAAATTTTTAATATTTATTATATCTTCCAGAAAGTTGTACCTGCAGGCATAACAAAATTATTGTTTGGATAATTGGCTCTAAACCCAGTGGATTTCAGTGAGACTGAAGGAAAGTAAGAGTAGTGAATGTTATTGGAATTAAATTTCAAAGTACGAGGAGAAAGCTGTAGGAATTCTTGTCCTATGGCCCGAACTTTTCTTGTGAAGAAAAACATCTCCATTTTTTATGCCTTTTTTTAATGCTGTTTTCTTACTTAGACCACCTACCCATTCCTATTTACCAATCTTCAAAGCTACCTGTCATCTTGTCACCCTGAATGTCTCAAACAGGTATTGATTTTCTTGAAATAACTATGAAGGATATTTAAACTTACATTCTCTTTATTTTTTTAATAAAGTAGCAGGAGTGATGATCAAAATTACACTCCTAAAGTAAATATCTAAGGCCCATAATTCTACTATAAGGATGCAGTTATATATTTATTAGATTTTTTTGAAAACCTCTTTTCCATTTCTTTATCTGGATATAGTTTTTTACCTCCTCCAAAGGTTGAACATCTGCTACTTCATTTAGAAGGTCAAAGTTAAATGGATAAAATAAGAAATATAAAATTAAGCTTGCAGCTTGGAGGCTTTCTATCAAGCTGGTAGAAGTTGAGTGGACATGGTGGTGAATAGTCAAATGTGTCACTTCTCAGTAACAGATGTATAAGTCAGTGAATGAAGACACAAATATTAAAAACTAGATACGGTTTCAAAGCAATATATTAAACTTCAAACACCATGGGTAATATGTCATTGAAGTTCAATGGAAATAAATCATTACTGTGAACTAGGGTGATGAGAAAGACTACATGGAGGAAGTAACCTTGGAGCTGAACTGGAAAGAAAGCATGAGAAAGAAAACATGAGCTAAAGAAAACATGAGAGGGCTTGGCAGATGAGATGAAAATTTGAGGGAGGACATGCAGCCTACAATAAAAAAGGCATATGGGAAACAAGGTTTTCATGAGCAGTAGAGATAATATGTTTCCATTTAACCAATTTAAAAAAAATTTTAATTAGTTTTTAATTTTAAATTATATTTCCCTGCTGCCTTTGACCACCATGAAGCTATCACCTCATGGAAAAAGAGGTACCACCTAAAAGAAAGGTTTTTCTCTTGATTATCTTTCAAAGCTAACTTCTTTGAGGGTAAACAGATACAGACATCTTAAAGGAAGACCTGGGGAGAGAGAAAAGTATTTTCTAAAGTCTAAGAGGTCTTCCTTTGCATCTCTAAAGCAAGGCTCCTCAGAGGTCTACTCATGGATCATATATTCATAGTGGAACATGAGAGAGTGCCCAGCTGACAGAGTCAAAGAAGAAACCTCATACTATCCTGGATAGCAAGAAAAGACATAGAAAGGCTAACTTAGGAAGTCAGAGACAAATGTCCTCGTTCACCTCTCAGGACAAATCCCACTTGTGTAGAGTGTAGAAACACCCAGAAGGATTAAGAATGGGGAGGAAGGTGACAGAATCTTTGCTCAAAAACTGTAGACTTGTTGATATAAACTCTTTGCGCTCTTGGACTGTTGGTTCCCATTCTGTGTTTATGTAGCCAAAAGTGTAGAACAGAAAGGAATAGAGAGAAGGAGACTTACAAGGTAGGACTGGAAGACAATTCCAGCCCTCCCAGCTCCTCTGTGTTAAGAGGAGGAGGCTCAGCAGCTTCTACCTGCTCTGTGAGGGACACGGAGGAAAGCTGAGAATTGAGGATGAGGGAACTGTTGCAGTGAGGGCAAAGGGGCCCTGTGGTCGAGATGTGATGTCCCAGGCTAGGCTGAGTGCAGGAGGAGGTTGGAGGTGGGACTCAGAGGACCCCAGAATGGAAGTGGAGCTGAATCAGTGGTGTGGAGGAATGATGGCCAGGCTTCTGACCATACTGAGAGCAAACCATGCCCAAACACCAGATTGTGTAAGCACAATCTTCTCAGAGTCCAGCGGGGAACACAGAGGTGGGCATTGGGATAACTGCTTGCTACCAGAAAGAATAGCAGCTTGCTAACCATTGTCTTGAGGACACACACTCTTCCCTTTGTAACCAGATGCCACCTTATCTGGCAAGGGAGAAAAGTGAAACTTGAAAGAAGAAAAAAAAAAGTCCTTTTTGGGAATTTTAACTTAATTTGACTGTATCTGAATTAAAAAGAGACTACACTTATTGAAAAAGAAAGTTTACACCAAAGGAAATAAAGATACCTTTAAAAGACATATTTAAGGGCTTATTATTATTATTATTATTATTACTTAATTTTGTTTTATTTGCCCCTTTATGCAAAAGGATACATCACTTATAAAAAATAAAGAATGCTATATATTTTTTTTACCCATCTTAGTTGTAATTAGTTCTGGAACAGTCTGCATGTATTTTGGAGGCCTGGAGTGAAGTGTTTGTGTTGGGAAATAGTGATCCGTAGACCTAGAAATATATAAATATTTGCCTGAATGTGAGAACACCAATACATTGAAGTTAGATCTGGAAATATATTCAATGTGTTTTATATGAAAAAAGTGCTTTCATTTCAAAAGTTCTGAGAGACGAAACACAGAAGAAGTGCTGGATGAGTTTCCCTGTGGCTCTGACTTTATCTAAGCCATGGCAATCGTCCCTTTGGAGACTCTGAGCTAGGACAGTGCGAAACATCACGGGTCATATGGTGCCTGAGTCCTCCAGCAGTGGGGTGTGCGCGCATGTGTAGGAGTATGCGTGTATGCATGCGTATGTGTCTGTGTGTGTCTGTGTGGATGTATGAGTGTGGTATGTATGTCCTAATGAGTATGGGTATATGTGTGTCTGTCTGTCTACCTGTGTGTGTACATGTGTGTACGTTCTATGAAAAGCTGCTATAGGCTGACTCCATTTTTTTTTGCCAAATTGTATTCATAAAACCACACATTGGATCTGAGACTCATAAAGTAGATCATATTTTTCCTACCCAAATGATGTTATAATTTTGGTTTAAAGTTAAGATACATCATCAAATCATAGCTATAATCAACACTGCAACTACAAAGGGAAAATTCAGTTACTACAAAACTTTATAATTTAAAATAACAAAATTACATCATATCATTTTATTAATTATGGACGAAAATATTATAATAAATAATTGGGGGTGGAACGCCAATGTACCATAAACTGTATATAAAGACACCCTATATACAACTTAGCTGTATCTATCACAAATTTGGCCAAATGTTAAGTTACGATAACTATTCATCTTTAATTCATAATTTTATTTACCATTTTGAAACTGGGAAAACACTGTAAGGAATTGTTTGAATGACTAGGCCTCTTAAAATAAGGTAGTTTGAGTTTTTACCTGTTTTGTCTTTTATATATTTTGATATCAAAGTTCAACTAATATTCATGTCAGGCTATTTAATGTGAAACTACCCACTAAAGTAATTCTTTCAGACTTCATTAAGAATTTTATTCTAAATAACTTGGAGAAAAGGAAAGTGACTTGAATGTAATATTTGTTATCTATAAACTTTGTAACAGATTACCATACACTTAACATCTTAAAACAAGGCATATTTATTATCTCTCAATTTCTTTGAGTCAGGTATTTAGGCACAGCTCAGTTATGTCTTCCAATTTTGGATTTCTTACAAGGTTGCAATCAAAATGTCAGGCAGGACTCCTGGAGTATCGTCTGATGCTCATTTGGGGAAGGATCTCCCTTTGAGCTCAAAGCATTGTTGGCAGAATTCAGTTCTTCAAGGGTTGTTGGACTGAGGCCTCAGTTCCTACCTGGGTGGTGGCAGAAGCCACCCTGTCTTCCTTGTCATGTGGGCCTTCAAAACATGGCAACTTGTTTCATCAAAGTGTGCAAGCCAAAAACAAACAAACAAACAAACAAACAGAAAAAATGTGCTAGCAAGATGAAAGTCACATTCTTAAAATACCTAATCACACAAGCAGCTTGGCTTCATTCTGCTATTTAGAAGATAAGTCGCTATGTTCAGCCACACTTCAATGGAAGAGGATTATACAAGGACATAAGCACTGCAAAGCAGCAATTATGGGTCATCTTAGAGTCATCCTGACAAAGATGTGTTCAGCATATTATCGTTATGTAACTCCTCTTGTTTTCTCTCTCATGTATAGTGCTTGTGAAGGGCAAAGTGTTGTGAGTCCAGAAGAGACCAGAACATATGTGCTTTTTGTATTATTCATATAGCAGAGTGGTAGGTGACGAGTGGTGTAGCTATAAGCTCAGGGCTTTCATAATACTAAAAGATCTTGTAATAAAGGATCATGGCAGAAACTGTTTCATAAAGATGAATCTCAAGGTGAAATCTTTGTTTTATTCATCATGGTGCTGAGTGTGGATGCAAACTGAGAGTGAGTTCAGTTGTGCTCCAGAAGGACTGTGGATGAGACTAAAGAGAGGAGGGAAAATCAAAAAAGATGGGATGCCAAATATGAAATACCCTTTGGGAGCAAAAGCCAATGAAAGGTCCAAGATGTTTAACAGTGGTTTAGGAGAAGATTTGCTGTTCAAAGTTAAACTTAGTCAAAATAGATAGTCAAGAAACTATCTCTTCCATAGTCATATGGAATTTTCGGGAAAAATATCTGTTAGATATCACTTGGAGTGAGGGTGTATGGTGAGGTATGTTGTTGGTTTCATGGTGTTAAAGTAAAAGCAGAGTAGCACCAGAAGACTAAGTCATTCTTGTGTAACAGAGTTAATCAGTAATGCAGTATGAATACAGTATTGTGCTGTGGTTGGGAAAGTATCACCTTAGTGTTCACATCCAGGCTGCACATCTTAACATCAGCGACCTGATCAAACTAGAGTTTAACTCAAATGTCAGAATCCATAGGCTGAATGTGGCCTACACTGTTGTTTGGTCTATACTTTAAACTCCCAAAACTGATTAATCTCCTGTCAACACTCTTGTTTTTTTATACCTATCCTTTTTATTCATATAAGGTACCTGCCTGTAATGCAGGTAAGTGGGAGATAAAAAAAACCTTAGAGAAGGGTTTTCAACCTCAGCACTACTGACATTTTGGACGTTATTAACATTCTTTTTTGTAAGAGACTAGCCTCTACCCACTAGATCCCACTAGTATCCACCATCTCCTTCCCTCAGTTATGACAATAACAACAACAACAACAAAACATCTTCAGACTTTGCGTTATGAGGGGGAAGAATAAATTACCCATGGTTGAGAACCATTGTGTTGGAGGGTTGTTATGTGTGGCAAAATAAGGTGTAACATCTGAAAACACCTGAAACAGTGATTAAAACATAACAGATATTGAACAAATGATAATTTTTCTTTAAATGTTTGACATTGGAGAGTAGTATTATTACATGGATTTAATGTAATACAAGTGTTCTGGAACATGGAAGGCAAATAATACTGTGTCTGTTTGAGCGCTCATTTGAGAAATCATTTGTTGTAGGTGTTATGTGTATACACCTACATGTGTATGTTTATATGTAAAAGCTGATACCTCTGAAGTCACACCAATCTATCTTCAAATGCTATCTCTTCCAATTAATATGTATGCCTTGGGGAAATGCTTCATATTACCTTATCTACAATGTACCTTATCAATGAAATGGAATAACAATGGCATGCATATCATGGTCTCAGAATGATTCATTCACTCATTCATTCAATATATATGCATTGAACCTTGATTATGTTCCAGGGATTGTATACAAAATGTAAGACAGTCTCTACCCTCCTGGAAATTTAGTGGAGAATCAAATGATGAACTGATAAACATAAAAAGTAATTACTGAATGTAACAAATGTTCTGGAAATGAAGAAAAATAAGAATAAATAATGATAAATGATGCTCTGTTAGATAGAATAGTCAAGGAAATACCCTCTTAGAGGTTAAATTTGAGCAGAGATTTGAATGAAGAGAAAGAAGCCTTGTATGGTCATATCTGTGGAAGGGCACCCCAGGTAGGAAGGACAGTAAGTGCAGAGACCTGAAAACATTTATGTTATTGGATTGTTCAAGGAACAGAAAGAGGCCATGGAGGCTATAGAAGGAGTATTTGTATAACCACTTTGTACAGTTTTTGATTTTTATATATTTTTTCTTATCTTGAAATATCCATTTTTAGTAAACTCAAAATGTTTCTATAATGTAGGGTGTGAGATGAGTTCTTAGGTGATATCATGCTGCATGACATGTTATTAAAGAATAGTTCCATAGAGGCAACTATCCAAGAAAATGGAACAAAGTTGAAAATGGTCTTATAAAATTTCATTTGGGGTAGCAGTGTTTTGTGGCTTGAAGTGTAAAGGATGAGAACAGCATGTGAATTCCAAGAAAGCAACATGCAATAGAAAGAGAACTTACAGTGTGTCAGACAGGATGGCAACATCTTGTGGCATGTGGCTCCCATCTCAGTGATGGAAAAGGTATGTCTTGTGCTTGCTTCTTGCCTGTGGCACACCACAAGGGAGAATGAGTTGGCAACCACAGCCAAAAAACATCAGTAACAATTTTAGTATATGACCAGCCATGATCTTCTTTTTTTATTTTCCTAAAATTTTATTCTTTTAAAATTTATTCCAAAGGGCTGAGCATAAAACAGAAATAAAGGGAGTTTAGAGGGGACAGGAAGAGAGGTAGCTACGATACTTAATGCTATTTTTGAATTAACCATATTGGATTTAGGATTCCAACAAATGTGACAACCATAATGAAATACTTTTTTTCTAATTTATTAAAAACTTTTTAAATGTGTATGTAGTTGGTTAAATTTTGCCTGAGAATGTCACATGATGAGAAGAAAATCTCAGTAGCAATGCAGAAAGTTGAGAGAGGGAGTAAAGCAAAGTACAAAGGAATTAAAATGGAGGACTATTGGAGCAGAAGTCTATAATGTCTAATATCTATTGAAGAAGAATACTTTCAAAACTAAGGAGTTAAGCAAAAGTAAAGATAGAATACAAGAAAAGAAAGAGGAAAGGAGGGTAATGGTGGAAGATGTCAACCACCGAAGACATATCACACTTGAAATCCAAGAAGAAAGTAAACTAACAATAAATCCTGAGTTTAATCACAAATATCACACTAATTTACTTTCTTGTATTTGCATCATATATGTAAAATAAACTGACTTCAACTAGAGTCAATTCTACTAAAGATAAGTTTAGAGAAGAGATATAGAAAATTTAGCTGCTAGTCTTAGGACTGTCACAATTAGTGTATAAATTTACCATACTGTTTCTAAAAGGCTTATTTTGAGTTAGCAAATTATGTAATCTCAATGCAGAAACACTCTTCAAAAAGCCCATTTAATACTTGTGGTCTGGATCAAAAACCAAAATATCAAATATGGTGCAGGTTACATATGTTAGGCTGATGGTCAAAGTTCATTAGCAATCAACAAATGAATACCATGCACATAGGGACTTCTTGATAAGACCTTATTTATTTAACATAGAACCTGTAGGAACATAAAAATTATTTTAAATAGGGTTAACAATTAGTTTAAAAACAAAAAGAATAGATATATATTTGTTGTATCACTCGGAGAGGCTGAAATAATGTTTGCTGTAATGTAATGGTGGCACATACAACCGGTGATCATTCTATTACTAAACCATTGGGATGAGAGAGAAATGACTTTTCACTGTTGAGAGATATTAATTGTATGAGTGCTTTAGCCAATCAATTCCCATTGAAATTAAAATGGAGTAAATACACTTTTAAATAGTAGTTAAAATGATAGCTTTTGCAAGATTTTGCAGTGATTATTATATTTTAAAAGATTACACCTTTTTATTCATCACCTTATTGAAAAGTAATCATTTACTAAATTCCAGTCTTTTAGATTAATCACTCTTTCTCTGTGACTACCTGGATACCATTATTTGCCATGTTCAGTAAACACTTTGCCTTGTCTGCCTTGCTGTATGTTTTCCACTTGTATTCCTGAACACCTCTACTTCTAAGCTCTTTGTTGATCTGTCTTGGGCTTCCCCTTAATATCCCTCAAACCTTGTCCCTGACGCTACTCTTCCGATACGGTCCCTGGTTCTGTGTTGTCCACAATGTGTCCTCACTGCAATTAGCCCTGTAACTGGGTTTTCTATCAGGCCAGTGTGCTTATGTAACTTTACCTGATCTGAGTCTACATGCCTGGATTTTCAGTTATTTTTATGAAAGAGAATTGTTCATGATTTCTATCTGTAAAACCTTCAGAAGGTGACAAAAATTTCATGAAAAAGTCATTTTTTTATAGATTATAATCTCTTAAATTTGTGGTGGGTGAAAATTAAGAAAAATAGATACATTCTGTGCAAAAACCAGACTTCACACAGTGTCTGGATTTGAATTTGCTAGAAGCAGTAGTATTTTCTTGCAGACTGGAAAGAGAAAACCACTCCCAGATGTCTTAATTTTTCTAACCGTAAAGCCTTCACAATTTACATCATGATGGGTTCAATTAGCACAAGTCTTGTGATTCATTTGCAATCTAAGCGAACAAATTCTAGCCTATGAATTTTTACAAATGTTTGTGGTCATGGTGTGTTTGGCTTTCAAAGGTCAAAGAAACTAAACAGGAACTGGTCACTAACCAAGATATCTCAGGAAGTTTCTTGCTCCTTTTGGTTAATAGTAGAAGATACAGAATATATGTAAACTTAAATTTATGTAAACATTTTCTGTAACTTACTGGCCTAATCACTCTCTTTGTTTATTGATCTCATGTGGTCAAGGAAAGTAAATACTCTGTAACCTGCTCTTTCATTTTTTAAAGAGGGAAACCAGCACAGCATTTAAATTCCACAGGACATTTTTTTTCCTTGATGCAATTCTAACTTAAAATTTAAAAAAAAATTTTTTTTATGTTTATTTTTGAGAGAGCGAGTGAGTGAGCAGGGAAGGGCTAAAGAGAGAGGAGCACAGAGGATCTGAAGTGGGCTCTGTGCTGACAGCAGAGATGGGACTCAAACTCCTGAACCTTGAGATCATGACCTGAGCTGAAGTCAGAATCTTAAATAACTGAGCCACCCAGACACCCCTAATTTAAAAATTTTTAAACTCAGTTTACTCTAAAAAAATTATAGCCAATAATTTATGATATCAACCATTTTGTTCTTAACTGTTTATAAATTTGGTTAAGTTGTGCTCTTCTGATATGGAGAAAGAATGCTTAACTCTTATTGCAGGCATGACTGTAGAAACATTGGAGAATTTTTTACCATAATACCCAGGAATCATTGTCTTACCACTTGGAAGAATGAAGATGTGAACACAAAATGAGCAGTAGGCAAAAGTTTATTAGACTCTAAGATTTGGAAGGAAGAATAGTAGGAAAGCTCTCTTTACAGAAAGGGGACACTCGGAAGTGAACACTTGCCAACAATAGGCAAGGGTCCTTGTTTGATAAAGTTCTGGTCGCCCCATCCCTTCCCTTCTTCCTCGTTCCTTCTCAGGTTTTATCCTTATTGACTAGGTAAGTCTAGGTGTTCAGTTGTCCATTCCTGATTGACTCATTTCCGTTGTATGAGGGGCGGTGTATGGCCAAACCATTCCTTGTGGGTTAGAGGTTTTATAGTCTACTTATTTTTAGTCAGATCTTTCATCAAATTCCTGAAGAAAACCTGAAGGGAAATCACCTAAGGGGATTTGCTGTGGTCAGACACTCCCAGCATGGTTCCAAAATAAGTCTTTCCCCACCAGGAATGTCAGGTCCTAATCCTTTCCCTCTCTACCTATTTAATCCTATTATTTTTCCTATCATAGAACCAGAGAACCATTAGAAGCATGGCCTTAACATTTTTCCTCCATCTTTCAACCCCAATTTATCCCAGCAAAGTGGATTGTTTTGTTCTCCATTGTTACTTTCCCTCTTATAGGGAAATATAACTGTCTTGCATAACAAAGAGTTTTCATAAATATTTTACTTAAATTTGTTTAATTTCTTATATATTTTCTTAACATTAGTTTTAT
This sequence comes from Suricata suricatta, assembly GCF_006229205.1. Lineage (NCBI taxonomy): Eukaryota > Metazoa > Chordata > Mammalia > Carnivora > Herpestidae > Suricata > Suricata suricatta. Next base: position 17,875,000 of record NC_043714.1, read on the forward strand.
TTTTAATAATTCACTTAGAATATATAACATCTACTTAAAATATTTGACCAAATCAACACTATCAACGTAAATCAACAAACCAATTTCAATGCAAGGAAAAACTGCCATATAATTCTTGGGTAACCCTTCACTGAATTACTGTGAAGGGACTTATGTTTGGAAAGCTTTTAATTTTTGTTATAAAGTTCCTAGAAACAGATGTGAAAATTCACTCATATGCCACATTGTCTAGTCCAAGCAGCTGTAAATTATTTCATGGATTATACTTGAACGAAATGATAGTCCTGAGATTATTTCATCTAGGCAGCTGTTATTTCCTTAAATTCAATCAAAACAATTCTTTGCTTGATTCATTCTTGGTTATTTAGATTGTATAAAGATAAAATGCTCAAAGTCTTTAGTCATAAATTAGTTCATTTTTCTCAATAGTGTTCCTGTGAGTCAAAGGATACATCACTATTTTATAGGCTACCTTTGAAAATAAATCACTGCTTTCTGCTTCTCACTGTGATAAAAAAATAAGTATGATACTCTCTTCTTTTAAATATAATATTAATATAATGTATCATTTCACTTATAGAGAAAGTTAACATAAGAAGTGTCACAGCTTAGTTTTAACTGTGGGGCTAATAATTGTATCAGCTTTTCTCAGTCATATGCTCTATAGCTTCACTCACCCTTCCTTCCTAGCCCTCGCATCGTCCTTCTGTCTACCAAACATCTCTATGGATATTTTGAAGACAGCTCCATCTCAGTATGTGCCAAACCAAAGATATTGTCTCTTTCTATGTTCCCCAAAAATGTAATGTGGAGAAACTTGCTAGGATTTCACGTTCAGTCGTTCACTAACCCTACTGAGTCTTCCTCGGAAATTACCTCCTAACACATTTCTCTCTCTTCTTGTTGTGATTTCGTTACTCCAGGCTGCCAGAAGCTTATACATGCACTACTGATATAGACTCCTTCCTGCCTCATCTCCCTGTTTCTGGTTTTTATTTCCAAATGGCTGTAGGCATGTGTAACACAAATGTATTCAAAAACCAGTTTTTGAAAAGCCAGTTTCACAGAAAAGATCATTTTGTCAAATAATCAATTAACCAAATTTATCAAATTATACTCAAGTCTTCCCTTGAGACTAGTGTTTGATAAGTGCTTTTAGGAACTCAGGGCTACCTTTATAAAAAAAGTCTTATAGTCAGCAAACATCAATGAATGCCTACACTGTATGAGACACACTTTTAAGACACGGGGGTTATGATAGTAAATGAGAGATACTTAATTCCTATCTTGAGATATCAGGAAAGAAACAAATTTTTTAAAGTAGGTGAATAATTGCAGAGGTGTATGTTGTCCATTTGTGTATATGTGTGTGTGTGTGTGTGTGTGTGTGTGTGTGTGTATTCAGGTATATATATATATATATTCAGGTAGTGACAAAGGCTATGGGAAAAAAAAAAGCCAGATAGCAGGATAGCAAGTAATGAAAGTAAATAATCTTTTGAATAGAGTCAATGAATATGATTATATTATTCTCAGGAATATTATTCTCACATATATTTAATGACTATGTTCATATTTGCATCAATTCAAGGAATATTAATTTACTCTAAAACTATTGGATATAGCATAGTTTAGTTTATTTAAAAATATAATTTTTATTAATATATTCATGAAGTATCTGTCCTAGAACAGCACTGTCCAATAGAAGTACAATATGAGCCACAAATTAAAACAACATATATAATTTTAAAGTTTCAAGTAATCACATTAAAAAAAGAAAAAGGAATAGGTAAAATTAATTTTATTTATTATTATTTATTTATTTATTTATTTATTTATTGAGAGACAGAGAGAGACAGCATGAGCAGGGGAGGATCAGAGACAGAGGGAGATACAGAATCTGAAGCAGGCTCCAGGCTCTGAGCTAGCTGTCAGCATAGAGTCCGACATGGGGCTTGACCCCATGAACCATGAGATCATGACCTGAGGCAAAGCCGGACGCCCAACTGACTGAGCCACCCAGGTGCCCCAAAATTAATTTTAATAATAAAATTTGTTTACGGCCACCTAGGTGGCTTAGTCTGTTAAGTGTCCGACACTTGATCTCAGGGTTGTGAGTTCAAGCCCTACGTTGGGTTCCATGCTGGACATGAAGCCTACATAAAAATAAAATAATAATAAAGTTCATTTAGTGCAGCATATCCAAACTATTATTATTTCAACACATAGTCAATATAAAAGTCATAAATTATTTTGTATCATTTTCTTCATAAGTCTTCTAAATCCTGTGTTTACTTTACTCATAACAGCGTATCACAATTCAAACTAGCCGTTCTGAGTGTTACATAGCAACAGGTAGCTATTCACTAATGAATTGGTTGGCATAGTTCTGTAATAAATGATTACATTAACTATAGTAAATATATTCTTGATATTAAGTTGAAAATACAAGTGTATGCTCTTATGAAAGAACTGATTAATGGAAATCCATTTATAGTTATAATTAATACATTTAGGAGCTCATTTACTAAATATAATTGACAATTCATTTCAATGAAGAATATTTTATTGAGATAATATCTCTATATTATAGAGATCATAGCATTGCTTATGTTCAAAAAATATTTCTAAAAGTTGTATATAACTCTAACAAATTGGTTATTTTAATAAATATACCTGCAGTTATCTTTTTAAAACACAGATTTGATAATTTTATCTCCCTTCATTATCTGAGACGAGGCTCTTTTCCAGTATTGTATCCAAATCCCTATACATCTCAGGTTATAGTCAAATATCTGCATAAAATTCCCCCAAACACTATATACTTTCAAATCTATGTGCATGTTCATGTTCTTCCATCCCTCCAAAAAGTCCTTTACTACCTGGTCTGGCTTATATGCTTTTACTCACTTCTTAATGTATTCAGCTTTTTAAATATTTTAATGTTTATTTTTGAGAGAGTAAGACAGACTGTGAGCAGAGAGGGACAAAGAGAGAGGGAGACACAGAATCTGAAGAAGGCTGCAGGCTTTGAGCTGTCAGTACAGTGCCTGATGTGGGGCTTGATATGGGGCTCTAGCTCATGAACTATGAGATCTTGACCTGAGCCAAAGTTGGATGCTTAACCCAGTGAGCCACCTAGGCATCCCAGTATATTCAGCTTTCTAATAATTACTTTATCATTTGTATTTCAGTTAGAAACTGAAAATATTCTATGTAATTAAAATAGAATAGTGCCAAGTGTTAATAGATAATATCTAGCTGAGTTTTTTAAAACTTTTTTTAAAACTTTTTTTTAGCTTTCTTATTTGTTTTCCATAACATTTAAAACATTTTGTTTTGTATCTAGGATAGGGCTAATCCCATTATATAGTTACTTATCTTTTTTTAAAAAAAGTTTTTAATGTTTATTTATTTCTGAGAGAGAGAGAGACAGAGCATGAACAGGGGAGGGGCAGAGAGAGAGGGAGACACAGAAATCAGAAGTAGACTTCAGGCTCTGAGCTGTCATTACAGAGCCAGACATGGGGCTCAAACTCATAAAATGCAAGATCGTGACCTGAGCTGAAATCGGTCACTTAACCGACTGAGCCACCAAAGCACCCCTACTTACCTACCTTCTTAAGTAGACATTAACTTCCACTAGGTAGTTAGATTTCAAAGTATCAAAATAGAGCAAGAGTATTTTTTTTAAATTCCCACCAGATTATTTTTACATAACCTTTCTCTACCACTATTATCTTAAGAATTATGAGATTCTATAGTGAAAAATGTATTTTAGATTTCTTTAAAGAAATTTTTAGTAGGCTAGAGTCTCTCCTTAAGAGACTCAATTTGTATCTACTTACCACCAAAGATGGTATATGGTATATCTACCTATCTACAGCACTTGGCTCCATATTGTGGGGGCATATCTTGGAAAACATTTTATTTAGAAAAAAAAAAAAGCCCAAAAAAGGGAAGAAAAGAAGGGAGAGAACAAGGGAGGGAGGGAGGGAGGAAGGAAAGAAAGAAGGAGAGAAGAAAGGAGGAATGAAGGAGGGAAAAAGGAAGGAGGGAAGGAAGAATGGGAAACACTGATACTATCCATGTTCACAGAACCTAAGTTTTCTATTTTTAGAAAATGTTCTCAGCATTTCTTGCCTTGACTTTACTGAAAATGCCTTGGATAGGATCTTACTCAAATTCTTTGTTTTTCTCTCTCTCAATTTGTGTAAACTTTCCAAAATTTTCAAAGTTTAGGCATGACTGTTTCTTTCTTTTGGTTATTTAATCCTAGACACCTGCTACCTGTAATAAAGCTGTTAAGAAAATGGAGTTATGGAGACCTAGATTTGTTATTTTTTTTCTTTGCATACTAAACATAGATTATTAGTAGTCTTCCATGACTAAACAGGATGCAGGATTCTTTAGAGTTGTATCACCCTTTCGAGCTTTGGTAAGTACTCCATAGTTTTTAGGAGCTTTTTGATCTTTGGCAGAACTAATATTGGTAGGAAGAAAAGGATCAGGTTTCTCAGAGTAATCACCTCCCAAGATTTCGAGAACCAACTATACTACATTGTCACAGCTGCACTGGACACTCCACAGCCACTGCAGCTGCTGAGGTAGTCTTAGCTTGTCACACCCTGAAGCATCCAATGAACTAGCAAGTGAATTCCAGCAGACTCCTCGCTCTAGGGTTCTCTTTTTCTCCCTCTGTGTGATAGTTATTCTGAGTAGGAAAAAAAATGATACTCAGATGGGGAGGGGGTGGCTAGCGTATCTTCAAAAAACCTTATGAAATACACTCCTTATGAAATACACTCCTGAAGTAGAAAAAGAACTCTAGCTTGGAAATTCAACTGTTTGTCGGAGAAGGGGGGGCCAGGTGGAGGGAAGGCTTGAGGTATGTTCTGATTTGAAGCTGTTGGCATAAGGAACCTGGAAGCAAGCTAACTAGAAGCATATTTGACTTTCTTTGGTTGGTTCTGAGTTGGAAATGGGGACAAAAGGAAGGAAGTGGCCTTTATTAACCAAGTCCTGAATGTTTGGGGCTAATTCCTGCTAAGACTTCATAGGATGATTCCAACAGAGGTGTGGGAAATGTTCTGATGTCCTAGAAGATCTTTCCTCTCTCTGTTTGTATGTCCAATCTCTAAGTCTCCTCCTTTAATCACTCTCCAGGCAGGAAGTTGGCCAAAAGATGACTAGAGATCCATATCTCCACTGCTTGATGATTTGTTCCCTTGTCTCCATAATCAGTTGTATCACAAGGGCTTCTTAATCATTTTGATGTTGTATCATCATGGTGACCATCTGATAAGAAAGTAGCTGTATAGAAGCATTTAAAACTTGCATTAAGTATTAAGATGGTGTAATTAAATGGTATGGTATCATGACCACTATGACATACACAAGACAAATTTAATGTTTATTTGAGATGCTTCAGAACCAACAACCTGAATACCCAACCAAGGCCAAGAGAATAATTCTGTAGGTCATAAAGATCAATCTTCGAGGGCCAGAAAGCTTTTTTCCTGAAGATGATATATAGCCTTTTCTAACTTATCTGTTTCATTGAGCCAAGTACAGCAAGAAGTACTAGCAATGGCACAGATACTACCATGACTAGTGAGTAAGAAATCTAAATTGTCTGTTACTACTCTCGCCAAAGAATTGAGACGGATCTGTAATCCATCTAGGTTATAGTGATATAATTTTATAATATATGCCAGAGTTAAAATGACAGGTCTTATAGTCTTTCTTTTTTTTTGTATGTTTTTTTGCTTTTTGGGTTTTTTTTTTTTTTTATTGGAGACATTGCTTCTTTGTAGGAGTACTGAATTGGTAACACCTCTAGGTAATGTGTCTGAATAATCAAGGGTAGCCTCATTTTGAAGCTTTTTTCTCAATTGTAATTTCCAGATTTGATGATTAATAGAATTAGAGTATCTATGTACAGATAAATTTTGTGATACTGTTCTTAAGGTGCATGAGATAGTAGGATAAAGCAAGAAAGACTAGCTCTCCTGGCTTCAAAGGAAGTAGAATCTGTTAGGAACACATGGATATCCAGGAAAAAAGAAATTTTTCATGACATGAAGTTGGAACCAAGGCCTTCTATTGGCTGGATTACATATTTGTATTTCTATTAGTTCAGATGGCAAATAATTGGCTTATCATCTTAGGAAGGTCCCTCTCTTTTTCCATGAGAAAAAGATACTAGCAGAATGACAAATGGATGTATTTAAGGTCATTTGTCCTTGTAGGTGCAAGTGCACCATTGGTTATAATTCCCCTTGATCTCATTTCCTCTAGATTGGAATTTACCCTAGATTTTCATCATGAGGGTCTCGTGAGAAATAGTGTATCCAGCAAGCAGTGGGCTTGAAGGCTATTCTTTGGAATAATCAAAGATTGGTGTTACAATAATAATAATACCCTAACTAACTGAAATTAGTTATAGGGTCATTATGGATAGACAACAACCAAGGGTCTCTAGAAAATGAAGAATGATTATAAGTAAGCAGATACAAAGCAAAATAGGAATTAGGCAAGGTTTTGGTCCAGCATCATGTACAGAAGCTGTCTACCATCTGAATTGTTCTAAAAATTGGGTCTTGGGTCACCTTCTACTGTGAAGATCAACTGCTTCTAGAGAATCTCTGAGAATCTTTAGTTGAGGTCCCCTATTAGATCAGGCTTCCAATTTTGTTGATTCTGGATTACTTCTTTAGTTGTGAAATGTGAATCCAACTATTTACTCCAGGAACTACTTCTGTATCTGTTGTTAACAGTATCTGATAGAATCCCTTCCAATTAGGTTGAAGAGCAGTTTTTCCCTGATACATCTTCTGATAGATAAAAATCATGAAGAGGCTATTTAAGAAGACTGTTTGAATGCACCCTTAACCTATAATATTTTGTGATGTCTCTGTTCATGAGGATAGTATCATACATACTATCTTTAAACACATGAACCTTCCAGTTACCAGTTCATAGGGAAGCAAACAATATGTCCCTAAGGGAGCAGACCATACTGCATCAAGGATGGGTAGAAGTATCTTTGACCAAAAGAGCTCAAAGATTTCTGAAAGTTTTGTTAGTTTTATTTCTAGGATATCATTGATTCTTTCTACCTTTTCAGAAATATGTAGATGTTAAAAGCAACATGGTCTCTGAGCAAGGGGTAATACCTTACAGAGTTCTTTTATAGTATTTCTTATGATAAGTGAATAAGATAAGATATGATAAGATAATAAGTGCCTTGATCACTTGATATAAAAGTTTATATTCCCAAGATTGGAAATACAAAATTGAGCAGGTTTTTAACAATTATAAAGATCATAGCTTTTTGACAAAAGAATGTTTCAACCCATCCTGAAATTATACAGACATACAATACCTAACTCATATTGAAATCTTATGTAACGTGGAAGCTATATAAAATCCTACCAAAAGGGCCCTTGAATTTTTGGTTTCTGACCATGACTCACATTTATAATTTTTCTAGAATTATGCTGGTCATAAATCCACATGATTTAAATATTACTTCAGCTGTCTTTTTAGAGTTTACCCAGCCATGTTAATTAAAAATAATAACCAATTCATCTGTACCTTGATAAGTAGTTTCATGGAGAAATTTACCTAATATGCATTTGAAACCACCTGGTGCCACCAAGGAGCTTTCTTGAGGGCACCAGAGATTATCTAGTGAAGCTAGAACCATATTTTTCCCTTTTATTTTTTTCAAAATCAGGGGCTAAATGTTGACATTTTATAATGTTTTTTTTGAATTCCTGTAAGGATATATCCTTTGAGTTTAATAGGATCAAAATCTTTATTAAGGCCACTTGTTTGTCAAAATGATCTACTATTATTTCCTTTAGCTCCCACATTATTTCTGTTTTCATGAACCCCAACTTTTATAATTGCTACCTCTTTTTGAAGAAGGAATGCTTTTAAAAGCACTTAAACATCTTGACCATTTTTGATGGGGGTTCCAACAGAGTTAACCCCTTTGTTTTCAAAACATCCCAAGTTCATATACTCATATATGTGTGTGTGTGTACATAAAATTCATATACTCACATATGTGTGTACATAAATTATATATATAAAGTTTTTAGAAGCACATCTGTATATATTTACTCTGTAGTCTTTGTCTAGTTGATAAGCTCAAATAAGTGCAATAATTCTGCCATCTGGGCTGACTTTACTTCAGGTAGAAGATTGTATTCCGAAGGCAAGCTTAAATTAGTAAGAGCATTTTCTTTTGTTTTTTATTTGATTTGATTACAATTTTTCATTTTTTATAGTTTATTGTCAAATTAGTTTCCATATACCACCCAGTGCTCATCCCAACAAGTGCCCTCCTCCATGCCCATCACTCATTTTCCCCTCTCTCCCATGCCCTATCAACCCTTAGTTTGTTCTCAGTATTTAAGAGTTGGTAAGAGCATTTTCTATTCCAATTTGAGGTTTTGAGGTATGATCTATCAACAGATAATATTAGGCCAGACTTTTCAATAGTGGTCCTCAAAAAGATTGAGCTGAGTGTAACGAGTTTCCTAACTGAACTAAGAAAATCACGAGGTTCTCTTCTTCTGGTAGGGACAGGAGAGGGCAGATCAGTCACGTCTCAGTGGTGAATAGTAATGTGAGGAAGAGACACTAACAAAATCTCATGGAGGCTAATTAGCTATAGCTGAAAAGTGCTGTGTTTTCAGACAGTAGTAATGTCTGTGTTGTATGAGGGACCATAAGATCAAGAGAGAAGGTTATATAACTACTTCAGCTAAAGCACCAAGTTTCAAAGTGATGGTTATTGCCCTAAAATAAGGGAATATGCCTTTGCAACCAGGTTAAAGTGATGAGTTTTTATGACTCCCATGAAACTGAGCTAAGGCTTGCCCAGATTGCTCATGTGCAAGTAGATGAAAAAACTTTAGTTGGGATTGCCTATAAAAGGAGACCAATAGACTCCTGTGACAAGCCTTCTTCCGATAACAAAAAGTCTGTTTATGACCTAAACTGAAAGTTGTCACAATCTCAGGAAAATTTGAAACTTGGTGTTTACAATATCCAGTTAAACCATAAATACTCTTGATTGCTTTGTGAGGGGTGTAAGATGTTCAGTTAATCCTACAGCCTTATCATGAGAGAGTAATTTCCCTTCTTATATGTTATAACCTCGAATAATGGAATGTGTTTTGCCAAGTGTAATTTTTCTTTTGAAACTTTATGTCCCTCTTTTGCTAAGACTGAGAACAAATAAATGGAATCCTTTTTACAGGGGATGAAGCAGGGGATTGTGTACGTGTTCTATCAAGACTGAATTACTGGGGAAACTTAGATCTTTTAGTCTTGATTGAGGACCTGGGGAAAAAAGGCACAGGCTTCAGTGAACCTTGGGCATGATTATCCAGGTATATTGGATATATATATCCAGGCATATTTCCCACATGAAAACAAAATGGAAAAGTTAAGAGTGAAAACAGAGAAGGCTCAGACATGCTCTTATTCAAGGTCATTGGATTGGGAATCTGTGAAGACAAGCTAATTAGAAGCAAATGACCTTATATAATTAGTTTGGAAGACTTATAGGTTTGTCTTTGATTGGCTCTGAGTTGGAAGCAAAGGCAAAAAATAGAGAAGCTGCAGTCAATGACCAAATCCTGATAATTTGGGTCTAATTGCGACAGAGATTTTAGGTTGGTTTCTTTTGTTAGACCCTACCCCTTAGGGTCAAACTGGACCCTAAAGTACCAACCATTGTTTCACTCCCCCACTCCCATTCTGGTAAATAATTAAAGGTTGAGCAACTGGGTCCTGGAAAGACCCTAAGGATGTAACTTGGATTAACATTATGACCTACTTTTTTTTCAAAATTCTGTTAAATCACCCCACCCTTTTAATAAGACCTGGCAGAGGCAAAGTCCACAGGTGAAAGTCACCTCGTCACCCCACCCCCCCACCCCGTGGTATCTTAGGTGTCTTACTATGATTGGTCATTTTAAAAGACTAAGAGCTTTAAAATAATAGGTTCCTGCCAAAACTAACTAAACGCTGTGAATTGTAATTGGTTAACTACATGATGACCCATATTGCCTCGCCAAAACCCTTAAAATCCTGAGCTCCTGCTTGGTGGGGCTCTCTTCGGAGGACTTCCAGCTACTCTGGAGGAGCCATTAAATAAACCCATTAACCAACTCCGTTTGTGTTCGTGGATTCTACTCTCGGTGACTTGCATTGGGAAAAAAAGGTCTAACACTTTGAACGGTTACAGAAAAGTGGTAGATCCACATTCTGTAGCAATAGATGGTCTGCCCATTGTCCAAACAAATCCAGGCTCTCACCATTTTTCTTCTGTAAATCTTCTCATATAATTTGTCTCCAACTACATCTAAAAATGATTTGAAAAATAATTGCAGCATGAGGTAATATTTTTGCACAGTGGAAATATAGTGTTTTGCTAAACTATTGGCAGGTACCTGAAAACACGAGCTTTTCTTATTAATTCTATTAGGGCTAATTTTTTTCTCTGCAATTGTTTATGTTGTTACAGAGGATCTCGATGATTTAAGAATGGAGGGAGTAACTATGCTTGCACCTTCTGGGAGCAAATTTAACCAAGGTCGTGCTACTTATCCTGCTGAACTTCAGGCCAAGGTCACATTGAACATCTGTTCAAGGTGTGCCAGGTAAAACAAATAATAGGTTAAATATCTATAAAGATAATCTTAATTTTTAAAATCTAAGATTTTGATGCAAAAGGTATACTCCTCTGTTAAGAAAATCATTTCCTTTAAATTATCTTTTGTGCTAACATTGGCGAAGGAGTTAGTTGGGCAGTGTATCCTTGTGTCCAGTGTCAAGACCAATGATGAACCAAATGAATGAATCAAAGGGTTTAGCTTCTCCTCACTTAACAGTTTGAGAAGTTTTACTTAACCCTTTCTTTCTCTGAATTCCATTTGCTGCCTTCCCTTCTGTTCCCTGTCAAAGAAAGACTCTAAGGGCTCTAATAATGTTCAAAGCCACTTTTAAAACACCTGCGTCAAAAGAAGTTTGCCCAGGTACAGTTTAAGATCTGATATTATTGGCCTCTTAACCTGCTCCTCATATTGTTCACCTCCTGGAAAGAATTTAATCAGCTTGACACTTTTTGGTTTTGGCAGCTGGAAGCAATCTTTGCATAGACTGTATGTGGCCAAAGAAGTAGCTTAAATTACTGCCAAGTCAGCTCCCAGTGCTGGTCTAGCAGAAACTCACCAAATAGCTAGAATTCATTCTTTTGTAGGAACTAAATCTCATTTGCAAGAGGCTTTTAAGCCTGTTTAAATGATAAAACAAGCCTTCTAACCCTTATGTAAATGGTGCAGATTAACAAGAACAATGCACTGGCTGGCCAGTTTTATCTCCTTTTCTTTATGTCTAGCTGTTCTATTGTACTGTTTGAGAGGGGATTAGCTGCTTGGAAATGGGGGTGGGGAGTGTAGGAAAATCAAATCAGATTTTTGTAACTTTTCCTCTTTTACCCTTTTGAAATTATTATTTTAATTGTAACAGCTTAGAAAAATAGAAAAGCTGGGATGTTATTTGAGACCATTAGGAAAAATGCCATAGCACAGTGGAAACATCAATGGAAACAATATTTGGGTGAACTGACTTTGATTAGGGCTGTGAAGAAAACTTCTAATATTTTTGTGATTGTTTTTAGGCATCTTGAGTGTACAGGTCACCTATGAGAAAGTTGTTTTGCATTTTTTTTTTTAAAAAAAGCCTTTATGTTATTGTGAAATAACAAAAATTCACCTGGGTAAATTTCAAAAATCGAATTGGCTTTATCAAACAATTCCTGAATGGAGCAGCATCTAAACTTAAAAGAGTTCCAATGAACAACAGGAAAAGAAAAATTTTTTAAGGTAGAAAGGCAAAGGGATGAGGGGAAATTGTTAGCAAAGAATCCATTGGTTTAGGCAAGGCCACCCTCTTAGGTGGAAAGGAAGGGATTTATAAGTAAATTTCCTAGTGCTGACCAGGAAATTGCCATGTTGATAGGTTAAAGGTTACACACTCCTGGGGAGTTGAAACTGCAGTTAGATTAAGTATTAAGCCTTGGTTTACTGACTTGGGGGTTTAACTTAAATGACTCCATTATGGCCCTGTGGTTTCTTTTTAACAGTATATTTGTTCATTTACAGTTTGAGTTGAGAGGGATTAGTATTTGGTCCTTCATAACATTTATACAAGTTTTTTTTTGAAAAAGCTTATGAAAATGATACATTTCTAAACTTTTGAGAATTTGAATTGAGAAAGGACCAAGCACATATCTAACCCTAACTGATCAGCTTGCCAATAGAGTTAGGCTGTAAGTCACAAATAACCTTAACTAATTTATCAAAGAGAGATTCAATTGAATAAGTAATCAGTTACATTATTGCTTTCTCACTATGTACTACATATATATGTACTATTTTAAGCATATTAAATATATAAGCTTATTTAATTCTCAAATAACACTGGGAATTAATTACTATTGTTATTTTATTTTGTGTTTTTGCGAAACACCAAGCTATTTTCTGAAGACAAAGATGGACGCCTCGAATAGTTTAAAACAATGAGATAGGAAGAGATTTGGGTGTTCAGAATGATGGGAGTGCATGACTGGATGGAGAAGAGGCAATGTTGCACTTTCAAAAGCAGGATAAGGATGTATTGATTCATGGAAATGTGGCAAAAAGTGTGGAAGAAGACACAAGGCTGTTGATTTTAGAGTAGCTACCACGGTCAGAATTCAAAGTGGAGGAAAAACTTATTATCAGTTGTCAAGAACTTTGAAGAAACTGAGACTTTCACTTATTTGCAACTGATTTATCAGTGCTGGAGGAAGACAGTTAGTTGTCAGAGACCCGAGGACTCTGGCTGTTAGCATTTTCACTGGTCCCCAGAGCCACAAGTTTCACAGAATGACACAAAAAGGATAGAAAGTTATAGTACTCGAGAGGAAGCCTGAGTTTAGGAAACCTGAATGTTTTATAATGGGAAATTAGCATTGCTCTAGAGGGAGGCTCCATATTTCTCTTCAAAGGCTGTTTGTAATACAAACATTCCTAAACAGATTGTCTGAAACAAAGGCTGTCAGTGTCTCTACTCTCAAGATATGTAGTAACTTGAGAGACTCCTGGAGAATTAGCTTCTAGTACTACTTAGAGTGTACTTCTTTTATAATTCATTGATATGCTAATCAAATGTTTCCATAATTAATTTTCAAACATTTATCTTATTGGCTCACCTCTCCTTGTTGCAATTGAGACTTTTAAGACTGTGAGAATTATACTTTTTCTAAATTTTTTAAAATGTTTTTATTTATTATTGAGACAGAAACAGAGCGTGAGTGGGGCAGGGGCAGACAGAGAGGGAGACACAGAATCTGAAGCAGGCTTCAGGCTCTGAGCTGTCAATACAGAGCCCGATTCAGGGCTTGAACCCATGAACCCTGAGATAGATCATGACCTGAGCCAAGTTGGATGCTTAACCGACTGAGCCATCCAGGCGCTGCCGAGAATTATACTTTTTAATCCAGGGGTGAGCAATTATCTGAGGCAGAAGTCATCAACTGGATGACTGTGGGTGGTGTCCAGTTGTATTGTGTATCTCCATAATATTTAGAAATACTACTGGGTTAGTTGCCATTTTTACATAAAACATTGGGATTTCTGTCTTCATGTAAAAATCTGTACAGGTGATAACAACGGGCCACATTCTTAGATGATTACGTAGTAATCATGCATAGCTTCCCCCCCAGACACTTAGACTGCACAGTTGTGCCCCACTTCACCTTGGATTGTCTGTCAAGCTTCACTCATCTATACTACCTGTCTTTGTAACCTCTCATTTGTGGAATTGTATTTGTAGAAATGATAAGCAATGAATCAGGACTGGAAGTATGCTGACTGAGGTACCTAGCCAGGCCACTGGGAGAAGATTCTGGTGCCCAGAAGAGGCAGCTGATACTATGAGGCTACACACAGGAGTTTATGGTAGGCAGGTGGTAGTTTTAGAGTGACCAGGTGATCACTCAGAACTCACATAGAGTGATTCAGTAAGAAACCCAGTGCTGCAGACTAAACCAACATGGAGAAAATGATTGCTTCATTCAGAGAACTGTGCCCAATCTCACTGTTCTTCTTGAGTGGGCAGGGGTACCCAGCCTAAAGATAATAAGGGATAACAGGGGCTTTATCGACAAAGCCTGGACATTAGACTTTGGGCCTTTTGGGATCAGGATTTAATTCTAAATCTCACTGGATTGGAGACAGTGTGGTGCTAATGGAGAAGAAGTTTTAGATAATTAATGTTCAGTTGTAGCATATAATTACCAATACTTTTCAAGGCTTTAAAGCAAAGATAAAATAGATAGACGACAACCTCTTTCAAAGTCTGGCAAAGGGTTCAAACATATGTACCCTAAGTTACCTAGTGTGCCATCTTGGGAAAAATTATACAAATATTCTGTAAATCCTGTCCCCCATCTGTGAAATGGAGTTTTTGCAGTCCTGGAGATAACCTCTAACAAAAATTGAGAGGTCTGGACAGGATAATGTATGCAAAGGCAGCTGGCAAATTGTTCACAGCACAAGGATTCTTCTCTTTCTCTCACCCACTGGGATAATTACCATGTAAATACTTAAGCAGTTTAAAATGCTTTGAGTTTTTTCCCATCTTCTTGAAAGGGCTGAATTAAAGTGCTCAGGTATTGAAGAAAAAAGAGCCTTATTTTTCTGAACTTCAGGTATTTTCTCCTGCCTTAGGCTTCTAACTAGCTAGGGAAAAATGTATGTCCATCTTCCAGGATTTCTGTATTTAATAAAAGAGTGCAAGGTGGCAATATTTTTGTTATTAGTTTGTTGTTTCTTTAAGTTTTAAGGTCAAAAATCACTTTTTTCCATAGAACTGGAGAGGTGCAATTCAGTAAGTGAGCTTAATGGTTTTGTTGTTATCTTGAAATTATAGGGGCAAGATACTGTCAACAAACTCAGCATAGTATCCCTGGACTCAAGTGATATTCAGAGTTTCTGCAAAGAGCCCATCAATAAGCAAGTTAGTGTTAAGAGATTGAGTCTACTCTTTAGATTCTCATTTTTCTCAATCTTTTTTTCATATATTACACCACCCATGAGCTACTTAGGGGGTTACAGGATCTAGGAACTACTTTGTATGTGATATGACCAGAACAGTATTGCTCTTATCAACTTGAGGGCATTCACCAACAGCCACAGAGTCCTTCTCATTCAGAACCTGGTTGGAAGACATAATCTGTAATGAGACATACATTTTACTAGGATGATTGAGAGACATAAAATACATGTGACCACTGGAGGGACTTCCACTTTCTAAGACATCAGGAGAAGAGGAAATCAGCCCACAGTTAATTGCTCTATAAAGTTTTATGTGGGACAAAGTGACTGAAATATCAAGAATGTCAAAAAGTTTATTGATTAGCCTAGTTACAAGAAATAAGAAGATTATAGAATTTTAGAATTTTTTTTCATAGATATTTCACACATAGTTGGGAAAATGAAGGTAAAACAAAGCTGTGTTTTCAAGCTGGAAAATTATTCTGGGGTAGTATTACTCCTGTAGCTCTTGATGGCCTTAGTCTGATGTGGCCATTGTTGCAATTTGTGTGACTTAAACAAACAGATGACATCATCCAGCAAGTGGAAAACATTGGCTAGAAGATATCTCACCATAAAGATATATTAATATTCTAACTCAGAACATCTCATTTCCTCTCCCCACCCCCTTAGTTCATAAAGTAAAGAAACCTTATAAAACAGCAATTTTAAGTAAATAAGAATTTTCTGTGTAGGATTCTTAGTGTCCTTACAACTGCTGATTTTACTCCTTACGAAATAAATTTTTAATATATTCATTATCTTGGTTTGACTTTTGGAAGATTCCACCAATATAACTACAAATCCTTGAGTAGTATGGGCAAAACAAGTTTCATTTGTTGCCCAGGAATCACACTAAGTAGTATCAACTAAAAAGTAAAGTGTCAGTAGATCAAGAATACAAATTATCAGCAACAGTTCTGTGGTTTTAAAAAACAGTGGTTTGCCAGATTTTGAGTTTTGAATTAAATTTTTTAATTAAGTGTCTTGAATTTTTCCTGTAAGATAACAGTTAAGATACTGACAGCAAGTAGATGAATGTGGATACCAAGGTACCAGATTTCTATTTCATGGAGTTTATAAGCCATTTTCCTGGAAAGACCACCCATTAATTCTGTCTACCCACTGCCATTCTGAGTAGTTAAATCTTGTTTTCTTGGACTCCTGCCAGAGCATTCCGGGTGGTAAAATGCTATTTGTTTTTGATGGTGCAAGTGTTTGCATTCATTCATGCTTAACATCAATAGTGCACACACAAAAAGAACTGAAAGCCATTTCAAAAGAAATTGGATTCTAGACAACATACAGTGACACCAGCTCAGAAACCACAGCATGAGAATGCTGGGGGAAATTTGTTTCCAAAGAGCCTGCTGATTTTTAACTGATTTGCTTCATGTCATTGTACCAAAACTTGTTCATCATTTTTCCTACACATCATGACATTAAAATACTGAGTTTGGTTGTGTGTTGACTTGATAAAGCAGGAGATCATACTTAGTGATGGCACACTGCAGTAAAGATGAAGGGGAAACTTGTAAGTGTGAAGTAATTCCAAACTGTCTATATTAGTATTTACTGGGTGACTTGAGGAAACCCGCTTAATTAATCATACATTATATTCTGTTTCACTTTCCAAGGCATTTTTTTCCTTTTTTCCCAACTATTTTTAGAAGGCTTAAATTCATCAAGTTTCCATTGGAAGGAAAGGTGAGCAGAACTGACATAAAGAAAAATGGGTAAGGACAAAATGGGACTGTTATCACTTGGTTAAACTTTTTTCACAAAAATTATAATTTCATAGGAATATGAAATTATATATCATATTTATATACAGCTTTAGCTTTACATTAAATTTAATGCAGAAATCTAAACTTGCATGGAATCAAATACATTCCCCAAATCACCAGTATTACATTCAGCCCTAACCATACCCAGTTACTACAAAGTAAAACACATAATTCCTTTCTTAAAATAAAAGTAAACCAACAAATCACTCGATTTCATTACAAAAGAGTCTTTTCCTATTGCAAATTAAAAGGCATTTAAATTCCTTGATTTTGACTATATACAGAGAGGAATAAAAACACAACAACACCAATAAGATTTAAAACTCAGCGTTTATGTGATATGAAGGAGAAAGATATTCATTCTACTCCTATTTTCTAGAATTTGGGCTTTGGTAGGTTAGACTCTTATACTTCAGACCCAGGCCATGTTATCATTCTTTGCCTGTGATTTTTTTTTTTTTTTTTTTTTTTTTTTTTGTGAACCTAAAGTTAAATTGTTCCTTTGGAGCTTCAGACTGCTAAGGGGAAAACATATTATTGGTTTGAAAAATTAACTCTGACAGGGCCATGTCCAAGGGTCCTGTGTCCAGTGTCCACCAGCTTCCTGAGACCCCCTCAGGCATTGCTGCTTAGGCACTGCAAACCCAGCCTGAGAAACTGTATGACTCCACCTATGTTAGGTACGAAGTCCCCATGCATCTGCTGTGACTGTTCATTTCTATAAGCCCACAAAGTCCATGACTTATTGCTGGGGGAAACTGGACAAGGGTGGGAGCAAGTTAGAGGAATTCATGTTGGGCACATTCTATAAGGAAGCTCCTCCTTCTCTGGAAATAGCACCCAAGGTAAGTGCACACAAGCAAAACACTCTGGTCGACCTACTTCTTCCCTCTCTTAACATCTTGATGCCCCAAGTGTGTACAATTCCGCAACAGTAGCAAGAGTTGATGAGAGGAGAAGATGGAAAGGATTCGGGTGACTTAAAATCCCGTAGCATTCTCTCTGAAAAAGTGTGTCCAAAAAAGTAAATTTAAGACTGTTAGCCTTTTGTCAAGAACAATTCCTCAAAAGGTTGAGGACATGGGAAAAAACACCAAAAGACAATTATATAAGAACTCAAATTATTTCACCTGGTTTCCTCAGCGCTTAATGAGTTTACAGATGCCACTGTTGGTGTTCAGTTGCTTATTAATGGTAAATGCCAGGTTTAAAGTGACTGAAGAATTAGCCTTAATAAATAGCCTGCCTGGAACAGCAGCTAACAGCTACTTTGGAGAAAATATTTGAATCGCTCATATGTTATTGAACTAGTAGTGTCAGTGATGAATTTTCACTTGCTGTTGTGGGCTTACCATTATTCATTCCATGAATTTTTTCAAAAACAGAAGCAGAATATTCTGATTTGCTCTGCTACACATCAGTTTGATGGCTTACTAGTGGTAAAGATTTCTTGCAAGTTTTAAAAAATTTTTAACGTTTATTTATTTTTGAGAGACAGACAGAGCATGTGCAGGGGAGGAGCAGAGAGAGAGAGAGAGAGAGAGACTGAATCTGAAGCAGGCTCCAGGCTCTGAGCTGTCAGCGCAGAGCCCAATGCGGGGATCAAACTCATGAACTGCTAGATCACAACGTAAGCGGAAGTCAGCCGCTCAACCCACTGAGCCACTCAGGTGCCCCTCTTGCAATTTTTTGAGCTTAGGTCTAAGATTAAAGGTTTTCTGAGTGAGAAGAATCACCCTCAACCACTATTACTGAACACTGAGTAGCTTTGGAAATTAGCTATTGCTTTAGACTTGGTAACATTTTCTCAAGAATCCAACCCAAAATTACAAGGCAAAACAGTGCTTAAATAAAAACCTTATATTTTGTAAAGTCATTTTGTTGACAACTAAAGTAGTTTAAATTAAATCACATCAAACTGTTTTATATGCTTGTGAATTAATATTATCATTTGGTGGTATTTATCTGTGTGAAAAGACATTTTCAGAGGTGATATACATAAGCTCTCATTACAGAATCAGCATCAACAGGTGAAAATTTGCTGTCGATTTTGATGAAAGAAGAGCCCAATTTTGGGAAATACTATCCTCTCCCCACCCCCACCAAAAAGTCATTCTCATTAGTAAGTCTGTATTACAAAAGATTATAATTGGTTATTATATTTTGAATTTAAGTACTAAAAACTTGTGGAAAATATTAACATCATTTTTATTTACAGATATTCAGGTATTCACCCTGTGGCTCAAAAAGGCAACATACTATATTCAAACACACTGTTTAAATTCACTTATCAGATTTCATGGTTATTACCTTTTATATTTTAATAGTTTGTTGTGAGGGCACCTTTCCATACAGATAATCCTTGACGCACTCAGATCTCTGTAACTGTTTTTAATAAGGTAGCATTATAATTAATTTGTGACACAGGAATCAGTCCCTTGACACAGTATGAGGATGTGGATGTGGTCTTTTACTCTTATGAGCATTTTAGAATTTTCTGAGAAGGATTCTTCTCCAGGTTTTCTGTTTCTTCCTTGAAGTCTTTAATGAGTTTCTGCAACCTCTACTGGATATTGGTGAGGATGATTCTTTTTTAATTTTTTTAATGTTTATTTATTTTTGAGAGAGAGAGAGAGAGCAGGGGAGTGGCAGAGAGAGAGGGAGACCAGAAAGCAAAGCAGGCTCCAGGCTCTGAGCTGTCAGCACAGAGTCTGACACGGGGCTTGAACCCACCAACTGAGAGATCATGACCTGAGCCAAAGTCAGATGCTTAACCAATTGAGCCATGGAGGTGCCCCAGTGAGGATGATTCTTAAAGAGCTTTGTTTTCTTTTTACAGTCTTACAGATACCATGATTTCATCTGTCGGAGATAAGACTTGGGTATTTCAGGACATCCTTGTCCTGGATGAAACCAAGGAAGTCAAATAAATTTAAGGACAAATGAAGGAAAAGAAAGAAAAGAACTGGGATATCCTCCTGACCCTAAAAGTGAGAAATATGTCTAGAAACCTCAGTAGCCTAGGGACAAGAATAGTGCATTCCTGTTTTTGTTTGCTTGTTTGCTTGTTTTTCCCTCATAGAGGAATGACACAGGTAATAGACAAAGGGCACACCGGTTCAGTTTATGATTTATGCCTGAAACAACAAAGTCTTTTTGATCTGAAAACTGCTCAAGTATGAGCCATAGCCAAACCTTCCTGAAAGCAGAAGAAAATAAGGAAGAAAATATGAAAATAAGAACTTGTCCATGTCCTGTAGGCTGCCTGTTCTATTCCTAGGTTGTGTATTGCTCAAATCCTACCTGGAGCATGACAGTTTTTTATTTAAAAAAAAAAAGACCATGAACCTCAGTATCAGTATCTTGAAATATGGCTTATGCCATTTCATCAAGATCTGCAGGCAGAAGTAACTGAGTGAATGTTCTCACCCAGTTTCTGGTGTGAAGATCTTGAGCAAACAAGACATATGTCTACGTTTTCTAGTCTTAAGGTTGTAGCAGTAGAAATGGTGAGAAATTGTCAGATTTAGAAATCCTTTAAAGATAAAGCTGACAGAATTTGCTGTTAGACTTAAATGATGCATATGAGATAAAGAGAAGCACCACAGATGATTCTACATATTTGCCAGAGTTCCTGGAATATGGTGTACCATTGGTGAGATAGAGAAGCTAGGAATTGCTTGTGGAGGATGGACAAATTAGTAGTTTTTACACATGTTAAATTTGAGATTCTTACTGGACATATGCGGTTAAAATCTCTCTTGGCAACAGAATGGACAGTTAATGAGTGAAAGGTAATACTCACTTTCAACAATATGAAAGAGTTTGTCATGTCTTTCCGGAACAGGCTTTGGGATTGACTCTCACTGGCATTGGGATTAGTGAGATGCCTTTATCAGAAGTCACCTCATGTCTCACAACCCTTCACCTACCTCAGCATGGCAGGTTCAAGACCTACCATAATCTGCTTCACTTGCATATCTTTTTTCTTTCTTAAGTTTATTATTTACTATGAGAGAAAGAGAGAGAGAGAGAGAGAGAGCGAGAGAGAGAGAGAGAGAGAGTGCGCGAGAGAGCACATAAGCAGGGAAGGGGCAGAGAGAGAGAGAGGGAAAGAGAGAATCCCAAGCAGGCTCCACACTGTCAGCACAGAGCCCAATGTGGAGCTCCATCTCATGAACCTTGAGATCATGATCTGAGCTGAAATCAAGAGTCGTATGCTTAACCTACTGAGCCACCCAGGTGCCCCTGCATTTCTTTTTTAAAGCATTTATCATTCTTTCACTCTTTTTAGAATATTAAGTCTATGAGAGTAGAGACCAAGTCTGTCTTAGATAACTGATATATCTCCAGTACCTTAAGTAATTCTTGATCCACATAGTCAATAAATACATGGATGAAATGGATATTAGAGGAATACCAACTGGAATCTCTCTATATTTTTTTCTCTCTGTGTCTCTTTCCATTTGTATTTCTGTCTCTAGCTCTAGATTCATCTTTCTTTCTATCAACATCTCTGTGTTTACCCCCCAGATTCTACTTTCTATTGGGCAACTCCCTGTAGATGGTCCTGGTACCTGGATGGTCCTTGTTTAAAATATCCTTAGAGCTTATGATCTTTCTCTCTCAGAGTTAATATTATAGTCTTTAAAAGGATACTGCTAACTTCTCCCCAAATAATGTGCTTACCAGAGATCAGGGACTGAATTGGAGTGATGAGATCTATAATTAAGTTATGTTCATGGGCTCACCTGAATGTTAGGGAAAGAGACATTCCTTATTTGAAAATTTCAACAGAATCATGAAAAGTTGGGGAGAAGCATTTGCCAAAAGAAAGAGATTTAGCACAAAATAATAGCATTAATATGATGTAATAATAGCATCAATAAAATGTTCTATTTATAGAAAGCTTAAGATTGTATAAAGTATTTTGTAAGGCATGAATTCATTTAAAGCCAATCCTCATAATTTTTATATCAACTGTACAAATGATGAAACTTGATCCAGAGAATTTAAGTAACTTCTACACATAGCTAATAAATGTCTTTGGGGGGCATGAACCCAGGGCTTCCAAATCAATATTCATTGTTCTTTCAGCTATAGTACGCTGCTTCTGTAAATCACTCTGAAACTCAGTATCATTCCTAACTTTCCATTTTCTACCTTGGCATTAATAATAGCCCTTTGTGATTTTCTTGCCACTAACATTGTATCACCTGGGACTGTCCCAGAGTTTCTTTTCCATCCAACACACTTGAGTTGCTATCCATAGCTACCTTGATGATGTTTTCCTTCTTCCTGTCTTAGTGCCCACTGTCTTTACCTCGACCTAGTCCCTGGAGACCCTGGATCCTTCTCCCTTCCTGGATCCAATTTCTACTCCCAAGTAGTTTTCTCCCCTTCGAATGTGAGAATTCATGTAGTGTGACTCTAGATTCTTTCAGTGCCAAGTCAGCATGACAAAAGCTTAGCAGTCCTGAAAAGTGGAATTTTCTTTTGGAGTTTAGTAATAAGAGTAAAAAGTAGGTATGGGACAACAACTTGAAAAAATAATAATTTTATCTTCTTATTTTTTATTTTTTATCTTATGCCCTAAGCCCCAGCTAAACTGGACTTCTCTCTTTTTCCACAAAGGTTCTGTGTGTGTACCCCATATTCTTTCTTCTAAAATAAGGTCACCACACTCTGCATGGAAGACTTCTGCCTTACAACCCAAAAATATATCCAAATACTCAATCTTCTTCCAGCACAGCTCATATTTGCTTTCCTTCCCTTTAAGGTTTGCTCAGTATTTTTAAATTGAAAAAAAAATTACTTTTGTTGTTCTTCTGCTTAATTTTTTAAAGTTTTTTTTTTTATACTTATTTTGAGACAGAGAGCACACAAGTGGGGGCAGGGCAAAGAATCCCAAGCAGGCTCCACACTGTCAGTACAGAGCCTGGCATGGTGCTCCAACTCACAAACCATGAGATCATGCTCTGAGCCAAATTCAAGATTTCAGATGCTCAGCTAACACTGAGCTACCCAGGCATCCCGTTCCTGCTTACATTTTATCTTTACTTCTGCTCTTGTTTACTTTCTCACTGTTACATACTTGTTTTTTCTTCTCTTAGAGAAGAAGATGTAACAACATATACATTGATTCACCTTGTATCCAATTCAGAGCTCCAAACAGGTTATAGGGGTTATATTTGGAATGGCTGTCATTCCTGTCACATTATCTACATGGTTAATAAAGGAGTGAGGGTTGGAGCCAAGGTTAAGAGCAGAAATCAATAAAAATTTTATAATGGAGTCTGCAGATTGTCAGACAATTTTCCATACTGGGTAGTCTAGTGAGTATACATTTCTAATCTATTGGTTTGGAATTGTCTTTACTGTCTTCTCCAATTGCTATTAATTTGTTGATTTTATTCACCTGCTTCCAGCAGTTTTTTTTTCTTTAAGAGTGAGCACGCATTATGTCCACCTCTCCAGCTCACTTACAGTTTTTTCCATAACAACAATATCAAAATACTTTCTTTGAATCTCAGTGTTAGGAAATTTACCATTAAAAAAAATCACTTCTTTAAACTCACATTTTTCTTATAATTTACTTTTCTTTTTACTGTAATCATCCATTTAATGGTTTCTTCAGAGACTTCATGGTTAATAAATTTTAGTTTTTGTGCCTGAAAATGTCTTAAATACTTCCTTCTCTTTGAATAATGGTTTCTCTAATGATTAGTGTTTCATTCCACTTGTGGCTGTTTGTATAATTGTTATTCCTTTATAGCTAGTCTTTCTTTATCTCTGGAAACTCTCATATGTTTTTTGCTTGATATTCAACTTACATTTAATGTAAGACCATCAAAATTAAAGTTTTCCACCCAAGATTCATGGCCCTCCTATTTTAGTGAGGGGCTCTCCCCTGTTCCTTTTTTTCTCTCCTTCAGGCACCCATCTAGAGCTTCTCAGTCTATTCTGTGCATCTTCTTATGCCTCTTAGATATTTTTAGATCTCATTTTCTTAGCTTAATTCTCTTTTAATTTCTTGATCTTACTTTCAAGTAACCAAATTGTCTCTTTACGTTCAATTTAGATTAAATATCTGTGTTCTTAGAGTTTACTATTTCCCTCCCCTGCAATATATGTTTTTAAATCGTTTTCTTTCTTTCTTTCTTTCTTTTTTTTTTTTTTTGAGATTCTTAAATACACTTGTTTACAGTCTTGGGTTTTTGTGTTTGTTGTTTTTAAGCTGGATGTATTCTTAACATTTTATTTTAGTTGGTTGGTGATCCTTCATGGCATGCATTTTACGCATAAACTTTAAAGGTTTTGTAAATTCATCTAGAAAGGGAGGCCCCTGTCCTCATCTTCCTACCCCTCCCCCTCCCCTCCGTCTGTTTGCTGGCTTTTCAGTTTCCTTCATCCACCCCTCTCTGGGGTGTTCAGTATACTGCTACTATAGGATAATACACAATCTTATATTGGAGACTCAGGGCCCCAAGCCAGCAGATGGCTTGGTTGGGTTTCCCACTGGTGGCTGTTTCTGCTTCCTTGAGTCATCTCTAGGTCTACAGACGTAAAGTGGTTTACCCATGGCACATCTCATTCGGCCTTACCTCGCACAGAAGCCTTCAAGAATAGGAAATTCTGCATCCATTTCCAGCCTCTTCTGCTTCTTGCTGGTGCTGGGAAAGTGGTGGTTTTAGCTTCCTGTTTGCCATCTTAACGTGTTTCCATTTAAGTCTGTGATAGTGTTCTATCTTGTACTGAGCATGGTTCCATCTTTTAAAATATGTTTTAGAGTGTATTTTAGGGGCGCCTGGGTGGCTCAGTCAGTTAAGCGTCTGGCTCCCGGCTCAGGTCATGATCTCATGGTTCATGGGTTCGAACCCTGCATTGGGCTCTGTACTAACAGCTAGTTCAGAGCCTGGAGCCTGCTTCACAGTCTGTATCTCCCTCTCTCTCTGACCCTCCCCTAGTCCCACTGTCTCTTTCTGTCTCAAAAATAAAGAAAGAACATTAAAAGATTTTTTAAAAAATTGTATTTTATCTCTTACCAGTTTATGTGTATGTGTGCAGACAGCAAATTTTTACATAAATTTACTCTATCATCTTGACTTGATGTTATTTCATTGATTAAATACTTCCTTATCCATACACAAAAGTATTCATGGAAGTAGATGAATAGGGTCATTGGATAAATATGCTGAGAATTAAAACTAAGATTTTCTTGGAGAAAATACTTACAGGGATAGGAGGGAAGCAAATCAGAGCATTTTTATTATGACCACATATATAATTAATTTCCTATTATATTTTTAAGGAAAATATTTTTGAGGGATATATACATATGTAAATATATTTTAAGGAAAAAATTGCGCTAGTCATAGACCTTCATGTTATAAGAAACACAAAGTTCACTGAGATTTGCTTTAGCTAATGAGGATTTAAGATAAGGATGTTTGGGAAGACATAACAGAATAGTTCAGTCTCACTGACATTTGGAATATTGCTCATCACTATTTTGGACACATCAGCTTCACTATCAGCCTAACAACAGTGTGGGGACCCAACAAGACACCGTTCTCCTCCCTGGACTCCTCAAATCTGCTTCTATGTCAAGGTACTGTGTTAATAAATAATTGCTTTCAACTTTTGCAGTCTACTTCCTCCTGAATTTTAATGTCTCTTGCCATCTGCTTATGATCTCCTTGTGCCTATTTCCTACTGTTATAGAATAAATATTTGTCACTCATATAAAAATGCACGTGTTGGGGTTAATTGGAGATAATTAGCTATTAGTTGGAGATAATTAGGTTTAAATGAGGTCATGATGGGATTAATGTCCTTATCTTAAGAGGAAGGAACAGGAGAGCTCTCTCTCCAAATGTACACAGAGAAGAAGTCATTTGAGCCCTCAGTGAGATGGTGGTCAGCTGTAAGCCAGAAGGGGAGCCCTTACCAAGAACCAAATCTAATGCCACCTTGACCTGGCACCCAGTCTATGGTACTTTGTTATAGCAGCCTGAGATAAAAAACTTTTAGGATCATGTCTTTCACTAAATCTTACCTATAGATTCCTAGAGAGGGAATCTGATGGATTACCACCAGTTACTTGTATTTGGTATTTGGTATTGTATTGTGTCTAAACTTGAAGAACAGAGTTCTTATTCTATACCATTTTGACACCACTGTGTCAACTTAGTGATCCCTAGTATAATCTTCTGGAATCAGAGAATCTGGAGGCATTTTGTACAAAATGAGGGTATATAGGTTTCAGTAGCCTTATGAGCACCTTGCCCAGGCTTCTAAATTTAGTGACTTAGCTTTTTAGACTTTTTTTGTTCAACACAATGAAAAATATTGCATTACCATTTTTTAATAATTTGCCATTCATTTGTAACAAGATTAACCAGATGCCCCTTCCTCCTTCCTGTAGCTTGCATGCATTGGTATGCCCCAATCCATACTCAGAGAAAGCACCATGGAATCCATAGCATGTCATGTCCTGTTGCATTCACGGGAGGATGTGCTGATGGTGGAGTAGCAGTAGAGATTCCTATTTCAGTATGATTCACAATACCCGTTACCATAGAAGTGTTATATGATGCGGTACAGTTCACATTTGAAGCCATGCAAAGTTAGAGACTTTCTCATGTAGATCTTAGACTATCCTAATATGTTTATAATGGAGAGAATACCTAGAATTTAGACTTATAAAAAACATAATCTAATGATATTCAAGGAACAGGCTATGTTGTAAAAGCTAATTCTCTGCCATAGATTCAGCCAGGAAAATGTGGGTTCAATTTAGTAATGTCATAAGGTTGGAAGAAAAATCATTGCCGAGATGAAATTCACATTTGTGTAATGAACAGTCCACTCCTTCAAGTGAGTTAATATAGAGGTATTTGTGGTATGTCTTAGTAAGTTAGCTTTGATTTAAAATACAGATGGAAATAAGAAAGGCAATTTCAATTGTGGAGGCAGGCAATGTGCAGCAGTGAGTATGTCCAATTATCTGGATATTTTAGGAAAGTACTTATTATGGAGTGTGGGAGGATTGTACTTTGGCTCCAATCACCTCATTTTATTACCTTCCCTGAAAGGAATTCATGAGATAATTACCTGACTCTCTATTCAGGATTCTCTGGCTTTTGGAGAAGCGGTTAGGGAAAAGAACAGCATTCTTTTCTGCACAGCTCCCTCTCCTCCTGCCACAGCTTTCCTTTAGTGTTGCATAAAGGCAGCTGGCTGATATGTGTTGCAGCCAAGGCTTTCTTTCTATATTTGCTGGAATCATTGAATCCTGCTTACCTGTGAATACAGTGCCAGCCCTTTCCACCTTTCTCTCTTAGATCATTTGTGCCATTTTTCCCTTGTTCCTGACTGGCAATCATGTTGGCCTTCTGGCTTTTCCTCTAACAGGTGAAGTACATTTTGGTCTTGCTCTACGACGGCACTTACTATTTCTCCTGATAGAAGTGGGCTCCCTCAGACCTTACATGGTCTACTCCTTCATTTTCAAATGTCACTTCATCAGAGTGGCCTTTCCTGATCCCAAATCCATCCTTCCCTCTCTCCTTACCTGATTTTTTTCTCCAAGTTTCACACTAACTGCTTTCACTGCATGCTTCCTCTATTTCCCCCTGGAAATCTTGACTGTTTTGTTCACTGCTCTAATTCTACCACCAACAATAGTGCTCAGAATACATATAATTATTGAATGGTTGAATAAAATAGTGCATAAGCTATATTACTTATTAAAATTAGGCATAACTTAATTTTTATCAATCATGTTCCTTATCAGGTATTTTTCTAAATACTTTATATGCTTTAATTCGCTTAATCCTGACAATATCAGAAAGGTTGGGTAATTTGCCCAATTATACACAGCGTGTAAGTTGCAGAGCAGGTAATTTAACCAAGAAGTCTTGCTCCCGAGTAAGTACTCGTTCTTCCTTTGTGGCCAACAGTGGGAGAGGTATGTGTGGGAGGAGGCTGAGAAGGGAGGGAAAGATGTGGCTGTGTGGTCTGTCTCTATCATGGTGAGCTGAATTTTCTATAAGTTATTCCATCACTTTCTCATTAACATAATAAATATTCAGTAAAAGTGAATTGGCCAATATTACTTTGCTGCTCTGGTCCTCGTCCTCTTGAGTGTACAGTCTAAGCACACATTGCTCTTTAAGCTAGAGTGAAGGCGTACTAAGAGTTATCAATAAGTTTGAAATGCTCCCAACCAAGTGACTTCACTACAGTTCTTTAGTCAGGGATGTGTACATGAAAAAGAACATTTGGACTTCAGATTCACTGTTAGACTTTGTGGTGCAAGCAGGATTCACAGGACCCTGAATCTGCCTCTCGTGACATGACCAGAAAATCATCACAAACAGACAGATTGCATTTGACTCATACAGATTGGAAATAAAAAATTTGTTCTCCTTGAGTAGGTTTATCCCAAATAATATTTTCACTTGCATACAAATGGAAACAAATTTAGAGAAAATAAGCTGATTAGTGTTTTTCTTGGCTTTAATATGATTTTTGCCTTTTTAAAGTGGCTTAGGGGGCACCTAGGTGGTCAGTTGGTTAAGCATATGACTTTTGATTTCAGCTCAGGTCATGGTCTCACTGTTCATGAGATTGAGCCCCAAGTCAGGTGCTGTGCTGACAGCATGGAGCCTGCTTGGGATTCTCTCTCCCTCTCTCTCTCTGTCCCTTTTCTGCTCATGCCTTCACTCTCTCAAATAAATAAATTAAAACAAAAAAGCCAAACAAATAAAGTGGCTTCAATTTAGAGCAAGAAAATGCCACTTTTCATCTTTATTATTTGTCATTTTACCATGATAAAAGTAAAATAAACCTCTATCCAGGCTAAGAAAAAAGAGAGAGGATACAAATTATTACTAAATCAGAAATAAACAGAACAGACATCATTACAGATCTGTGCACATTAAAAAGATAGTCAAGGAATACTATGGCAACTCTATGCCCACAAATTTGATAACCTAGATAAAATGGACCAATTCCTTGAAAGATTCAATTTACCAAAACTCAGTAGAAGAAATTGATAATATGAAAAGGCCTGTATTTATTAAATAAATGGAATCAATAATTAATAAGCCTCCAAAACAGCACCAGACTCAGATAGGACAACTGGTGAATTCTACCAGATATTCAAGGATAAATTCTACCACTTATCTATAATCTCTTTTAAAGGATAGAAGCAGAGGCCTCATTCTATGAGGCCTGACTTACCCCAATACCAAAACCAGTCAAAAATATTATTGATAAAGAGAACGACAGACCAATATTTCTCATGAACATGTATTCAAAAAAATCCTCAAAAAAATATTAGCAAGTTGAATCCAACAAAGTATCAAAAAACTATAAACCATGACCAGGTGAGATCTATCTTGGATGTGTAAAGCAGGGTTCAAAATTCAAAAATCAATCAACATGATTAATCACATTAACAGACTAAAAAAGAAAAATCACATGATCAAATCAAGGGATCAGAAAAGCATTTGATAAAATCCAACACCCTTTCATGATAAAAATTCTCAATATACTAGGAATAGTGGGGAGCTTCCTCAGCTTGAGAAAATATCTACAAAAACAAAGCTTATAGCTAAAGTCATACTCAATCTGAGAAACTCAAAGCTTTCCCACCAAGATTAGGTACAAAGCAAAGATGTTCCTTATCATCAGTCCTTTTCAACACTGTACTTCAAGTTCTAGCTAATGCAATAAGGAAAGGAAATAAAAGGTATACCAGTTGGGAAGGAAGAAATAAGACTGTCTATTCATAGTGAAATGATCATCTATGTAAAATATGTGAAACGACAAAATCTGGAACTAAAAAGCAATTATAGCAAGGTTGCAGGATACTGATTAGTATACAAATGCCAATTGCTTTCCTAAATAATAGCAATAAACAAGTGAAAATTGAAATTAAATGCATAATACATTTACATTTTTACCCCTCAAAATGAAATACTCAGATATAAATGTAACAAAATATGTACAAGATCTGTATCAGGAGAACTGCAAAACTCTGATGAATGAAATCAAAGCACTAAATAAATGGAGCGGTATTCCATGTTCATGAATGGGAAGGCTCGATGTCAGTTCTTCCCAACTTAATCTATAGATTCAATTGTAGTTTCAATCAAAATCCCAGCAGGTTATTCTAAAGTTGATATGGAGAAGCAAAAAGATACAGAGTAGCCAACACAATATTGAGAAAGAAAAATAAAGTTGGAGGACTGATAGTAATCTACCTCAAGACTTACCATAAATCTAAATTAATCACAATAGTGTGGCATTGGTGAAAGAACAAAAAAAGAGCAGAATGGAGAACCCAAAAATAGACCCATATGACTATAGTTAACTGATTTTGACAAAGGCATAAAGGTAATAAAATGGAGCAAAACAATTTTCCACAAATGGTATTGGAACAACTGGACATCCACATGCAGAAAAAAAGTTAGACACCGACCTTACACTCTTCACAAAAATTAACTCCAAATGAATCATAGACCTAATTGTAAGGTGCCAAACAATTAAACTCCTAGAAGATAACAAAGAAGAAAACCTAGATGACCTTGAGTAAAGTGATCCCTTTTTTAGGTACAACACCAAAATATGGTCCAGGAAAGAAATAATTGATAGACAAGACTTCATTAAAATTTAAAACTTCTGTTCCTTGGAAGATAATGTCAAGAGATAGAAAATACAGGCCACAGAGAAGACAAAACAGAGTAAATATTTGCCAAGGCATATCTGATAATGAACTATTATCTAAAATCCAAAGAACTATTAAATCATGACAATAAGAACACAAACAACTGAATTTAAAAGTAGACCAAACACTTTAACAGACATCTCACCAAAGCAGATATACCAGTGGCAAATAAGCAACAGAAAAATGCTCCAGAGGTGCCTGGGTGGTTCAGTCAGTTAAGCATTCAACTCTTGATTTCAGCTAAGATCATGATCTTACAGTTGTGAGATCAAGCCCCACATTAGGCTCTGCACTGACTGCTTGGGATTCTTTCTCTTCTTTCTCTACTCCTCCTCCAGTCACACTTACTCTCTCTCAAAATAAATAAACTTAAAAAAAATACTCCAGAGAGATGTTATTAAGGAAAGGCAAATTAAAACAACTATATACAACTACACACCTATTAAAAAGGGCCTCAATCTGGAACACTGAACACCAAATGCTGACAAGGATTTGGAGCAACAGGAACTCTCATCATTGCTGGTGGGAATGCAAAATTGTGCAGCTACTTTGAAAAATAGTTTGGTGCTTTCTTACATAACTAAACAGTCTTACCATATGATACAGCAGTTGTGCTCCTTAGTATTTACCCAGATGAGTTGAACATTTATGTTTACACATAAACTTGCACATGGATATTTATAAGAGTTGTTTTCATAATTGCCAAAATTTGGAAGCAACAAAGATGTCCTTTAGTAGGTGAATGGATAAATAAACTGTGGTACAACCAGATAATGGAATGTGATTTAGTGTTAAAAAAGAAATGAGCTATCAAGCCATCAAAAGGCATGGACAAAACTTAAATGCATATTGCAAAGTGGAAGGAGCCATTCTGAAAGACTAAACACTGTATGATTCCAACTATATGACATTCTGGGAAAGACAAAACTATGGAGACAATGTAAAGATCAGTGGTTGCCACAGATGGGGTGGACTGGAAGGGATGAATAGCAAACCACAGAGGATGTTAACTCAGTGCAAAGCGTTTGTATACCATAATGATGGATACATGTTCAAACTCATGGACAATGCCAAGAGTGAACTCTATTGTAAACTATGGACTTTGGGTGAATATGATGTGTCAATGCTGGTTCATCAGTTAGCAAATGTGCCACTTTTGTGGGGAATTTTGATCATGGGGAGGCTGCACACTTGTAGGGACAGGAGTTTATGAGAAATATCTCTACCTTCCCCTAAATTTAGCTGTGAACTTTAAACTGTTAAAAAAAAAAAAAACCTAGACCTTAATAAAATTTTAATGAAGAAAATAAAATAAGATACAGCTATTATTTATGGTAGAGGTTGCTAAACCACTACCATTTATTTTTATTTATTGCTCATTTGTATAAAGATTTATTTTTGTATATAAAAAGAATAATTTTAACTGTGAAAGAGGAGATCTCACAAAACTCTAAGAAGCCTTAGAGCCAAAATATGATTAATTTTCTTTGCAAATAAGTCAAATGAAATTTGTCTTCCTTATTTGTTTACTAGCTTATTAAGTAGCATATATATAATAAAATAACAAACTAAAAATCTTATAATCCCTTTATTCCATCAAAATATGTATATTCCCTAATGTTTACCAAATGATTTTATGCCTTAAAAGTAAAACAAACAAACAAACAAACAAAAAAGCCCAGAAACAACACCAAAATAAACTTTAGTTAATGGAAGTATCTTTTACTTTCTCTTTTTAAAATGAATCAAATCTGGGGTTTCTGGGTGACTCAGTCTGGTTAAGCATCTGACTTTGGCTCAGGTCATGATCTCATGGTTTGTAAGCTCAAGTCCTGTATCAGGCTTTGTGCTGACAGCTCAGAGTCTGGAGCCTACTTCAGATTCTGTGTCTCCCTCTCTCTCTACCTCTCCCCCACTCGTTCTCTCTCTAAAAAATAAAACATAAAAAAATAAAAATAAAATGAGATGAATCAAATTAGACAAGAACCAAAGTTGCCCAAATTAGATATCCTCCTCCTAAATTTCCAAATGCTTAATTTTAGGAAAGACTTGTTAAACAGAAGATTAATGTCAACAGTTCAGTTTTTATCTCAGTGGTTAAACAATTGTTTTCTCTTCTGTACCAGATTTTCCTGCTGAGTCAAGTCCAGGAACAGTCGTTGCAGCAACTTGGCTAAATTTAATCAATAGTTTTTGAGTGCCTAGCTTTTGCAAGGAACCATGGTATTAACTAAAGACAAATAAGACTTCATCTAGGATACAGTCTCGTGAGCTGAATGTGATAAATATTCAATGACGATGATTCAAAACTGGCCTAATACTGTTCGTTGTTCTGGATCCACTTTAACTCACTTTTATTATTTGATTTAATTATTTCAATTAAGTTGTTTTCCTTTTTAAAAAAGTTTCTGTACGTTTATGTATTTATTTTGAGAGAGAGAGAGAGAGAGAGAGCATGAGCCGGGGAGAGGAAGAGGGAATCCCAAGCAGGCTTCACAACACCAGCACAGAGCCCGACACGGGACTTGATCTCACAAACCTGAGCCCAAACCAAGAGTCGGACATTTAACGGACTGAACCACCCAGGCATCCCTAACTCATTTGTAGTACTAGTGAAAAACATTTACACTAATATTTTAGCCAATTATCCTAATATGTGAATAGGTGCTTATAAATAAGCCCATTTTTTAATAACTAGGGGATAAATAGGTGACTATAAAGAACACTGTCCAGAATAAACGTTTTTGCTTAGGATGAAGGAACCAGAATTATCTATCACAAATGATCAACAAGCACACTTTGAAAGAGACTTCAAAAAGACATGAAATCAAATCCCTTTCTAACAGCTTTAATTCAGCAAAATAAAACCAAAAGAGAAAATGAAATGCCCTGGTGAAACCTTTAACAATGCAGAGCAGAAATTTTAGGTAGGAGTTACCTAGTAATTTAGAAATAATGGAGAGTTCCAGAAATTCTAGAAAATAATAATGTAGATATTAGATAATCAATGAAGGCCCTTGTATACCTTTATTTTACAATATAAATTTATATAAAAGACATCCAATTTTTTTCTGCTCGTCAGTACAAAGCTACTATATTTAGTCTCAAAAATGCATGATTTTATTTTTTGAAAATTTTAAACCTCCATTAAAAACTGCCTTTGGATCTAAATACCACATTGTCCAACACAGAAGAAATGTAAAATTTTCCTCAGTTCAATGCTTCAAGAAAATAGGTGGATTTAGGGAGTTTATATTGGAAAAGAATGGAGCTATGCATATTTGAAGGGCAGTCCCATGGAAGAAAAAATAATCTTATTTTTGTTGCTCCAAGAAAGCAGTACTAGCACTAAACTAAAAGACACATGGCCTTTGCTTCAACATCAGGACAGTTGGAACTACTGGCGCAGTAGAAAAACGGAAGTTCTGACTCCCAGCATACGTGAGTGCTCGATTGCTTGAAAAACAGGCAGATGCTAAATAACTCTCCAGTGGGGAGTCTGGGAAGCAAGACGACCTGGTAGGCAGAGCCTCCAGATCTGTGAGAAGTACATTTCTGTTGTTTGTAAGCCATTAGTTGGTGGTAGTTTATTATAGCAGCCTGAATGGACTAAGGCAATATTCTGTCCATCTTCTGCAGCTCTGATAAGAGCTCTGAACGGAGCTGGAATTCAGACAGCTATTGCTTGCCAAGCCAGTTCCTCCAGTCCAACCAGGTGGGAGCCTTAGTCGATCAGTAGGATTTTTAGAGTTCCGAGGAAGAGATGGAGTGATGGAGCTTTACTTCAAGGCGAATTATCAGTTCAGGGCGCTATCCCTTTAGGTCCCCTTTGGCCATAGAGAAAAGATAAGTTTCTGCCTCCCCAAAGAATTGAGAAAGATGTTTTCATTGTTGAAGACAAGCGACATGATAACCGCCTACCTCCGTTCACTGAGCAATCATGCCTCCCAGATAGAGGGTGTCAGCTGACTGCATTGGCACCATTCATGACGGAAACTTCTGTAGAGAGAGCATGCCGCTCTTCTCCCTGGTCTGCAGGCCTCTCTTCTGTCTTGTCTTTCATAATTTCCTGACTAGGTTAAGTGGCCCAATTATATTAGGGAGACTTAGCACTAGGAATTCTTCATGTAGTACTTTAAAAAATTGTGACAAATCAATAGTTACTGATAATAATAGCCATTTGCTTATTGACCTTTTCTCTTTTTACAAAGTGGGCTCCAGGTAAAAATTAGACTGAGTCTCTCATGCTGTCTCATTTATTTTCCTAATGTAGAGCAACATAACCCACATACCGTGTGCTCAATAACTTTTTGAATAGCTAAATAGATGACTGGCATCAACACTTTCCCAAAGTGGAACTGCTGTGTCTAGCATTGCAGCTGGTACCACCTCCAAAGTCATGGGCGATGGTGAAGGGGGACACGACAGCCACTGAGGTTTCTTGGACTAATCCAGGGGTTTTCAAGCTAAACTTTATTTTTGGATCCACACATTTTCTTTAAGAACTAAAAATTAATTCTGTATTTTCATTTTAAAGGTGAATCAAAAACTATGAGCATTTTCTGGATCGTATGGATGGCCATCTGATCCCTGAGAACTATCACATGATTTCAGTTCCCACAGGTAATTAGGATTTGCCGGTGCCACTTAGTTACAAGTTCTGAGAAGGAAAACATATGAACCTAATACTTCCATGACATGTTAGAGCTAAGTAAAGGCCAAACTCTGTCTTAGTTTACTCCAGGACCCAAATTTCTCAATAGTTCAAATGAAAAAAATTAGAGGGACATGTGGGGACATGCATAATAGCAGAGACATGCTGTGATTGTCAGCATTACATTTACAGTAATAGCTTACTTTCAGCCAAACCAACATCTATACTTGCGTTAAATTATTGCTGATGACTTAATTTTCATTGCTATATAATTTTGATTTTATTTAATTTGTAATTTAAAAATTTTATAATTAAGAGTTGTCTGAGGAGTTTAAGCTTATTTCTTATTACATTAACCTTTGAAGTTAATTTAAGTTAATGCTAGGCTTCCCGGGAATTCTTTACCTTTAAACAGTTTCTTAAGGTTTGAGATTCAACTAGTTAGACTAGTGCATTCAGTACACAGAATGACTGTGCTAGAGGGAGTTTAGTTCAGCAATAGCAGTGTTGAATTAATCAGTTTGCACTAAAGTATTAATTTGGAAATAAAAAAAGTAAGTTTTGGAGGACAGACATATTCACAGTGTTTTCTGACTAAAGGAGTTTTACAACAGCTTCATGAAATTCTTTTTTCAAATCTTGTTTATTTTTTATAAAGAAGCAAACCATGAAATTTCCATTGAGTTTTCAGGAGGAACAAAATATTTTGTGCCACTATATGTGGAAAGGTGCTCCTGGGGATCCCACCAATTAGACTCACTATAGCCAAGCACCAGCAAAGCATACTGAAGGCCAAGGGCAGCTATGGAGATTTAGCACTGATTTTGGACCCAAAGAAGCTTTTTAGCACAGTCATATTGGACAGAGATAAATCAGATATTTTATGATTGAATTTGACAATAGGGAGAGCACTGAGCAGTCTGGAATCTCAGAACCCTGGACCTCAGGCTCCCTTAGTTGACTGTTGTCAAATGCCTTTACATATGCCACATGGAATATTGTTTGGGGAACTGAGTTTATGCTTAAGAGGATATTTGTGAGATTTAGACAAAATTATGCCTTAGAATTGATTTGTAACTATCAGTCCTGCTCACCATTGACATTTTAGAAATGGAACCAGTCATCAGACTCCCTTAAGGAGCTTAAAATTGATTCCTATGAAGGGGAACAAAGACCCCATCATAACAGCATGGAGTATTGAACTGTTTCTCTACAAATTACCCATTTAAGTTATATCACCTTGAGAAAGGCTGAGGTAAAGGGGCTCTAAGGCTAGTTGGCTTTGCTCCTTTTGATACTAAACAGGGAAACAATGAAGTAAAAAATTGTGATATATAGAAGTTTAAAACATGGGTAGAGAACAAAATGACATTTTTGATCAGTCTGGAAAGAGGTCTCAGTTTCAGGAAGAAAACAGATTTCCCAACAGCTTTTAAGTTTTTATTGTAGTGCAAAATCAGAATCTATACATAGCTTCCTAACAATTACAAGAAAAAAATAGATGGTAGTTCTACAACCATAAAAAAAGATGTTATGTATATTATTTTTTTCATCCCCAGCTTTGGGGAAACTTTTCACATTCAAATTATGAAAAGATTCATAACTATTAGAAGTGCACAGAGACACTTGTGCAAGCCAGCAAGTGGCTGAACGTAGCCCAGACAGTGGACCGTGTGGATAGCAGGGGCAGGCACAGAACGCCACCCTGCTTCCCTGCAGGACTGTTTAAAGGTTGGCTAGTGTCTTTATATCGACTTTTAAAACAAACTAAAAAAAATCCCCATAAAAACAGTAAGCATTATGTAGAATATCCAAAGGAGGGGAAGTTTGTTTATTTCTCTGTTTCATCTGCTTTATTTCATTTGTTTCTACTTCCTTTTTCTTTCACCAACTGAATGAAGTTTCATGGGACCAACCAAACATTTGTTTATTTAAAAATGTTCAGTGAGCTCATAAAAATAGAGTGTAATGGGGTTTTTTTCTGAGAATCAATGTGTGTCACTATTGGCCTGGTTCATGGCAAAGATAAAACACAAGATTACCAGTCAAGAAGAGGAAGATAATTAGAGAGGACCTAAATACGTTCTCTACAAAATGGCTTCACATCATAGAAAGACAATTTTTAACAGGCATAAAGTACTAGGATTTAGGGGCCACTTTAGGTGGGTACTGGGATTGCAGGAATAATTCAAGTTGTAAGAAATATTCATATGCTTTCTAGAGGAGCATATTGTTCTGAGTAAGAGATAGCCATTGAGACACCTAGCCCTTCTTCTTTCTCCAAAGTCA
Source organism: Suricata suricatta (assembly GCF_006229205.1). NCBI lineage: Eukaryota > Metazoa > Chordata > Mammalia > Carnivora > Herpestidae > Suricata > Suricata suricatta. The sequence continues at coordinate 17,912,632 of NC_043714.1, forward strand.
TGAATCATCATTACATCTTTCTACTCTTGTAAGTTTAGACCTGAACAGGTGGAACTGATTCTGACTGATTGGCTAACTTTAGTCTTTGAAATTATATGTGATTTCTGAAAATGATTTTAAAATTAGTGCAATAGTTAGCCTTTAATGTATAACCAATAGTAATAAGAACCATTAAACATGCAAATCAAGTTTATTTCTTTAAAATGCTTATCCAATTTTATCTTTCTAGAAGAATTTTAGAAAAAAAGGAAACATAAGCTATTCATAAAAAGAAATAAAAAATTCATATGATAAAAGGAAAAGTGTTAATGTTGAATTCAGTAAAATAAGTGATAAGAATTTAGAATAATTAGTTTTGCTATATATTATTTATTATATTGCATTCACTGTACATGCTATTGGAATATAATAGTTAAAATGAGAATATGATCATTTATGTAAGTAATTATATAAATGTCAAATATTTATTTTACTAAATCTCAAAAATTCAGACGTTTGTACCAGTTGTTTATTATTACAACCTTTTGAAAGTATAAGCAATATCGTAAACATTTTTCTGGAAGAAAACGATCTATAATAATGAAAGTAGTGAGAGAGTCCATGAATGAATACTATGTATATTTAATGTGGGAACCTATTGTTATGCCAAACTTTCCACTCTATCCTTTATTTATTTTATTTTCCACAGCCAGAGCTCCTCACTATCACTTTCCTGAAGGTTAACACAAAGAGTTCAGAGGCATAAAGAGTTCAGATTAAATTCAATAGCCTGTTAAATTCTCCAAGTGCAATGGTCAGGAAAAAAGGTGGCTAGGGAGAGAGAAAGGATGTAGCGATTCAGAATCAGAACTGAAAAAAAAAAAGAATCAGAACTGACATTTACCAAACAGCTAAGACTCAAATCTCTTAGGCCTGTAAAGTGTTAGAACAGATGATCAATTCAGTCCAAATCCCCAGTGAATGAATTCAGCCAAATTGATCAATTCAGTGGCCTCATATGTAATATTGAAACAAGTATGTACATTGACTCATGGATTTGCAAATTGCTTCCAAATTGCTGGAAATATCCCTTGCTCCGCGGCATTTTGAAGCTCTGGCTGATACAAAGCACCGGCTGTCTACCATATACTACTCGAGGCATTTAGAAAGATTTCTGATCCTCACAAACAACTCTCCCAAGTGGGCGCTTTTTTTTTTTGCAGATGAGAAATGAAGTTCAAAGGGACTAAATAAACTGCTTGAGGTCAAAAGGCTAGTAAGCGGGACAGGTGGAATTTTAACCCTGCTAAGACTTGAAAGCCCCAGTTCTTGCTGCTATCTAGTGCTGCCTCTTAGTTTTAAAGCAGTCAAAGTGTTGGTGCCATTTTGGAATCAGACATATTTTTCAAATAGCAACAGTACCGTTGGACTATGTTTTGTTGCCATAATATGGGAAGATTGATTTCAATGACTCTTCCTTTTATTTTTCTCATTTTTGTTTCCATATTGACAAAAGATGGGTATCTTATATAAGAAGTAGGAACAAAGGTAAAAATTATATTTCATATTGTTATCTCTATCTGAAAGCTTCTTATTTATTCACTTGCTTGACATTCTGGACCTCCCTAGACACTTTGTAGTAAAATTGAAATTGCAGTTACTTTCAATTATTTGCTGTGCTAATTATCTTTATAATTGGGTCACAATTCCTGAATGGTCTGCATAAGTCATATCGAATGTATAATTATATTAATTTTTTCTCTATTAGTGTCTTTTATTAACTAGTTCCATTATCACTGAACAGTTAATTAGCCTTACTAACATAAAGAAATATCATCTCCTCTGAACTATAGAGGCCAGAACTATTAACTTAGCATTTAATTTCACACATACCATAATGTATTCAGTTTGGTTCAAAGAAGCATTTAATAAGTGTCCATTCTAGTTAGATACTACTTTCTTCCAGAAAGAATTCAGGGAAGATTAAAATATATAATATATTGCATGATAAAATAAAAACAGAAAGATGA
>NC_043714.1:17914740-17920843 GCF_006229205.1 Suricata suricatta
CAGAGATTTAAAGAAAAGGAAAATATGTCTCCATTTTGAGTGTTTTGGATTTTTTTGAAGTATAAAACAGAAGTGGCACTAATCATCTTCTCTCTTCTCCCACTGCTTACACTGTTCAAAACTTCCTCCTCTGAATGGATATGGCTGGTAGTAGTGTGTTTTACTGACCATTTAAGATTTGAAATATAATTATACAATAATAAATTAAATTTAGAAATAGTTAAGACTCCTTGGAAAAATCTTATTTACCAGCGAGGTCTTGGTTCTCGTGCAAACCATTTTTAGTTTCCCAAAGCAGAAGGCACGGAGAAAAATGTTTCACTGTAAACAAATTCGGTGATCATTTCAAGAGATCAATCCATATGCACATTGGAAAAAATAAATTCTAGACAAAGATAGTTAAATTTAACAAAGCAGTATTTATATTCCCTAGTAAGTCACTGAATGTACTTCTTCTTATAGAATATTATGTCAAAAGACGAATTATCCCAGTATCTTTATGCCTTATTGGCTTTTCCAATTATGCAGACATTTGTATTCAGTGTTGTTGCTTAAGAATTTTAAAAGAATTATTAATAAAAGAACGCCTTTCTCTTTTCTATTCTAATCTCTTTATGGACTCCATATACTTTACATTTTCTGAATGGATCTTGTTCACCAGATCACCAACCTGCATGTCAGAAAATTTTATTATGCTGTCCAAATACTGATAAATATGGTAATTTAATATTGAGTCATTTGAAAAACATCTATTATTGAAGGTTGTATTTATTACACAGGGTTATGCTAAAAACAAACTTAAATAAGCCAAGCTTCCTGTCCCACAACAAGCATAAAACAGAAAAAAATCTCAAACTTGGAGACACTGCTACAGTAAGACTGACTCAGTTAGCAACTATTTATTGCTTGTTATGGATGCATCAGTGCTATTAAAGTGTAGAGGAAAGGGGAACCGTGTGTGTATGCTTAGATGTCTGTATTCTACTGTCCTTTGTTGGAACATGGAGAGTTACCTCTATGGGGAAGTCAGGTCATACACTTCCCACTTGGAACAGCCTTTCTGTTTGATGCAAAAGTACTCTAAGCTCACCTTTCTTAGGCTATAACCACAGTGGTTTCAGATTTCCAAGTGAATCGTCTCAGATTTTCCCTGTCCTCTATCCACCATCCCTCCTAAGTAGATGGAACTTGGTAGGGTTTGCTAGGACTACCTTTATTTACTCCTCCTCAAAATATACAACATTATCAAGAAGGATTGCTATGAGGTGGCCCGTGGTTCATTCCTTGATGCTGGTTCCATATCTAGTAACAGTTTCTCAGTTTGTGATAGTGCATATCACTGGCATTGTTTTCTCAGTTGCCATCTGTGAGCAGATAGAACCCTACTAAAACATTACCTCTCTCTGGTACAAAGTAATACCACTCATGATTTGGGAATCTCAGTATACCTCATAATTCTTCAGAATCCACAACTGAACTCCAATTATTCCAAATTTTGTGAAATGGGAAAAGCAAAGAAAGGAACATAAGCCATCTGACTAAGACAGCAAGACACATTATTGCTTCCGGTGCTATAGCATAAAAAGTCTGACAATGTTGAGTTTGTTTTTAATACCAGAGAATGGGAGCAAGAATGGCCCTATACAGAAGAACTCAGCAATCTCACAGATGCTTCCAGGGGATCTAGGAAAGAGGGGTGGTCTTCTATCAGGTACATATGTGAGGCAGTCTTCTGTTTTGGTACTGTAAGGGGTCCCTGATTAAAGGAAGGAATGGCTAAGGAAGGAACAAAAGTTTTGGCAGTTTTCCAAAAGGGTTTTGGCTCCCTACACAATCCCATTTTTCAACCTGTTAGAAATCAGCACTTTAAAAAGACCTCTCACAGCTGCTCCTGAGCCAGATGCCTGCTGACCAGGCAATTCTCTGAGTTAGGCTAAGTATACAGCATACTGAGCTCAAAAGGAATCTGACTCAGATTTTTAACCCATTAAGATGAAATCATACATACTTGGGAATAAAATTTAGCAATTAGCTAAAAAAAAAGTCAATTTCTAGCAATTTAGAGAAGGAAAATACTAACATCTTCTGGTAGATCTGTCTCTAGTTTTGGTGTCCCAGGCATGGCACAATACTATGACCACCATGAGAATGGATGGGAAAAATTCATTGCCTTGCACAGCTGTGAAAAACGGGGGCACTGCAGAGGGCAGTTCTCTGGCCATCAGTATCAGCATCACCTGGGAAGTTAGTAGAAATGAACTCCTTGGGCTATATTCCAGACTGTCTGAATCAGGAGTTCTCTGGGTGGATCTCTGCAATCAGTATTTTATGTCCTCTAAGGGATTCTAATGGATACTAAAAATTGAGAACCACTGATCTACAATGTCAAGTGAGAACCTATTTCTATTTAGATAGGTTTTTAGAAGGGTCCTCTCCAGGAATGATGGCAGACTGAAAGCAAACCTTCGTTTTGCCAGATTATCGACATGAAATCAAGTTAAAACTGTGCATGAATTGCTGGTGGAAGGTTGAGGATTTAATGCCCAGGGCTGCCTCTAGTTCTGTGTTTGGCTGCTTTCTCTTGAAGTTTCTTTAGTTCCAGAGCAGTCTGGCAATTTGATTTTTATCCTTTCTCACGGCTGCCTCAGATTCCGGAAGGTTGGAATGCCAGCAGGGTTGTGCTTTGTGCATGTGATCATCTGGCCATGGTATGTGAGTCAGTGGCCCACATTCTGGTCATATCTGTCTTGGTCCTAAAGTGTGCTAAGAATCAGTCCTGCTCCATGCCTGATCTTCTCTACCTTACTTTGTGTTGACATTTTACTGTTGAGCTGAGATAAAGAAAGAAGAGACTGAAAACAACACATCTATTTTCCACATGTACTTTCCTTAGATTTAGCTTTAAAAGTCTTAAGCCTCTGCCAGGAGAGTAATTAGCAGCTCAGATAAGAGGCCACCTATGGCAGCTATCTGTCTGTAAGGGGCCCTGCAGGCGAGAACTATAAATTTGGTTAGAGAGTTACAGATAGTTTGCAGACTCATATCTCACTTTCAGGAGATAGGAAGTTAAAAGGAAAATTTAGCAGGAAAGAGCATGGTTTTATATCTCCCTGTTACCATCAATCACTGTATGTTCAGGGTTTCATGTTCAGACGCACTTGTGAACAAGGGAGAGAATTTAAAAAGCAATATTTAAGGAAAGCCCTCTGGTGAAGGTGGATGTTATTCTCCTCCATTCTGCTCTTAGGAAAAAATTGCTTCATCTTGATGCATTGTTACTTATCTTCAGGTGACCTAAACAGCCAGAGTCAAGAAACAGCAAGAGTGTCTCAGATGAATGCTGGAAGGAAGATTTTTAAAATGAATATGCTAAAACAAGAAGGGAAATTGAAGTGCTGGGAGTAGTATTTGCTGTAGGCTCTGGAAGGCAGATCTGTGTCAGGGGTACAGAGAATGCTGCTAAGGAATCTGAGAGATGGTATCAAAGGGCCAGAGTCAAAGTAAGCAGACATTCATCAGAGAGTTAAAATTGGAATGTCCAGAGGAGGGAGAATGCCCAGGTGGTGTCAGTGGGTTTGGAAAAGAGTGTGAGAGGAAGACTGTCCAAATAATTTCCTGAATCATTCCCTAAACTGGGGCTTACTGAAGAAGGCAGGAAGGTTCCATAGAGCAGCCACTTTAGGATAGAAAAGGAATTATGACAACTGTTTAGTGAAATCAGATAAATGCCATTTAAATTACATACTTTTTTCGAGGGGTCACAAATGTAAGTGAATATGCCAGGCCCTGATAGTGTTCGAGAATCTCAGGCCTGATCTCTGTCTTCAGGAAAGCTTGCGAAGAATTTAGATCATGCAAATGCATGCGGGTCTCATGCCAGATTGTGGGCTCAGAGCTCAGTGGAGATCTTTGTCTTTGAAGGTCTCCAAAAAATTTTTGGTGTTGATGACAATTTTGGCTTTTTTAAGACTTCAAAATTGAGTGAGTGACAAGAAGTTATTAGAATTTTTCTCTCAAGAAATAATCCTGCAGAAACATACTGGTATCCTAAAATGGAGTATTAACATTCACAAGGAGACTTAGAAATAACTCAATGACTGATATTATGAACGAGTCTTTGTGAATTAAAAGCAGACTTTGGATGGAGAAGATAAGTTCATTTCTAGCTGATTGAAGAAAATGGTTCAGAATTTTTAAAAACTAACTGTTTATTGTGGTTCACTTGCTCCAATTGACACTTATTATGATATGTTATTTATTTTCCAGTGGAACAGAACATCTTATTCTTTAAAACAGCTGCCCTGTTTTGTAGTATATCATATTCTGAAGGTCTCTGTAGTTTTAGAATCCAGAAAGGGCAAGCCTCATTCCCAGCGTCAGTCTTTCAGCATCTCCACATGGACATCCAGCCACCTCTCCACATCTCTACCTCCATGTCTAAAATGCATTTTAAATTTACCATGTCCCCGACTAAATTCACTTAATCCGTGCCATATTTGCTTTCCCCTCAGTTTTCCTTATCTCGGCAAATGGCAACATGATGATTTCAGTTGCTCAGGACAGAAAAATGACAACATTGTTTATACTTCTCTCCCCCCCCCTTTCTCTCTCTCTCTCTGTCACACACACACACACACACTCACCCACACAAATCTAACTTATCAGGTACTGCATTGGCTCCAGCTACAGAATTTATCAACAATCAGTCCACTTCTTAGCACCTCCACCATTGTCACCCTTGGGGAAGCCATGCTCAACCCTCAACAAGACTGGCGGAATAAGCTCCTAAAGAATTTCCCTGCTTTCATGCTTCTCCACCTACAGTTTTTGCTGTAGCACAACTGAGCACATCCCTCTCAAAGTGTACATCTGATCATGTCACTTTGCTTCAGCCCTCCACTGGCTTCCATTTTCATTACGGAAGAAGACTAGATATTTCAGTATCAAAGTTCTGGATGACACAGTAGAAAGTCCTACTCAATCCACCCCAGCATATCCTGCTAATCACCTCCTCCTTCACTCTACTTCAGGCCTTGGCCTCAAGATATCAGTATGTACTGTTCCCTCTCCCTATAATGCTCTTTCCCAGACATCTTTTTGCTTACTCCCCACCTCTTCAAATTTTGGCTCAATATTACACACAAGTGAGACCTTCCTTAGACACACTATATAAAATTGCATAGTACTCTCTCTCCAGACCTTCCCTACATGCCTTTCTGGCTTTACCTTTTTTTTTTTTCTGGCTTTACATTTCCTATTTTGAAACAGATTTCTTACCAACACTTGATTCTATGTATTCCATTTGTTTACCCATCATTTTTAGTCAGTTGAATGAAGCTTCATGAGGATGGGAATTTGGTTGGCCATGTTCACTGCTCTACCCTCCAGGACTTGGTGCTCTTATAGACCCTCCTTACTTCATGCTTTTGATCTTCTACTTTGGGATTATTGCAAATGTTTCTCAAATGTCTTTTTAGATTTCACCAGTCCAAAGATGAATATTATTTTCTTGCTGCAGCTTTGGGCATATTAGGCATATAATCAAAACTTTCAACTGCTATGTTGTCTAATTTCTCCTGTTGAGTTTGCACTATCCCATCTGAATCCATTTTATAATCTAGATATGATATTTGTTGCTCTCAAAATACTTCTCTCTCTAAAGCAATCAGTTGTTTTATACTTGGTGTTCTTTCTCTGTCTTTATTTATTTTATTACCTTCCTACCCCCCCAGGGATGCATTTCCCCCCCCAAAGTAAATATAGACTATTACTTCACTGCTCCTTGTCTGGAACACACTCTCTCTCTTTCTCTCTCTTTCTTCCGCCTAATCACATTTTAGCTTTCCCAAAGCTCAGTTCAAGTACCACCTATTCCATTAATGTTTCTCCAGTTAATCCAGATTTTATCATCTCCTCTGAACTATAGAGGCCAGAACTATTAACTTAGCATTTAATTTCACACATACCATAATGTATTCAGTTTGGTTCAAAGAAGCATTTAATAAGTGTCCATTCTAGTTAGATACTACTTTCTTCCAGAAAGAATTCAGGGAAGATTAAAATATATAATATATTGCATGATAAAATAAAAACAGAAAGATGA
>NC_043714.1:17920943-18039488 GCF_006229205.1 Suricata suricatta
CAGAGATTTAAAGAAAAGGAAAATATGTCTCCATTTTGAGTGTTTTGGATTTTTTTGAAGTATAAAACAGAAGTGGCACTAATCATCTTCTCTCTTCTCCCACTGCTTACACTGTTCAAAACTTCCTCCTCTGAATGGATATGGCTGGTAGTAGTGTGTTTTACTGACCATTTTGGGCTGAGACTGGGCTGTTACTTGGCCCCATTTTTGGTTTCCTTGCTTCTTCTTACAGAATTAGACATTGGGATCAGCTGGATCTCAAAGCATACCCAAACAAGCAGAATTTGAATCACTGCTGTAGCTACCAATCTCCTGAATGAGCTTTAATCTTCTTTCTATTGATGGGTACATCTTTCTATTGATGGGTACTTTATAAGACCCAGGAACTTTTTGGTAACATTTATTAACAAATATCTGTTGATCATATACATGTGTCTGGTGCAATGATAGGCTCTGTGATAGGCAGTGTGGCAGTCTCTGAGGTTGCTCTTTTTCACACACTACTAAGACTGAGTCAATGGAAGCCGATTGTTGACTCACAAACTTGGAGATAGAATTTACTTATATTTATAATAGCCTTTTCTGTAGCCAGGTCTTTGTGGTCAATATAAAATTAAATCTGACTGATTTATCTTAAACCCAAACACATTTACTACTGTTCTCAACCCCACTTGTATGCCATTTCCAGTACCTCTTATTAGCAACTGTGTCTGCACATGTTTCTACCTGTGGCAGCCAGCTTTGTGCAGGTGCAACCTTTAGCATCTCCTGTTTGCTAGCATCTTTTATATCTTCTTTCCTGCCTTGGGATGACTAATGAGGATCCCTGACAACTAAGTCATGTGCAATTCAAATGTTCAGGGTTATCAAAGCTCATGGACACCCTTGACCAGGAACCTATGGATAAATTTTTTACTCTTTCATACTTCAAATGGACATGTTTCATAAGGATCCTCAGAACTCCTGTGGGGTTATGCAGCAGCTGCCTGTACAGGGGCTGGCTCAATAACACATCCTTACATTGGGTTGCTCTCCTTTTGTCTTTTACTCCCACGTCCTCCAATCCTTCTGCCCAAATCATACAACCACTTGCACATAAGCCTCAGCTTAGGGCAAACTAGGCTAAGAACTGCTTAACCCTAAATATACCTCTTTTCAAGGAAATATAACTCTATTATAGTATTCTGTAGAAAATTCCTCGTGTGTAGGGTGGCCTCTATCTTCCTATTATCTTCAAGGTGAGCTAATCACTAATTAAGAAATCTCTTGTAGAGTTTACAATGTATCAAGCTCAACCTGAGCTGAGTTTTAGGGAGAAAAATAAAATTCCTGTCTTTAAGAAACTTGGAATGTATTGACAAACAGACACCTGAACAGAAAATTAAAATATAGTAAAGCAAAAGCAATGGCAAAGTTGTGGATAGGTGTTAAGACTTCTGGAAGAAAAGTTTCTGAAAAGAGGAGAATCTAGAATGAAAATTAGGATTAAGCCAAAAGTGAAATGGGAGAAAGTAAGTCATGTTGGAGATAATTATATAATAACACAGAGACTTAATTTTAAAAGTCTGCAAAAAAGTAAAAGCAATGGAGCTAATGGAGTATAAAATCAAAGAAGAATTTGTAGAGAGAGGTAGGAGTTGTGTGATAGAGAGACTCCAATGACTTGGTAAGAAGACCAGAACTCATCTTGCAGGTGATGAAAAACCTGTAAAAATGGTAGTTCTTAAACTTTTTTGAGCCACGGGTTATTTTGAAAATCTGGCTGAAGTTATTGTCTCTCTGTCCAAAAAGAGCACATCTGCCAAAAACTTTCATTCCATTTATTGTGAATTATTGTGATTCCCCTAAACCCTGCCCACAGACCCTCTAAAAATACTAATATTAAGATCTCTTGCCCTAAAATACTTAAATTATTAGAGTAATGCGGTTGGATTTATTTTGAGTGTCCTGGTAGCCATATGGAAAATGGATTTTTGGAGGGCCAGCTTCTAAGTATGACTACCTGTGAGGACACAATATAATAACTGAGGTAAATAAAAATAGCAACAAATTTATAGTAGTATATAAAAAAAGAAGTGATGGATTCAGGAAATCTCCTTAGGAGGTGTAATTAGCAACACTGCAACTGTTAAGCCATGTGGGATGTAAGACAGGGTGATAATGAAAATGAGTTTGCTTTTGAATATGTTGCCTTTGAGATTCTTATGGTGCATTCAAGTAAAATGTTCTACAAAAATTAAGCTGAGGATTCAAGATAAAAATTTGAGAAATGTTGATCTATATGTAGTTAAATGAGCTCATGAGTAGATGATCTGATTCAGGGAGATGGTGTAAAAGAGAGTGGGAAAAGAGTATTCATACAAAGTATAGTTAAAAGCTAAATAAAAACAAAGTGTGAAAAGCTTTGTTTTATATAACAATTAGAAGATTAGACAGTAATTTCATTTCAGAATGGTAGAGACACACACCAAATTAAGCTGAGGGATGAATGAAAACTGGAAGCAAAGGCATTGAATGAAGAATATTTAGAGAGGTTGGCTTAAAGAAGGATGAGCATGAAAAAGCAGCAATTAAATGTTTGAGATAATTATGGGAAGGATTTTGTTTTGTGTGTATTTTTTTAAGGCTGAAAGAGAAATGAGCTTGCTTCTGTGCTGTGGTAAATGACCAGTGGAGATGAACACAATGAATTGTAGTGGATAAAATAAAGTAAGGTCCGAGAGAGATGAGATTTTAGGATTAAAATCCCCAGTCTAAGAGTATGGTCTAAGCCTTACTCAAGAGAGAACTCTCACCCTTTGTGAATTGAAAAGCTGGTAAATACTGGTTGGGGTGAGGGTAAAGTTGCAGGTGCTGTGTGAGGGAGAATAGCAGATCTTTATTTATTAACATATAATTTTTCTAGATGACCTAAAAAGGAGGTCATAGTTTTGTTAAAGACTTTGAAAGAAATGGAAGAAAAACAGCCAAGAAAGCCCCAGTTTAAAGTTGGAGACTGTTGACTTGTAGCTCACCAATCCTAGAGTGTCTGATTTTCTCCATTGTTGCCCCAGGTGCACATGTGTAGGAAAATGATGGATTAATACAGAATTAAGGTCTGGTTGCTCAGTAATGACAGAAGGATGTAGATGCATGGGAACTGAGGAGACCACAAGTCCCAGGTGAGTAGAGTAGAACTGGAGTCAGGAGAGGCCAGATACCTCAGAGAAAATAGAACATGGAGATCTGTATTTGATTGAAGAGAAAATGTGAAGGATAGCGAGTTTGTAAGAGAGCCAAAAGAGGTGACTCTGTGGTTAGAGAACAGAACATTGCATTAAAAGAGTGGTGATACAGACTAATTCTGGGTTATCTGTCTTTGGGCAAGAGAAGGTAAAGTAGAAGGAAGGAACTCCAGATTTGAGATCAAGGGACTTTGAAATTAGTGGGTAGATACACAAGAACATGGAAAGCATTCAAGATAATAGTGACTTGAGTTGAAGAAGCAAAGTTTGAGTCTGAGCAAAGTCATCACAGGCAGAAATAAAGAAGGTTAATATTTCAAATTCTGTGTTATATGAGGTCAAGGGATTAGGCAGCCTCCTTTGGAGAGGAGGCTCTGTCATGTTTTTAGAGGAAAAAAGGGATGTAATAATCTAAGAAGACAAAAAGTTTTCTGTGATGACAAGGAAGAGCAGGGAGCGTTTTATTTAGAGACTGAGAATGCGAAGAGTGTTTAATACGGAAAAGGTTATAGAAAGCAAAGGGAAAAGGCTTGGGAGTATAAGTAAAACTCTTGCAGTGTAAAGAAAAAAAAAGATTTAACTTTTATTAAGACTGTATTTCCTGGACTTGCCCACATAACCCTTGTTTGCACAGTGCCTATTAACCTCTTACAGAAGTAGTGTTATGTGGATTACAGCTTGGGAAATATTGGCAGAGCCCTCAGCGATAGCAGGCCTGGAAGCATTCTGCAATGGAATTGCTTCCAGGTCACGGTAAATCCAGCTCTCAAGGTATCTGGAGGGCAGTGTTTGGACAAAGATGAGCCAGCTTCAAGGCCACCCAATTTGTCGGGTTGTTTGCATGGCCATTTGTCTTTTCGACTCAGCTAAATTGAAGTCTGTGACATCAGGGCCAGTTGTAATTTATTTACATCTCTACAACATTAGACTTATTACTGAGTATGTTAATAAATTCCAAATCAATATGCTTACTGAAGCTTTGAATGAGAAAAAAATTACAACTTAGTTTTTATTTCTTACTTTTCTGCCTTTGTTGGATATTTATTTTCCATTTAAGTTTTTTGAGATACCTCAATGTGTTGAAGTTCATTGCCAACTTTGAATGATAATTTTTACTTATACCTTTCAATATCGCACATTTCTACATACTTTCTCTCTTTGGAAATTTGATGGAATTGTCCTATATAAAGAAAATGCAGAAGAGAATATTTGATATTGCACATTAAAGTATTTAATTATTAGGAATAAAATAAGAAGAAATAATTGGGCAGATTTGAGAAGTATGTAACTAAATCATTCACTTAAAAGTGATTTGTCTCTTCAAAGTAAAATTTTAAACATTAATTCAAAGTAAAGTTAATAAAAAAATGTAAAATCATACATATTTGATCAAAGTTTTATGACCATCAGGAAATTACCCCTGAGAATTCTTTACTTAGATTATATAATACAGTAAATATGGTTTGTATATAGAAGGTAATATGTAAGTATTCATGTATAATATATAGAAAAATGTGCAGAACTTAATACTGAATAATAATGAAAATATAATTTATCATATTTATAATTACACAGAAGATAAAGAATCATGCATATATGATTGAAATTACAAAAGTAAAGTGCAAATTATGTGATTCTACTGTGGTATATGAAAGCAAAGATGTAAAATATTTGAAAAGTTTAACTTTTGAGCATGTTACAGTTATGAATTGTACTTGTTTATATTTTTAAAAATATTAACCTATTTGTTATGCATTTATTAATAAATACTCTCCCATGAGGGCACTTGCCATTAGCTTAATGCAAGAAAAAAGTAAGGCACTGAAAGAAATTTCCAATCTCTGGATTATTTGATATACTGTTCCCCAATATTAGCAGACCTTATTCTTAGGACAGAGTTCCAACAATGATTGATAACCACTCTTTTGATAGAGTGGTTTATAGTATAATATGAAGCCAGACTGTTTGAATTAGATATTGATAGTCTCATTATAGCAAAGTGCACACAGAAGCTCAGAAATATATTGTCCTAAAAGTACCCATGTGGTCTTCCCTTCCTGGAGACCAAGTGTCTTAGAGAGCCCTGGGCAGTCACACATATCAGGAATCTTCACTTCCATTGTTGAAACTTACCTTGACGTGCAGGCCTTTAAGCTCAAGTTCCGTTGACCTGGAGAGCTGTGTTTGATAAGCCTCTGTGTAGTCATGGGCGCCCTCTCCCGCCCCGGGGCCCAGAGGCCAGCAGAGCGTGCTATACTGGACTCTCGCTTCCCTTCCACTCCCTTCCCCGTTGTAGTTTCAGTGAAACCATTTGTTTACAAACCCTCCTCCAGTGAGGCTGAGAAGAAAAGCAGATACCACCTAGACAATCTTACTGTGAATATAGGAGAAAAGATGATGAAAAATTTACCCTTAAAAGTTAGATGAGCAAAAACACTATATGACAAAGGCTTTAGCAAACTTTATTTCCCTTGTGAGGAAGCACGTCTGATTTTAAGTTTATGAGCTCAAAGTCATGTCCTCAGTAATAAATAGTTCACATTTCACAACTCAACAGTATTCGAGGTTCCAGTGACCATTTTTAATTATTTAGGCTTCAAGGAGATAACCTGGCAGAAAGGACAGAAGAGACGCCACAAGTACTTCTTTCTCCAGATGAAATAGTCACAGATTCTTTGGGTAAGTTTTAAATCCAACAATATTTACTGTAACTTGAGTGGCACTTGAAGATTAAAAAGAAAGAAAAAAACTAAAAACCAAAGATCTCACCCCACACCAAATCATGGTAGTGATCATTCATATGTCCACCACTCCCTCAGGCTGTGTGCCTCAGGAGGTTAAGGGCAAAGGAGAACAGGAAGCAAGACTGTGTGGATTCCAACGAGCAGCCTCTTTTTCTTTTTTTTAATTTTTTAATGTTTTATTTATTTTTGATACAGAGAGAGACAGAGCATGAGAGGGGGAGGGGCAGAGAAAGAAGGAGACACAGAACCGGAAGCAGGCTCCAGGCTCTGACCTAGCTGTCAGCACAGAGCCTGACGCGGGGCTCGAACCCACGAAGGTGAGATCTGACCTGAGCTGAAGTCGGAGGCTTAACGGACTGAGACACCCAGGCACCCCAAGGAGCAGCCTCTTAATGTCTGTGGCTGTTTTAGGTACCAACAGTTCACCTATACTTAGCTACTCCCCGTATTTTGTCACTAATTTCAGCTTGCTTTTGTAACGTGCATTGCTTATTCCCATTTTCACATCGTTGAACCCTTCAGCCTTGCCCAGCAGAAATGTCAACATCATACTTGGTTTTCCTCCCTCTTTCTCAACCCCGTATTAAATTGGCCTCAAATCATGTCAGTGGTACTTCAGAATTTCCCCTCTAAGCCGGCCTCCTCTTCATTTCCGCTGACACTGCCTTGTCTATGCTTTGATCCTCTTTCTCTGCCAAGTGTAACAAACCTGTAAGTAAATACTCCTTGAACTATCTTATCTCTTTTTAGTTCATTAGCTTTCTAAACATGAAGCTGCTTATTTCATTCCATTTTCTACAGGACAAAATTCAAACTCCTTAACACAGCATATTAAGATCATGTCAGGGCACTTCAAAATGTTTCCTGAATAAGTACATGATTACATGTAATGCCACATCTAGGTTAAATCACTGCATCGTTATTCAGTATTCTAACTACATGCAGTTGTGACATCTAATAGGGATAATTAGAAAAGAAACTATACTTTCCTCACTTTTGGATAAAGAAAGACATATTAAAGAAGGTGGACAAAAATCCCTAAACATAAAAAAAATATTTTAATTCATCTGCAGAGTGTTAAGAACTCCTGTTCATCAAAAGATACCAGAAATAAGTGAATCGATAAGCCATAAAATAGCAAAATACATTTGCAATATATGTGTCAATGATTAAAGATTAATATTTAGAATACATAAAAAATGTACAATTTAATAAAGATCAATAGACAAATAGAAAAATAAGTAATAGATATTAATAGATATTTCACAGAAGAGAAAACACAAATGACCAATGAACATATGAAAAATGCATAACTAATTTAGTAATCAAGGAAAAGCAAATTAAGACCATAGAAGGATGCTATTTTACATTCTTTGGCTTGGCATTAATTAGGAAATCTGGCAAAGGCAAGTGCTGGTGAAGAAAGAGATCAAAGCAAACTCCTACACTATAGATGGGGTATAAACAATTTTGGAAACAGTTTTCCATTCTTATAAAGTCTTGAATATTCATATAATCTAAGCCTCAGAAACTCCACTTCTGGGTGAATGTCCTTGAGAAACAAGTCTTCTGTATCATGGAATGTGAACAACCTTTGTTGATATACTGGTGGACAGGAAAATGGATATACTGTGGAATTATTGCATTATAGAACACAATGCATTTCAAATACACACTTAGGATGGATGAAATCAGAGGTGTGCTGGTAAATGTTAACAACTCTTTCTTTGAGAAAGAAAGCCCTGATTTGTAGACATTGATGTTTTCCATGATATAAATACTCTCACCATATCTAATTTAAAGCAACTGATGTGAAAATGACAGTAGGTCGTCAGTTCAGTAGGGGCAAGTCACAGCTCACAACTGAATGAGTCTTAAAAGCATAATATTGATTGAACAAAAGCAAGTTATTGAATGCCATTTTTGCGAAGCTTGAAACTAGCAAATCTATATAATATATTCTTTAGGAAAATATACATAAGTAATAAAACTATATTTAAAGAAGGGAATCAAAGACTCAAAATGGTGGACATCCTCAAGGGATAGGGAAACAGGGAGATGGGATATGGGAGGTGCTCACAAGTACATGCAAGTTATTGGAAATGTTCAAATTCTTAAGTTAGGAGGTGGGTTTGAGGTATTTATCACTGTGCTTTGTAACCTAAATATACTATATATATATTTACTCCACATATATATTATGTACAATTGGCCCTTGAACAACATGGAGATAGGGGTGCTGACCTCCTGAGCAGTCCAATATCTGAATATAACTCTTGACTCCCTAAAAATTTAACTGCTAATAGTCTACTGCTGATCAGAAGCTTTACCAATAATATGAACAGTTGATTAACATATTTTGTATGTTGTATGTATTATAGACTATATTCTTTTAATAAAGTAAGCTGGAGAAAAGAAGCTGTTAAGAAAATCATTAACAAAATACATTTACAGTACTGCACTGTATTTATTGTAAGAAATCCATGTGCAAGTAGACCTGTATAGATGAAACGCATGTTGTTCAAAGGTCAACTATATATGCTTTTTTATATATCAAATATTAACACTAAGCATTAAAACAAAAAGTGTTGTGGAACATAAACCAATGCAAATGTAGCACAATACAAGAAATGATAATAGTTTCTTTATACCCAAATCTCTTGCAGGACTGATGAGATCACACACGCTCATGATAGACCTTTAACACTGACAGTGAAAGGTGAACAATGGGGTGGTACTAGGAACATGGGGGCCCCAGGTTGGCCATTTGGTGACACTCTAGCCTTTGGAGTGTCTGGCTTCTCCTCACTGGTAGTCTCACATGTGTACCTTACTTAAGCCTATCTTCCCTGATTCATAGTAAGTGCTTTCTCCGACCCTGTGCCTGTTCAGACCCTGTGCTCTAAGATCATGTCAGGTCTTCCTGGTGTCAGCCCCCTGCCAATGTTGTTGTTTTGTTTTGTTTTCCTTTTTCCCTAATAGTTTTTGAATTACTTCTTGTGTTTTCTTCTCACTCAACTGGATTATACGCTTTTTGAGTTTTTCTTGTATTCCCCATCATGCCTGATATAAAACTAGACACAAAACAAATATTATTTAATTATTGGCCCATTTTTGGCTTTTTAATTTTATCAAAGCCACTGGAATCCACTAATCCACCAAGGAGATATATATCCTTCAGCAATTACATTTGCATAATAACTGAGTATTGCAGGGATTTAAATTTTTTGGAAAATTTAATGATGCATCATCACTAATGTGTGGTTGATTATACTTATTTGCACCCACTGGGGGGAAAATATTCATTAAATTCCTTTCTTGAATTGCTTATATCCTGAATTTTTCACATTCAAATACTTATTAGTAGACCTAACCAGCAAATGACAGAATATAAATTTCTGATTCAGTACACTCTTTTCCACTTAAGTTAGATCATTAGTTAGATCAATAATTAAATATTTATGGCATTATCCAAATGTGCTGATGTGATTTTTATGTGAACTGTGCATCCAAAATGAGCTTGGCTTATTAAACATACATATTTTTATGTATAGGTATAACTTTCTGCATAAAAAACCTGTTGTAACATAAACAGCAAAAGTAAAACTAATGAGAGAAAAAAGTTGGAAATACCTACACATTGTGATAAACTCTACAGATTTCTAGGTTCCTGCCTGCATGCCCAGTCAACCACATTGGCTAAGCTTCTAGTCCGAAGGCTGCCAGATACTGTTAGAGCTCGACAAAATTACTCTATCTTCCTATGCTTTGGTTTCTTCTTCTCTAAAATGAGAAGACAAGATAAATTCTCTAATACTGAAAAATGTCGATACTCATTTCCCCTCCATGTGATTGAAAAAACTCAAAATTCATTTACTTGCATTTTGAAAATCATTAATACTTTATTAGTAAGTAATTGTATTTTATATAGAATTGTTCTGGAGCAGACAGAGCAAAATAGCTTACACATACGTACCCACCAATTATTGCTAATAAACAGTGCACTCAGAACACTTAAAAAATGGAGTACGTGGCGCGTCTGGGTGGCTCAGTTTTTTAAGTGTCCAACTTCGGCTCAGGTCATGATCTCATGGCTCGTGGGTTCCAGTCCCACATTGGGTTCTGTGCTGACAGTTCAGAGCGTAGAGCCTGCTTCGGATTCTGTGTCTCCCTCTCTCTCTGACCCTCCCCTGCTTATGCTGTCTGTCTGTCTCTCAAAAATTAAAAAAAAATTTTTTTTTTAAAAATGGAGTGTGTTCTCCATGCATTAAACACTAAGATTTTATTTTCATGATGTCTATTGTCCCTAGTGATATATTAGATTGATGTTCTGGCACTAGATTTGGACTATTTAGAAGGGTCCTTTCAACTTAACATTGTTTAATATGGTCAGATATATAAATTTGCAAATATTCTGGTAGTTGTTGTTCCTCAACAACTTCACAGTTGTTCCTATGCTCTAACTGAATGGACCTCACTATATTGTAGATCTCACTGGATATGGCCCCAAACATCAGGAAGAATTCAACCAAATCAAGAACAGAACAGAATGTAAAACCATAAAAAGTTACCACTACCTTCCCTTTATAAGTACTCATTTTTCTTAAAAAAAATTAATACTGTAATGGTATTCAAATATATTCTAAGAGAGACAGACTCATAGACAATTGTCTTGCTCAACTTGTTTTGAAAGCATGAAATTGAACGCCTGGCACAGAGGTATTTATTGAATTAAAATGAATATACAAATACACAAGTAAATGGATACATGCATCAAAAGTCAAACAGAATGACAATACTCTTCAAGATCAACTCACTGAGAAGAATTTGAGAACTCACTTATGGTGTCATAGTTCTAACTTAAAAAATCAATAAATCCAGAAGAGGGTTGGTTTTCTTCTTCTGTACATGAGATAATTTGCTTTGTAATATTGACTAGAACATTTTAATGTTATTTACTAAGTTAATATTCTACTTACATAATAATTTCAACACATAGGTGAAATAAAAAATAGTGAGTGAATACCAAAATTGCACTATTATTTGCTCTCACAATTATGTAGGATATAATTCAGGATTGCAGGTCTTAAATTATGCTAATTTATACATTCTAACTTCAACACTCTATCTACTGTCACCCTTACAACTGGGTTTTAGTAGACAGAGGTTCAAGTATTCTTCATAAATGAATTAATATTTTTGAACTTGGTGTAATTCTCATCACCGATCCTGTTTTTATCAGCAAAAATTTGCTTCTTTTTTAAGTCATTGTTCTGTTTGGAAGAGTAGTAGATAACATTTAAAAATTTATCTACAACTGGAGAAAGTATATCATTCTCCCAAAGTTATTTTTATGTTGGAAACCATTCTGTGTTCTAAAATAAAATCTACAGGAGCGCCTGAATGGCTCAGTTGGTTAAGCCTCCGACTTCAGCTTAGGTCATGATCTCACTGCTTGTGGGTTTGGGTCCCAAACTGGGCTCTGTGCTGACAGCTCAGAGCCTGGAGCCTACTTCTGATTCTGTGCCTCCCTCTCTCTCTACCCCTCCCTCTCTCTCTCTCTCTCAAAAATGAATAAATGTAAAAAAAAAAAGTTAATGAAATCTACATTTACATCTAGATAAACTATGTATGTAGGGGCTTAGTAATTTTGCTTCTTGAACCAAAAACTCTGAATTATTAGAGACAGAGCTCCATGGTTCAAAAGCTATGATTATGGATTTGTGCTAAGCTTTCCACTGTCTCCCTGGTCTTAGATGACCATTAAGGGTTTGAAAGATTTAATGCTCTGATTATTTCCCCAGAGTGCACATTTTATGCAGCAGACAAAATCTGCCTGCACATGTATGTGAATCTGAAGGAAAGTCTTCTTTAGGGACTCATATGGCTCTTTCCAATATTAACAAATATAGGAAATCAATTTTAAAAGTTTCCAGTGATTTAAAATACCCTCCTCTTGGGGCGCCTGGCTGGCTCAGTCGGTTAAGCCTCTGACTTCAGCTCAGGTCAGATCTCATGTTAGTGGGTTCGAGCCCCGTGTCAGGCTCTGTGCTGACAGCTAGCTCAGAGCCTGGAGCCTGCTTCTGGTTCTGTGTCTCCTTCTCTCTCTGACCCTCCCCCTCTCATGCTCTGTCTCTCTTTATATCAAAAATAAATAAAAAATATTTTAAAAAATAAAATAAAATACCCTCCTCTTAACTGATTTTTAAAATTTGAATAGAAGTTTATTAAAACAGTTTTTATAATGCTCCACATCTTTCCTTACTACAGAATTATTTATAACCCTTAGAAATCCTTGTCGTTAGCATTAACTTAATTCAGCTGATATATGGAAAGGCTTGCCACCATTTTATTCGTGTATTTGAAAGCCAATACTCACACACTCCAGCTAAGTAATTACAACTTCTTACTTGATACTTAAAATGGAAAACTGACCACCATTTACTAGTATATGCCTTTCTCCAAACTTTTCATAAGTTGCCATTCCATTTAATAGGGAGTACACAAATTGGTGCTTGCATTGTGTAGCCAAAAATAAGGGGGGAGGAGATAGTTGGTAGATAAAACAAACAAATATAAAATTACAAGACAGAAAATGGACATTAAATAAAAACTCCGACAATGAGCTGAATCATACACCAAAAGAAAGCTTGCTGACATAACCGCAGATGTTACACATTTTTTTATTTCATTGTATCATTCTAAATTAGAAATAGTTAACATTTTTCATATGTTGTCTTTAAGCTAAATAAGTAACATTCTACACTTTATTCTAACTCACAGACACCACAATTTTTCAACAACCAGTTCAGTCATTTTAATCTCCTTCTCATCATAGGTTTAGATGTCACAGTGTTAGTAACCAATATGTGACTATAATATATTCATTCTTTTTGTAAAAAAATAGATTCCTTACCAAGGACTGAAGAAGCACTAATGGAAGAGGGTGAAGAATTAGAGAAAGCATCTAAATTAACGGGACTTGTAAGTACACTCATTTATTTACTTTTTTTTTAATTTCCTAAAACTAATGTGTATTACTAATAGGAAAATCTAAAAAGAGTAGGGGATAATATTCTTTAAATTGAGAAGTATCTTCAAATGTGCTTGCGGTATATCCCACATCGGCATGCTGAGTGCCTCTATCAGTAGGTGGCTCCTCTATCTTTCAGCAGTTGGGGGAGAAGATTTGAATGAGGTAGGAAAAACTACGTTCTGCTATTATTAACTGCTGGTTTGCGCACATGAATAGTCTAAGAGATTATGAGCTGCCGTACTAACCTGCATTAAGTTGAACTATACACCTCTTGGTAAAAATTAAATGTTTTGCATATCCTGAATGTTGACATATAACTTAAACTTACTATTATTGGTTGTGAAGTCTTTGTGATAGTTTTGCTGCACCATATCTCTTCAATAGCGTATATTGAGAGAAAGCCATTAGGTTTAAGACTTTCAATGACATTTAGTGTTAAAAGAATAAACAGAGAAGAAATAAAATCTACATGTAAATTCCAAATATAAAGTTTACAAAAGATTTTGAATTGCTATAAAATCAGTATGCAGTCTTGCATTATCTTAAATTTAACATTGAAACTGGGTTTATACACTACAGTAGAATGGGGTGGCTTTAACAACAGAACTTAAGTTCTCACAGTTCTGGAGGCAAAGGTCTGAGATCTGAGTCTTCAGATTGGTATCTTCTGAGGCATCTCTCCTTCCTCTTAACTGATCTCCAGATCTGGTAGCATCTCTCATCTGAGACTTTTTTCAGCCCAAACACGACCATAATCTGGGAGGTTTATTAACTTTTTAAGAAGGAACTTTCTGACATTTATAAAACTCAGTATGTTTTGATAATTTCATGATGATAAAAGCATGTCATCATTCAGGTGGTGACAATGTTTCATTCATTACTTTTTGCAAACACTGTTTCTGAACATCTGTGAATTTCACTGAAGTCCATGTATCTCCTCCATCATATGTAAAATAATACCACTAGATTCTTTTCCTAATCACTTTCTAAAATCAAGTGTCCCATGGTATTTGGCTTGCTTGGGAATGCCTAATAACCCAAAGGGGTTATTACCCAACTGATTTCAAACTGACAGTGAGGGACTTTTGCTTTCTTTTCACAGTGTTCACATAGTGCTTTCCTAATGCAAAAATTTGTTCTAAGCCAATTTAACTTGTTTTCACTTATCAGTCATTAGACTTTGGATTCTTAAAGATTCTACAATTCTATTTAATGCCAAAATAACTAATTCTTTTGGGGAAGTATGCAAAATATAAATAATACATGGGTAAATTTGTATCGGGACCCTGAACATAGTTTCTGCATGACAGCTGCTTTTATTAGGAAGAAAACATGGATTAAAAAAAATCAGATGATATTTTAGAAGCAAATTCTCTAAATAATATTTTTAGATTGTATTTTTGGTAAATCAAGGAGAAAATTGTGGCTTTATCTAAATGTTAATGGAGAATTGGAAGGAAACTGAACTTTTTTTGTTATTACCGTAAGAAAGGCAAAATACTTCAAAGCAAATTTTGAGTCACATTCTGTAAAAATATAAACATGCCACAAATGTTGAAATCCATCTAGAGTAGTTTCAACACACGCTGTCCTATTTGCTAACTTTCCATGTTGGGTATTGGATATTAATAAGTAGGTAAAAGACTCCTGAAAACTGTTTTCCCTCCTGGCTCAACTTGTGTTTAAAATATTTTGTCAATATTTGAATGAGGTAAAGGTAACATTTAGATTTACATTTTTATCCTCCCCCAAATAAACAGGTCATTTTTTTCTGAAATTTCCTTTTCCTCTTCCTCCTTCTGCATTCTGAAATGTCTCTTAGCATATGTACATGTTATGAAGATTAAAGCTAGATTTGTCAGATAAATCTATTTATTAAAAATGAACCAGCAAAACGATAATCTTAGGAAGAAAATAACAAGCAGCAGATTCTGATTATGGCCTTTGGCTCATAGAGTACATATATTTTTTCAGATCAATGATCCATAGAGATTTAATATCAATGATTTTTTAATTTTACAATGTCTGTATCTTTCTTAATCTTAAAAATTCTATTTTGTATTGAAAGTATGAAACCCATATATGAGCATAATGATAAGATGAAAAGATAATTTAAAAAATGCATTTATCATTCAACGTCTTACTGACTTCTTTGTCTTTGTAAATCTTTTTTTATCTTATTCATTAGTTAATACCGAGCTACGCATATAAGCAGATTCCCATAAGATTTTTTGTAACTAGACATCATTTTCTAAAGCAGAAGAAAGATTTTAGAAAGACTCCTGTAGGGAAAGTTGCTCTAAAGTTTTCAGGAGGTACTAAAAGTTCTATTTTTAGTTTGTTTTCCTTGTGAAGAGCTTTATCTATTGATGAGTTATATTAAACTAACTAGAATGATAGTAGTAATAATAATAATAATACCACACCTTTCCACAACATTTTTAATTGTTAAGCACTTTTACATACTTAATATCAATTGTCTCTGAATTTTGCAAACCCTTATGTTCATAGGCTTGACAACCCGTCAGTGAAATCGGTAGTTTTTAGGTGAGTATACTGGCTTCCAAAAGACCTGGAGACTTGTCCCGTATCACATAGACAGGGCAGAGCTAAAACTCGTATTTCCCAGTGCCTCGAACTCTCACGGAACTTGTCAGGTTCCTACAGTGCCGAAGGCTCTAGGGTCACTGCGAAACAGCACATGTAATATAGAAAAGATAAAAATTAGGCCATTGTCAGTCACCTATATCGAAGGTAGAATTATTCATTAGGTTAAGTAGATGGTATAAAAGTAGAAGTTTGAGGTACTGGATCAGGACAGATAGATTTTTAATAATATTTATGGTTTTTTTAGTGTATTTCTTTATTTTGAGAAAGACAGAGTATGAGCAGGAGAGGGGCAGAGACGGGGAGAAAGAGAATCCCAAGCGGATAGCGTGGAGCTCGAAGCGAGGCAGGAACTCCCGAAACTCTGAGGTCATGATCTGAGCCAAGTTTGTCGCTTAACCAACCAAGCCACCCAGGTGACCCTATGGCAAGCAGATTCTTAGGAGAGGAAAAGATCAGTAAGTTTGGAGCATAAAAGACTGGTTTTGCTTGGGTCCTTAATTACTAAAGGAGTTCGAGAAACCAGTGCAGCGTGAGAAGTAGGGCAATCTTAATACGAGAGGGGGATTCGGAGGGAAAGGGAAAGGAAAAATAATAACGTGTTTCAGAAAACATTCTTAGGACAAACGTGATCAAAAGCGACACAGGTGATTTTGGAATCATCTGGATTAAAGGTAAACTTTGCTTACGTTTAATCTTGACTAATATTGTGCTTTATTGATTAGTAAATAAATGTTGTTTAGTGATGTTGTACAGACAACTGGATGGTGTCTCCCTCTGTCTCTCTGTCTCTTTCTCTTCACTGATTCTTTCTACTTGTACTCACAAGTGTAAGGTGTAGACTTGACTGTCTGAAGTCGAAATTCCCAGCACCTCATTTTCCCAATATCTCATGAATATGAAGTTAAAAAAGAGTAAATTTGGGTTAGACATAAATATGATTCTCTTGTGATAACAACTATAATTGGAAGACATGAAGATAAGCACATGCATACTTCCAGTAACACAGACAACTGAGGTAAAAATTCAGAAAAGAGTTTTGATAGGAAGAACATTGTTCTTATGTTTATTTTATTTTTATTTTTTATTTTTGAGAGATAGAGAGAGACAGTCCCAGCAGGGGAGGGTCAGAGAGAGAGAGAGGGAGACACAGAATCTGAAGCAGGCTTCAGGCTCTGAGCTAGCTGTCAGCACAGAGCCCAACACGGGGCTCAAACCCATGAACTGTGAGATCATGACCCAAGCCAAAGCTGGACGCTTAACTGACTGAGCCACCCAGGCGCCCCGAAAGAACATTGTTCTAAGTGAATTTCTTTTTACTGGAAAAAACTAGGTGAATTAGTTTTTGTTATCAACACTTTGTTCAACCAGTGAAGTACTTGAGTGGGCAAAGAGTTCCACCAGTATTTCTATTTCCTGTCTGATCATTAATTAGTAGTGGGGAATCTTCTTTTAATAAATCCCAGGTGCCCGTGGGAATTATGTGAAAAGAATTCTACTACACACAGGGAGCACTGATTGCTGAGAATGAAAGGAAATCTTGCAATCTGCTAAAATCTTACGACTTTTTGCAATATGTAGGTTACACAAACACCTTTTATTTCCCCGCTCCAGAAACCAACACACTGTTTTCAAGCCAAATAGTGTGTGTCCCCATGGAGATTTATTCCTTTTGTCCCATTTCTTCTTGCCCAGATCTTTATTTCTTCTCTCATAAGGCATGCCAAAAAGACATGGACATTTAAAAGATATAAAATTATAAAATTACCATGTAGACTTAACAAGAATTATATTGGTAGCTTTCTGGTATAAGCCACAGGTAAGAATACTTAGGGGACCTTTAGACAATTTCATTATGAATTTTGATACTGCTACTTTCTATCTTGTTTCTTACTAATATTCTGCCCTGCGCACAACCCTCCCCTCAGGAAAATTTTGCCTTTTCATTCTTTTCTCAATTCGACATCTTAATGTCTCCAGTAAAGCATCTTCCAAATTCTTTTTCATACCCAAGTATGATTTCATGATTAAGTGAATATTGTTACACGTGTTTTAGAATGTTTATAATTCTGTGTCCATTGGTTTAAACAGCTGGTCAATGGAAGCAATGTTGAATAAACTGGCTAATGAACATGTTGCAATTTTTTTCTCATAATATGGGTCCAGGGCAAAAAAATAGACACCTAGTAGTACTTATGAAATTAAGGCTAAACAAATTTCATCTGTACTCTTGCAAAGTAAAAAAAGAAAGAAATGAATGTTCATTATCATCTCACCAGGTAGAAGTAATAAGTTAGGGTGAATTTTGTCTCTTGAAAGATAATGTTGACAAATTGCTGGCAGCTAAGTGTAGCAAGGAATCATCTGCTAAACAATAGCAATTAGTACGCATTTTGCTCAACCCCGAAGGTCTTTACCATCTCTTTTTCCTTCTATCCTGTGAAATTTTGTTTGGCTTGTATCACCCACAGATCTAGGACACCAAAAATACTGCTTAAAAGTAAGTACTACAGTAGGAAAGTTATCTGACTCTGTTTTGGAATCTAGTGAGATTTTTCCTTTTGACATTTTAGGTCTGTTGATTTCTAACACACTGAGAATAGAAATGTTTGCCTACATCTATATAAATATTGTTTTATAAAAGCTTCTATGAATTTTTAAAGGGTAACTTCTAAATGTTATATTTGCATTGGAAAAAATGACCTAATGTGATAAAGTATGACATAATAATTGTTAAAACATTGATTATAGCTTTTGTTATTAATCTCTTGTTACATAATTTCACTTTTTTTCCTTTAGTAAAATTATGAAATTATTTAAGAATCAGTTAAATTCTGTATTTTATTTTTGAGATAGTTGGCAGGAAGAGTGATCTAATATGTACTGATGTAGAGTAGTAACAATTGATTTCTAAGCAATATGAAGGTAAAAGTCCTATATATACTCTGATTAGGAAATGTGTAGGGTGTGTGCTGAAATGACCTATTTTGTGTGAAACATATAAAGTTAATATTCAGTCACTTAGTGGAGATGGAAAAACAGGAAGATCTCCACAAAAAGATTTTGCTTTACACGTCATCTTCTTCAGCTAAGAAAACTACATAGATTGCATAAAAATGATTGGATGTAAATTGCTTCCTACAAAAGCTTAAACATCTGTGGGCTTCCTTTCCCTCTGAACCACAGTGATCTTACCAAGGTCATTTGTCTTTTTCCTCTTATAAGAAGTGGTCACATATAAAGTCTGAGGCTCAGGAACATGCAGACTCAAACTGAAAAAAATACTATATATTTTGCTATTATGTTGATCTAACATGAGGTATATTAAAAAAGCATTAGAAAAAAATTATTTTAGGAATTATGTTTGAAAACATCTTGACTGTTGGGTCATACTGAATGACTATTCCTTTTTATTTTTATTTATTTATTTTAAAAAATCTTTTTAATGTTTTTTATTTATTTTTGAGAGACACAGAGAGACAGCATGAGCAGGGGAGGGGGAGACACAGAATCTGAAGCAGACTCCAGGCTCTGAGCTAGCTGTCAGCACAGAGCCCGACACGGGGTTTGAACCCATGAACCCTGATATCATGACCTGAGCCAAAGCTGAACGCTTAACCAATTGAGCCACCCAGGCGCCCTGACCATCCCTTTTTAATACAGTGGACTCTTTTTCTTCTTTTCCAAGCATCACAGATTTTAAAAGAGATTTCCAAATGTTAGTCAAATATGAAAATCAATCTCGGCATTCAATGTGCAACATATTTTTCAGCTACAATTTGTTTTCACTTTCTGGCATCTCTGTTACAGTTTTCTTTATTTAAGGTTTGTTTATTTTTATTATAAAAATATAATACTATTTATTGTATACATTTTGGAAAGCCCAGTAAAGAATAGAACTTAAAATCCAAAAACCATAACATAAAAAGATGAATTATCAAATTTTAGTTTCCCACTATTTTTAAGCATGTATATGGGCAAACATGTTCAATCGTAATAGGACTGTAGTCAGCAAGCAACTTTACATTCTTCATTTCTCTACATAATGTAATGACAATAGTCTCACATAAAATTCTTTGTAAACCTAATTTTAATACCTGTATATTAATGTATCCTTACCTGTTTTAAAATTTTCTTTAATGTTTATTCATTTTTGAGAGAGAGAGAGAACAAGAGGAGGAGTACAGAGAGAGGGAGACACAGAATCTGTAGCAGGCTCCAGACTCTGAGCTGTCAGCACAGAGCCTGACACAGGGCTTGAACTAGTAAACTGTGAAATCATGACCTGACCTGAAGTCAGACACCTAACAGACCGAGTCACCCAGGAGCCCCTATTCTTACTGGTTTTAGTATCAATTAGGCCAAATATCTTTATCTTTTTAAAGTTTAAGACTTTTATTTTAGTGTCAAGCCATAACACAGAGCTGTTATTTTTTTGATTTAATATTAGATTTTTAGGTTGGTTATGCCTAACTAGTTTGTCACAGGTTGATGCACTGATGACAGATATGTTGGGATCCAGGGATTACAGCCCTCCTAGGAATGTTTTGAGGCCCACTCAGCTGCAAACACACTACTTCAGGCTCCACCGTGTGTTGTACAAGTATTATTTTCTATGTTGGGTTTGATGTGAAAAGGTCTGAAAAGCACTGCTTGGGGTTGCTTCTGAGATTTTGGGCTTGGACATAGTGCTTTGGAGACCAACCATGCTCAAAATCATCAGTCTCCGTGTTTTCCTCAGGCTAGATTCTTAAAAGACAATGAACTATTTCAAGTTCTTGATGCATAACCGGAAAAAGTTCATTTGCCATTTTAACCAGAAATCTCCAAATCCCTTACCAGAATTAAGTATTCTCATGAATAAATAAACAAAATTAATTTATCATACTGATAAATGTATAATGGAACATCTTTTGTCCTTAAACAAATTTCTTTGTTTACTAGTAAATTTCTTTGATTACTAATTAATAATTTTTACATATACATTTTAGACCTCATGTGATTTCTATTTTTTTGTAAATTATTTTTCTTTGCTATTGGCTATATTTCTATTGGGGTATTTGTTTTCCCATTGACTTATTATGTATGTATGTATTAGATATTAAAAATAATGACTTGTTCCACTTTATATTTGTGGTAAATATTTTCAGGAAACTTTTTTGCCTTTTAACGTTTTCATGATAGTTTTTTAAATTATACTCAATCTATACTTGTTCTGATTTCTTTCATTCTTTTTAGACATAGCTCTCCATCCCAATATTAGATAAATATTTACCTAAAAGTTTTTTACATTTCCCCTGAAATTCTTTTTATTAATTTTGAGTACATTTTGGTGGTTTTTGTGAAGCATGGATCTAAATATATTCTCAGACAAGATTTGCTCATGTCATTTGCTTTTGAGAACCATCCCTTTCTTATTAGTTTAAATTTTTTTCTTTTCACTTAATTTACTAGGTATAATAATATCACAACTAATATTTATTTAGTTTTAATTTTTGCCAGGTACTTTATAAATATTATTCCTTATTCTTTGCCAATAAGTCTTAATTATTACCCAGCTGACAGATGAGGGGACTAAAATTTACGGTGTGATAACTTGCCTGGTGCATCTCAGTTTGTAACATAGCGAGCCAGGAGCTTACTTGCCCCGAATCAGCATCGGCTCACATCACCATTCCACCACCTGGGCAGTGGAGAGTTAGCCTCAGTTGACTTGCATACTATTTTTGTTTTAGTTATTGCAGTTTTCCATGTTCTAATATAAAATAGATAAACCCATCACTTTCATTCTTCTTTTTTAAAATCAAAGAATTTAGCCACCATACAATAACTAGCTACTCTTTATCACAGCTCTGAAACATGATATTTTGTACTCTTTTAAAATATAGATTTAGGGTTTTGATCTTTTGAGAGAAGCCTGGTGTATCATTTGCCAGAATATCATATGGAGTCAGTTCCTGCAGAATATTAGTTTGCTTATATAAAAAGCATTTCACCAATGATTTTTGCTGTTTCTGAAACAAAGCTTAAGTAATGTTTACGAAAGGTTTATAAATTAGAAACAGAATTGATAACTTCCAGTTATTTTGTTCAGGATATTGGGACATTTTGATTTGGAAATAACAGGCTTTTTGGGAAAATGGGAAGCTGAGTAATTTGCAAATAAATATCTCTCTGTGATGTCACAACTATAAAAAGGTATTTGTATTTCTTTAGAATCATGAGTCAGATGCCTGTATTTATTTTATTTAAATCAGAATTTCTAGAAATTGTCATTTTCTTTTTAAGTTTTATGCCTCTCAACATTTATCAATAAAGTATTTGCATTTCAATAGTAACATAGCACACATGTCATAAAAGGAATTTCTAGGAAGATTGCTTAATTAGACAAGAAATATAAAGAGTTTATTGCCTAAGGAAACAAACTTTAAATGACGTCAAGAAAACATAATCAAGAATTAACAGACATCTTTACTTGGAAACCACAAAAGTTGAGAAATATCCATGTAGAGTCTATTGTTTAAGAAGGGATAAAAATATCACAGACTGGAGGAACTGCAGGCTAAGGACCGTAAAATGAGAGTGGACAGATCTTAGACATACAATCATATATCTCTGCCAGGGGCACCATTCCTTTCCATTTGTCCCCGTCCTGTGGTTCCACCACTTGAGATCATCTTGGGGCAAATTTGGTGGATTTGCCTCACTAGATTACATTTCTGGTGGATCATACGGTGCATGAACACTTCCTGATTCCAAGTTTGCTTGCAGTCGTTTCCATGCTCAACACATATTCCACCTCCAAATCTCTTCTCTTTTCATTCTGACCAACCACCCTTATCCTTAGTAGAAATTTCTTGCCGCAGAATCCCACCACTGTTTTTCCCAGTCTAATCTAGGAAGCTGGCAACTCTTCTAGATCCCACTGACTGCTTTGATCCTGGGTTAGGGAAGTCACACTCACCATCTTAACATCTCAGCACTACTCTGGGTGAATTTATTTGTCCACATGAAAGTCTATACCAAGAATTCTCCTCTGCCAGGTAGTGGACTGCAAACCCTCGAGGAGGCCAAGTCTTTCCACTTGAGATTCACTGCTATAGATATTGACAGTTATGTAGAAGGGAAACTGGATGAGAAAGGCTAGCAACTCTCTTAGACTGTATTTCCTTGAGAGCAGGGATCTGGCAATAACCATGTGAAATGCTTCAGCTTTACTTACTTGAGCTTATTTAAAATTGTATAGGGCTGCCTGGATGACTCAATCAGTTAAGCATCCAACTCTTGATTTAAGCTCAAGTCATACTTTCACAGTTGTGAGATTGAGACCTCCACACCCCGCATAAAGGTTGCTTAATATTCTCTCTCTCCATCTCCCTTTTCCCCTCCCCTGCTTTCTCTCTGTCTCTAAAAAAAAAAGTGTTAGAATTGTATAATCACTCTGGGCAGTAAGTTTATCTCCATTTTTAGACAGAGACACTAAGTCCTAGAGAAGGTAAATAACTACCACTAATGGTAGAAGTACGATTGGAACCACCTATAGACTAAATGTTAGTGTCCTCTCAAAACTGATATGTGAAACCTATTATTCCTCTCAGCCTCAGTGTTATGATTATTGGAGGTGGAGCCTTTGGGAAGTATGAGGTCATAAGAGTGGAGACTTCATGAATGGGACTAGTGCTCTTATAAAAAAGACCCCAGAGAGTTCTCTTGCCCATTCTTGCCTATGAGGACACAACAAGAAGATAGTCATCTTGGAGCCAGGACATGGGCTCTCAACAGACAGCACATAGAATCTGCAGGTACTGTGACCTTGGACTTACCAGTCTCCAGAACTATGAGAAGAACATTTCTGTTTATAAGCCACTTCAGCTATGATATTTTATTAAGGCAGGCTAAACAGACTGAGACAGGACCTAAGAGTGGGTGACCGTGGCATTGCTGGAATTTAAGTCAATTTCTTTCTACCTGTTTTTGGAGGCCAAGGAACATGCATTAGTGCTTTGTAGAGCAGCATTCTGACCCCGTCTCCTCTTCAGTTCTAGTGTTACTTGTTTTATACATAAGGCTTTGGTGTAACATTTGTTTTGAAAATGTGAATTGTCCTGCTATAAACAAACTTTGAAAATTACTGTTTAGACTATTCAGAAACATGAGTATTTATTTTCTTGTAGAGCACTAACATTAAATCCAACAATTCCTTTTATATCACATGGATGTTTTGTCTTTTTTGTTAAACGCTTTTGAGGGCTCAAGGATTGAGAGAATTATAAAAACTATTTATTTACAAGGAAATTTGTATTAGAGATTTTGAATGCTTTTAAAGTCCTGGAAAAATCATGTTAGGTTTGGTCCAGTAACAATTAAACACATTCAATTATATTAAGCAAAAAGATATTAAACTTTTTTTTTAAGACTGATAAATTAGATATGGGGCAGTTATAATTTCTTATTTTTTGAATTATTTACAAGTATGTCTGATGAATTCAGTCCCCATGGAGTTAATTATTTTACTGCGTCTTTGAATTAATCCTCAACTTGAGGGAAGGAAAAGAAATAAAACCACATAAGTTCAGTAAGTCATGAATAAATGAAAATGGTCAGAAATTCATGAGGAAGTGTTTTATACTTAGAGACTGACCCTCGCCAATCTTATCACTTTCGTTTTTCATAGACATTAAAATTTAACTATCTTACTCCTGATCCAAATATTTAAAGCACCAAATTTCCACTTTGCTTTCTTTTTGTGATACTGCTTATTTATTCAAATTGTGTCCATGGGGGCTTTTTCTAGAGTGATTAGTTTGTGACCTTAGCTTCAGCAAGAGCTCTGTAGCGTTTGGGAAAACCTTATTCCACAGTTGACCAGCTTCCTGCTAGACATCTGAATACTGATGTTCTCCGTTTCTTCGACTAGTGACTTTTTCTGATGGCTGTTGACATAAAAGGAAAGCAAGGGAAATTTCCTAAATCCTCTTTTATATATTGGAGATTCAAGCATAACATATTCATTTTATCTGTGGTTTTTCAGTCTTTGCTCAGCCATGATGTGCAAATGTCAAATAAATAGTTGACTTTTGATGTGTTTTCACACAATCAGTAAAAGAGACTGTAACAAGGCAAACTTTGTCTTTACACATCTCTGTAGCTGGATTTCAAAAATCAGTCTAACATTTATATGTTTATGAAATGCTTTTATATTATTCCAGTGACCTGGGAAGTAAGCAGTGTTGTTATCCCCATTTTAAAGATGTGAAAAGAAGCTCAGAGACAGTAATTGCCCCAGCTCACATAAAACTAGAATTTCTTTTGGCTTATCCTGAATGTCTTTTGGAATTTTAGCAAATAGATGGCAGTGTAGCTCGCAAAATCACCAACCAAATTATTTGAGCAGTATATTATAGTAATATACAGATTTCCATGATATGGATTCTGAGATTATCAGTGTTATGATATCTTAATCAATAATATAATAAAGTAGGAAGTAATATTTATATTATAATGAGTCACATTTATTTAAAAATATTCAGCACCTAGCACAGTGCCAAGAGAAGGAGATGCTCAATTAATGTTTGTTGGATTGAACTGAGGGAAGAAAAACCACTCTGCGAATATCTGGGTGTTCTTTTATGAATAAAAGTTAGCCACCTTTCCCAAAGGTCTGATGTCCTAAATAGAATATAATGGTGTGCTAGAGCATAACATTGCAACTCCGTTAACCCCATGTAAAGCTGCAGTTCTTCTGTCTTGGGTACCCTCCAATTTGACAGAGCATGATGCTTAGACTGCGGGTTATAAGATGCTGGTGGGTCTGAATAATTTCCATTTTGTGGCCTTTAATCTCTTTTGAAATTTCTAATTTTATCTAAGTAGGTAACAGTACCTCCTAATCAGATGTCTGAATATGATGGGATATTGTTACTGTCACTGTGGTTATTATGTCAGCATAACTTTAAGTAATGCAGTAGTACTCAGGGTGACATTAGACACCAGGAGGTCCCGGTACCTTCAAGACATGTCCTTTCTTCTAAAACAGGCTTGGGGGGTGCCTGGGTGGCTCAGTTGGTTAAGCCTTCGACTTCAGCTCAGGTCAGATCTCACGTTTGTGGGTTCGAGCCCCATGTCAGGCTCTGTGCTGACAGCTAGCTCAGAGCCTGGACCCTGCTTCCGGTTCTGTGTCTCCTTCTCTCTCTGCCCCTCCCTCTCTCATGCTCTGTCTCTCTCTGTATCAAAAATAAATAAAATATTAAAATTTTTTTAAATAAATAAAACAGGCTTGGAAAGTGCTCTCTAAGCAGAACATCCTTAAAACTATCTTGTTTTTGAGCTCTTATCTTATAGAAAAATAAGTGTCCAATATCCTCAACCTCTTTACCTACTGGTGCTTCTATTTTCTGTCCTTAGTGGAAACATAATACAGATGATCCCTGACTTACCATGATTCAACTTACGTTTTTTTGTTGTTTTGTCTTTGACTTTACGATGGTGCAAGAGTATTATGCATTCAGTAGAAACTGTACTTCATATTTTTGGTTTTTGGTCTTTTCCTGGACTGGCAGTATATGGCACAATACCTTATGGTACAGCAGCCGCAGCTCCCAGTCAGCTACGTAATTGTGAGGGTAAGCGACCAGTACACTTAAAACCATTCTGTACCTGTAGGACCATTCTGTTTTTCACTTTGGGCACAGAATTCAATATATTATATGAAATATTCAATGCTTTACTATAAAATAAGATTTGTGTTAGACAATTTTGCCCAATTGTAAGCTAAAATAAGTGTTCTGAACACATTTAAGGTAGGCTAAGCTAAACTATGAGGTTTGGTAGGGTAGGTGTATTAAATGCATTTTTTACTTAGGATATCTTCAATTTATGATAGACTTATTGGGATATAACACCACTGTAAGTCAAGGAAGATCTATACTTTCCCAGGCATATGCTTTTATGTAAATACCCATTATTTTGTTATACCAGTTTTAAGAGACAATATTGTGTTTATCCCAGTTCTCCATTCCAAGTTACCAACCATTCGTTTTCAACTCTAAATAACAATTCTGCCTCTGGAGTTTATATTGTCTGATACAATGTCAATTTACTGCTCACATTCCTTATTGAGGACTTTGATATTTATTTTAACCAGTCTATCCAACATGCTATCCTCAACATTATTTTACATTCTGTTCTTCGATAGCTTTCGTCTATTATCTTGATAGATAAGGAATTTTATCAGCCTATTTATCTCAGTCTTTTAGATTCTAACCTTCTGAGGTTACAAAGGGGTCTTATGTATCTTTATCCCAAGGTATATTTTTGCAGACAGAGGAATGAATGAATGAATGAATGAATGGTTTCACTTTGGGCCTCTGGAAATAAAAATTGGTTATTCTTCTGTTTACTAATGACTTGATGCAATGTGTAGCTTTGTGTTGCAGTTGCTTTCTGTTCTGAGTACAAACTCAAGAGCATAGTCATTTAGACAGAACTGGAAAAAGAAGAAAAAACAATTCCATAATGCTCAGCATAAATACAGAAATTCTGTTTGTCCACAGGTTTTTAAAGCAATTAGTCAATCAATAATTCAGGGGCGCCTGGATGGCTTAGTTGGTTGAGCGTCCGACTTCAGCTCAGGTCATGATCTCACAGTTCATGGGTTCGAGCCCCACGTCAGGCTCTGTGCTGACAGCTCAGAGCCTGGAGCCTGCTTCTGATTCTGTGTGTGTGTGTCTCTCTCTGCCCTTCCTCTGCCCATGAACTGTCTCTCTCTGTGTCTCAAAAATTAATAAATGTTAAAAAAATAATAATTCAAACAATAAATGTCTATTCATTGTGCCTAGTGCTATAGAGAATACACAGGCATATTGAATACAATTTATATTCTTAAATGTATCAGCTAGTCATGCATTAAGGCAGTCACCAGAAATCAGGCTAAAATTTTATATAGAAAATAATAAAAATTATGAAAAGAACTGATGTTTATTGATTTCTTTCAATGTTTCTGTTGCTATGCTCAGTGTTCTCACACATGATATACAATTTTTGCAACAAATTCATTGCAAATTATCTCTGTTTCATTAATGAGTAAATAAATTAAAGGTTAATTAGACTTGATAAAGGATGCAACTTATAAATGGCCCATATCATCTGGTTCCCAACTTTCTATAACCCAGTAGCATCTCTGTTTAAGGGTACAAATCAAGGAGTAAGGCAATTATTACCACAAAACACTAAAGTAGACCTAAAAGCATAATAAAGAATTCTTGAATGGAATAAAATTTGAGGGAAATCTTGAATGTTGAGAAGATTCCTATGCATATGAGAAGGGGTAAAACACAGTAAAGGAGAAAGAGACATGAAGAAATCTTGAAGCTTAGAATAGGTAGTCTTTTTGCAAGGGTCACAGAAGCCTGTAATGTTGTAACAGATTATTATTATTATTACTATTATTATTTTGAGTAGTAAAAATAATGGTGGATCGTGGGTCCTGAATAGTAGGTTGAGGGCAGTAGAGATCTCTGGATACCCCTGAGCTTGTTTTACTTATTTTGGAATAGTAGAAGGAATTACCTGTTGGCTACTTGATATGGTTAAATTAGAATGGAGAACATTACAGAGATGACAAGGGCACCATTTGGAGTCTTTGTAATCCTTGAGTATGATGGTGGATTTCTGAACCCAGAATAGCAATGAATAAAGGAGGAATAGCATGTTTTTTTTTACCTTGCACTTTCTTCTATGCACTGTTTTTACTTTAGGAGATATAATTTATGTATCATAAAAATTCAACCATTTCAAGGATACAAGTCAATGACTTTTTATTTAAATATCAAGAGTTGTATAACCATCATCATAATTTGGTTTGAGATATTATTATTACCTGGTGAGATAATGCATGCTCCATTTACAACTTAATCACCATTTCCACTCCCAGTCCCAGCAACTAGTAATCAATCACCCATTTGTCCCCATAGATTTGCCTATTTTGGATATTTCATATGGAAATATACAGCATGTAGTCTTTTGTGTTTGGCCTTTTTCGTTTAACATAATGTTTTTGAGATTCATCTATGTTGTAATATGATCAGTAAATTCATTCCTTTTTACTGATGAATAGTCGTATTCCATTGCTAGATACGCCACATTTTGATTATCCTTTCATAAGTTGATAGACATTTAAAATGAGTTCCCAGTATTGGACTATTATTAATATGCTGCTATCAAAAGTCACTTTTTGTGAGTATGTTTACACTTTTTGTGGGAGATTCACATGAGTGGAATTGCTCCTTTGTTTGGCAAGTTTATATTTAACTTCTAAGATGTTGCCTTTGCAATTTTTTAAGGGCTCAAAATTAAAACTATGAAACATAAAATTACCATATGGCCTAGCAAGTCCACTCATAGGCATATGCCCCCAAAACTGAAAACAAGTGTTAGGAGAAAACAGGTGCTCAGAGAAAAGCACTATTCACAATAAGGAAAAATGTGTAAATAAAATAAATAGAAAAAAACCCCAGCCACTATTAACTAACAAATAGATAAACAAAATGTAGTACATTTACAGTATAGAATATAATTAAGCCATAAAAAAGTGACATTCTGATACATGCTACAACACGAAGAACATTGAAAATATCCTACGAAGTGAACGAAGGCAGACACAAAAGTTTACATATTGTCCCATTTGTATGAAATATCCAGAATAGATAGAAATTTATAGAGATAGAAAGCACATAAGGGGTTCTCAGGGACTGAGAGGAGAGGAGAGCAAGGAGTCATTGCTTAATGGGTTTGGGGTGTAGTCTTCGGGAGATGAAAAAAATTCTGTAATTACATAGTGGTGATAGCTGGATTGCAAATGTACTTAATTTGACTGATCCATACACTTTAAATTTGTTAAAATAGTAAATATTATGCATATTTTACCATAATAAAAAAAGATTAAATCTTTGTATGACCCACAAACTGAAAATTTTTAAGTACACATGAGTATATTGATTTGCCTTTGGTACACTGCTCTAGAGAGTCAGAAAGCTAAGGGAAATTGTTCTTTTGTATAATCAATTAATCATTGCCATTATCATCATAGCTCACTTATTCACTGTCTACTATGTCCATACATTGGTGTCAGGGCTTTACAGACATTATTGCTAATTTTCATAATATTCCAAATAACCAGGCATTATTCGCAATTTTCAAGATTAGGAAATAGAAACTCTAAAAGGTTAACATACCCACAGTCACAGAGTTAATAAATGCTGGATGTGTGAATCCGGAGACATTCTCTTTTACTCTAAAGACTTTGGATTTTATACTATATTTTATTCTTTCAAAATTGGTTGAGCATGTACTAGCTGGAAGGCATCATGCACAAAAGAATAGTAAAACAAAGCATTTTTACTGGAGAAGGCATAAGACCTGAAAAGGGACTCTATTAATGGAGACCTCAGTGGTATAGGAAACTCACATTGTATTTAATGCTAGTGGACCCCTGGGTAAACTGGAACAATGACCATAATTTATCCCACATTGTACATGACAGTTCCTAACTCAATATATGCTTACTATGAGCTGATTTCAAATATTCTGGCTTGCTTCCAAGAAGAACACAGAGCTTATAATTTCAATTACATGGCATTTGAGGCAGAACCATGTCCTAATATTGGACTGAAGGATTAGAATTGACTGCCAGGACAGCAACACAGTTCAGGAAAGAATTATTATTTTTAGATCACTTTGAGAACCAAGTGGACCAGCTTACCCGTGTGCCTGAAAACATCACAAAGGCTAACGGGCTTAATACTTGGTGGGCCTTAATAGAAAAAGTAGGTTATGTGAAGTTGTGTACAGGATCTCAATGGAAAGCTAAAAGTCTCACACTCCACATTGTATTGAGGACTGTTAATTAGGATTTATTTGCCATAAAGATTTAACCAATAGTTACTAGAAGAATATGAAATGACTTTGAGAAATATTTGGTTATACTATAGCTTGAATAGATAAAATATAGCAATTAGAAGAGATGTGTGAATTACTTTAATATGACATTGCTTCCTGAAATTATTAGTAAAACCTAATAATTGACTTAAATTGGATTAAAACCTTAAAAATATAAAATTTAATATCTGTGAATTAAAAAATAAATTATTACAAATAACTTGTCAAAATCTCCTGTATAAATTTAGATATATGCCCACAACGCCATGAACTCCCTTCGAATCGCAGGGTGAAGGGGCTAAGGTTCCTTATGTTTTAGTTTAACTGCAGCCCCAGCTTCATAGGCTCAGTGTGTATGGAGGATCTTGACAGCAATTCCATTCTCGAACATTGATGTTGAGGTTTTCCAATCTTACCTCAACTTTTCCAGGTTAAAGGAAACTGAGTTCTCAGGATGAAAAACATATTTCTGTTAAACCTGGTGGAGAGCTCTTTATTATTTAGAGTGATCAAAATTTAATCTCCTTGACCTCCCACACATGGTTTGTGTTGATGTCCCATTAAATCAATTTCCTTCCCTTTGAATTCTATGAAAGAGCCCCTCCTTGCAACCTCTCTATTTCTCTGGCAAGGCTTATAACTGTAAGTTCGTTTCTTATCACCTAGGATGCACTCATCCTTCGGCCAAATTGTTAGAAGTAGCACTTTGAGCACCTTGCTGGAGCTGGCTCTCGGCGGCTTCTTGGAGCCGGTAGTGCTGTCCTTTCCGGACTCTGTTCCATGCCATCTCATAGGCAGCCTGACCTCAGTGCTGAGGGAATATTTACCCCATACAAATCAGGAAGCGCTGCATAATAAGAGCCTTAGATTTTCCCCTAGAGAACTAGTTGTTAAACTTTTATTACCACATCACTGATAGGAAGAAACCAGGTGAAAATACAGAATGAGTGAAATAAGTCAGTCAAAAAAAGACATATGTCATGTGATTTCACTCATAATATGGAGTTTGAGAAACAAAACAAATGAACAAATTAAAAAGGAGACAAATGAAAAACAGACTCTTAAATACAGAAAACAAACGTGGTTGCCAGAAGGGGGAGGTGGGTGGGAAGATGGGTAAAATAGTTTAGAGTACACTTATCTTGATGGACAATGAATGAGTAATGTATTGTTGAATCACTAATCTGAACA
Source organism: Suricata suricatta (assembly GCF_006229205.1). Classification (NCBI taxonomy): domain Eukaryota; kingdom Metazoa; phylum Chordata; class Mammalia; order Carnivora; family Herpestidae; genus Suricata; species Suricata suricatta. Next base: position 17,952,680 of record NC_043714.1, read on the forward strand.
TCTGAAACTAATATAGCAATGTATGTTAATTATACTTGGATAAATATAAATAAGTAAGTAAGTAAATAAATAAATAAATAGGTACAGAAAGCTTGAGAACACACACACACACACACACACACACACACACACACGCACACACACACACACAAAGAGAATCCAGGTGAGAAATGTAGAGAAGAATGCCCTAAAAATGGAGAGGTCACTTCTTTTAAGTATTACTGGCTAACTTCACTGTGACTACAGAGTCGGGGCTCCAGGCGTGCCTCCTGGGAACTTACCCCCTTGTAGAGACTTCCACAGAGTTGAATGTACAGTTATGATTAGGGTTTCCAAATTTAAAATTGGTGGAAAAGTCTCCCATTCTTATGTAAAATAGCAGTGGGATGCCATACTATCTGGAGCAAAGACAGGGTGGCAGAGTTAGAAAATGTTTCTTAATTTTGACATTATGTGGTATGTTTAGACCAGCATTTCTCTTTAGTTAGCTCTTAAATCATAGTGGGTTTTTTTTAATGTTTTGTTTTTTTGAATATCAGGAAAGTCCCCATAAATTTGTAGGTAGTTCTCTTTGAGAATAGTATGGATCCAATTTCCTACCAATCCACAGGAGAATGTTGATGTTTTAAAATGATAGTATCTTGTGAAGTTCTGTACTGCTCCACATTATTTTGTTTTTGTAGTAATACTTAAAAGAAAATGACAAATAGCATATTTTATGGTTATACCACTGGAATATTAAAAACATGTTCTCTCAGACCAAATTATTGTTGTTTTGTAAAAAGAAATGAGCACCCTTGGATCATATAGATGTGTTTGTGAACACCAAATATAAAATTTAATATGCTATTATGGCATATATTCTGCTTTATTAATCAACTGAGATTTTTTTTTACTAAGTTATTAATATGACCCCTTCTACCACACTCAGTGCATAAAGCCTTGTAGAAAAAAAGGAGAAAGTGAAATAGTTTTAGACCTAAAGATAGTCTAGTTCTCTTAGGAAGATTATCTAAATGCACCAAGATGAAAACCATTAAGTAAATTATATGATACAGACTGAATACAAAATGTCATTTTAGAAATGAGAGAACTTTCCATAGGTTGGAAGTGTTAGATAAGATTTTAAGGGAGATTTGAACTTGATCTTTGTACCACAAAAATCATTTTTGATTATTTGTTTTACTAGTTGATAGAGTATCTCTATCTCTCAAAGACATAAAGAAGATAGAAAACCAGGATCCTCAGGGACATTTTATATAACCCTCCTTTTGTAATTTGAGGGTGCAGTTTACATATGACTCAATAGGCCTTGTCTTACAAATTATGCTTTCAAAAAATTTTTTTAGGAATATGTTTTATAATATGGCAAATAGGATTCTGATGTGTGAATAATGTGCTCCATATTATTGAAATTAACTAATGACTTTGATCTGTCACACATGGCCCCTCCATGACACTTCCTGGTGTGTGTTCTGTTCCTAGCAAGGAACAGAGTCATAGTCAGTGATACCAAGCTCTTTCTGTGGCTGCTGGAGGGGTCAAGTCATTCTCTAGTCAAGAGCAGGAGGCTCTGAGAATGAGCCTCCCACAATCTGTGCAAGTTTCCATTTCTTTGGTTGTCTAGCATTTGGTTACCATGTTCTTTTAAACAATCCTGTGCAGATATTAACTAAAAAGAAAAAAATCACTTAAAAAATGCCAAGAATGATTTCATTAACTAAATGGATTAAAAAATATAGTGTTACATACTATGGGAAAAACCAAACTAATAAATCATACTATGAACTATTAATGCATTCTGTTGACCTTAGAAATGAAAAAGTATATCCAGAAAGTATATCCTGAAAGTGTTACTTTTAAATTTTTTCTAAAGCTCTGTTAAATTGCTACCTTAATTCAAAGCGGGTATATGAAGCCAAAATCTGCTACTGGGAGTTTTGACAAGTATGTTCTTTCATGATTACTTTGTGTTAGGGCGTAAAATTCCTTTTTGATGTAAACAAGGCTTTTAAGAATGTGGAAAGGAATGTTAAACAGCAGGTGAAGGTTAGAACCTTGAGGCCAAAGAAGACATTGAGTAAACTTAACCTATCCAATTTTACCCTGGAACTTGAATAAATCTAGAGCTTGGGAAAGAATACCTCAGGCTCTTCTGGTCACACTGAATTAATGTCTGGGTTAACCAAAGCTGTGCTATTTGCATAGAGAACTTCTGGGATTTTTAAGAAAACAGAAATGCAAAGACAACTCTAATAGGCTCTACCTTTGAAACCTTTTAGGGGTTATGAATGAATGTCATAGTCTACCAATCATAGTAAAAAGTACACTTAGAAATGTTTACATAAAATGTCTACTATTACATAAAAGCCAAGGTAAAGCAACTACACTACATATATCTGTGTAATTCAGCTAGTCAGAGGATAGGCACATCAAACATTTTTTTTAATGACTACTTAACCTTTAACTAATAAATAATACATTAACATATTTTTCTGTATTCCGACCCTTTTTGCAAATACTTAACCCAGCAGGAAATCCATGAACCTACAAAAACTAAAAATTCTATAGCACAATTGGAATGCTATTTGGGATTGCTTATTCTGATGACATAATGTGTGCTTGCGATGTCTTTATAAATACTCACATCATTTTGAATGTCTTCCTCACACTTGCAGCAAATATTTCTTACCAGGCAGGTATAAGAGATATTTCTAGAAGATAACAGGATGTTTCAGGGTCATTAGCTTCAAAATTGAGCCCAAGTCCAACTCTGGAAAAACTGTCATAATTTCACTGTCAAAGAAAAGTTATATCTCAGATTTTTGAAGTCTCCTATTGAGAGTTTTCTGGGCACTAAAACTATTGAATCTTCTGTAACTCCCTATGAACTCTGACCAAAGAAATAGGCAATGTCAGTAATAACAGTAATAGAATAATAAGTCAGCATCAGATTAAGAGTTGCCTTTATATTGAAAATGTGTTATTTATTAGTGATTGTGCTATGTCTTCACAGATCCTATCTTATAAAATCTTCATATGCAAAAAACATTGTTAACGCAGATTCACAGCTGTAGAAATTGCTGTCACGAGGCTCAATAATCTCTCAAGATTACAAAGCTAGGGAATAACAGAGCTGGCTTTGACACAGGTCCTATAACTGGCTTTGACATGGTCCCATAACTGGTACTTTTACTTCTGGTAGATGGACAGCTGCCTCTCTCTAGATGTCCAACCACCCACCATTGCCCATGCCACCTGGGTACCCACAAGGAAGTATATCCCTAGCTTTGTAAGAAGTAACTGCACGCACTAAGTGCCTTTGTCGTTTACAACTAAGAGTACCTCCAGTATAGACAGTGTGTGTGAGAACAGTCAGCAGGCTTGCCCTTTCCATTAGACCCTCCAAGTACAATAATATCAAGTACAATACTCTTTCACAGAGTGTGTGTTTGCTGGAAGGAATGAGGCATGCTGGGGGACTTTATTTTCCCTACCTTGATGGCCTACAGGAAATAGAAGTACTTGGATGCTGTAGACAACTTAACATAATTAATTCAATTTGGAACTAATTTATTCTTTTTTGAAAAGCATAATTCTAGGGGCACCTCAGTGGCTCACTTGGTATCATGTCAGAACTTTGATTTCTGCATAGGTCATGATCCCAGCGTTCGTGAGTTTGAGCCCCACTTCAGGCTCTGTGCTGACAGCACATAGCCTGCTTGGGATTCTCTCTCTCTCACACTCTCTGCCCTTCCCCCACTTGTTCTCGCTCGCTCGCTCTCTTTCTCTCTCTCTCTCTCTCTCTCAAAATAAATACATTTTTAAAAAGTGCAATCTTAGTAAATTTCTGGCCTACTATTCTTGATAAATTTAGAAGATGCAGTTAGTTTTTTCATAAAAAATTATAATGAACACTAACTCATTCATTCATTATCATCCATATAAAATTGATCTATTCATATCAATAATTCATGTCAAAGTACCTAAATATTCACTAAGCAAGGATGTTGGGCATTGTGCCAGGTGGGGAAGTGAGCAGTGGGGGGGGGGGGCACAGGCAGAAGGACAATTGGGCTCTAAGCTGAGTCCTTCAGGGTGAAGATAAGTTATCTATGCTGAATGGAAAAGAGCTTTTAAAAATAAGTAAATTTAAAAAGAAAAAGTAAGAAAATTTAGATAACATTTTAGTCAAGGATCCTGTACTTTTTGGTTTTTGTTCATGTTTTATGTTCAGTGACATGTTAATTGGAAAGATAGTAAGGAATGTTAATGTAAACAGGACTAGGATCGAAGTGACTCTGCACACCACCACACTCCAGAAACTCTATGTAAATAAGTATCCCGATCAAAATCTTGAATAACTTAAATGGTGTTGATTGACATGATTTTGAACAGGACTAGTTCATTTCTCTGTGAAAATCTGGCATCTTCACATATGGATATTTCTTCCTATAGATGAAAGAGGACTCTTATTTAGTTAAAAACAGTTGACAGAAGGCTTAATAAATGATTTACACACAGGGTGATCAGATGTGTGCCAAGTATACTATTCATGAATTGAAATCATTCCTCCTTCATAACATGAAAAAAGGCATTTTATTAGCACACTTGCGTTTCATAGTCAAAATGTGATTGTCAGAGTGGAAATGAACATGATTCTATTTTAAAATATTGCTATGCAATTGATGAAAGACAAAGCATTTATTACATTATTATTATTATCATTTGCATTTTTATTACAACTGAGATCCTTTAAGCCAATTTCTAAAGTGAAGGTTAAACCCTATACTGTTCATAGGAAAATTTTGTAGTGTCTGTGTCCCCACACATTATCTCCTATCAGTCTCTGAAGGCAGTGGGGCACAGACACTTATTAACCAGCTCACTTTAAGAAGTTTGCAAGACTGAAAATAAAAATGTCACCTGCGTTGAACATTATATTGAGTCTGTGTAGAGTTTTTCCAAAATTTAAACATATGCCATGCTAAATCTTATATATGTTCCAAGAAGTAAAGACAATGCACATTGGATGGAACATGGACTCTGGAGTTCTATAAACCTAAGGTCAAATCTGGTGTTAGTAGGTTTTAGCTCTAAGGTTTCTCTTAACTGAACAAGCAATGTGGTCTCTCTTAACTCAGTATTTTCACTCATAAAAGCAACTAAAGTTGCAGGAAGGGTGAACTGAGATCATTTATATGTAATGTAAAAATGGTAGCTTTTGAACCTGTTCATAGTTGCTTCACATTATCATGGGTTTTTGGATTGAAATAGTCCAACAGGGTACCATTTGGTCAGTCAGTAGATATGCACAGTGTGCTGCTGGGTGTCAACCATTCTGATGGCCCTAAGAACACAATGGTGATGAGGCCCAGCCTTTGTCTTCCAGGGACTTCCAGTTTGTGGAGATCATGAAATGCTGTGCACTTTGGCCCACCTAGGATGTGTGCTGTGATGGCAGGAGGGAGAGTCACAGAGATAAGATGACTTGTTTTGATTTTTGTTTTTCTTTTCAAACTCCCTCTCTTTCTTAAAAAAAAAAAGTTTATTCATTTTTGAGAGAGAGAACAGAGAAGGAGCAGAGACGGGGAGAGAGAAAATCCCAAGCAGGCTCCCCACTAACTGCAAAGAGCCTGATGTGGGCCTCCATCTCACAAACCATGAGATTATGACCTAAGCCAAAACCAAGAATTGGATGCTTGACTGACTGAGCCATCTAGGTGCCCCTAAATTCTCTCTCTCTCTCTCTTTTTTAATGTTTATTTATTGAGAGACAGAGAGACAGAGCATGGGCAGGGGAGGGGCAGACAGCAGGGGAGACACAGAATCTGAAACAGGGTTGAGGCTCTGTGCTGACAGACACAGATGGAGGCGTAACTCACAAACTGCAAAATCATGACCTGAGCCAAAGTCAGATGCTTAACTGACTGAGCCACCCAGGCGCCCCCAAATTCTCTCTTTTTTATAAAAACTATAAAACTGGCTTGCTTCCCTCCCTCCCCCATGTGGATATACTTGTTTTTCTGTTGGCTCAGTGGTTTTGGGTAGGCCTACCCTTTGTATTATAATAGCAGATTCTCAAGCTAAGTCAGGCCAGTAACACAGGTCGACTCCTTTATGAAGTTGAATTCAAGCCATACTTCTTAGATGGCAGTTGAGTTGGCTAGGATTGTCAGGCTGGAATATCCTCTCCTAAAATGAGTGATATATGAACATATTTACGTTAGTTCTGAGAAATCAGGGAGTATTGCATCATTATTAAGAACTATCTGTCTTTAATTGAACTTTGCAAGTCTGTTAACTTTATTCCAAATTCAAGCAGGAAGAGTTATAAGGGATTCGGCGACTTGCTGTCTGCATGGGAACTGGGGGCCTTTCAGAACAACACTTCTTTTCAACCCAAGCAAAGATAATATAGAAGATGCAAATTATCCTTAGACTTATTTTCTTGTACCGTTCTTATAGGCTCACCCAATTAAATGGTGGAGTGTATGTAACAGATAGGCTTCCTTGCCAAATGGTCATAACTTTCCTCAAAGGTTGGAAATTGCTCTAAGCTTAGGAGTAAAAGATATCAACCTTAGATTTACTTTTCCTGTAACTATTCTTAGCAGCATTGGCACAGCTATGACCTTGGCAGAGCTATGACAATAATGATAAATATAAAATCTATTATTTTAGCCTTAACTATTTGCATTTCCAAGAAGAGTGCCAGAGCTTTTGAAGAAAGCAATACTTAAAAATGTCTATAAAGATGTGCATATGTACGTGCGCACACACACGTATATACAGTGTATATTTCTTTAAACCATACTAACCAAATTTTTGCATATGTATAACCAAATTTACATTTTTTTAGCCCATTTTATCCATTACATTTCAGTTTTGCCTAGGGAGAAAAAAACATTAAATTATCAGTCTGAAGTTAACATCTACTAAATTATCAAGAGAACACTTACTGTCATTCAGATGAAAACAACTATGGAGGGTCTGGCATTCCCCTGCATGGAAGGAGTGGAAATTAGAAAAGTGTAGTTGAAGTAAATTTTCTGGTTCCTCCACACATGCCCCACTGTTTAAGCTTCGCCCAATGTGGAACTTAGATCACGACTCTGCCAGAAGTGGTGCCAGAAACTCTCCCAACATTAAACTCTTAAAAGACTCCTTGGCTATGAAATTACAAAAGTGTGGATAAATACCTTGTTCATTTGTATTAGGTCTATTGAATTTACATATACATGTAGAAGTGAGTAAGTGGTATAATTATTTGACTATCAGTGGAAAACTGTAGAGAAATGTATCTTTGAATTTTCTGAATGCCTTTCAGGTTACCTGGGTTTAAACCCATTAGTGGGTTTTAAACTCTTATAAAAGGCCCTCAAGAGAGCTCCCTTGCTCTGTCCACCATGAAAAGATATAATTAGAAGTCTGCAACCTGAAAGAAGGGCCTCACCTGGCCATGCTGGCACTCTGATCTTGGACTCCCAGCCTCCAGAACTATGAGAAATAAATAATTATAATTTATAAGCCACCAAGTTTATGCTTTTTTGGTTATAGCAGCCCAAATGAACTGAAATGTATGTAAATGCACATATGTTTTAAGTCTTCTGAATTCTTAAATAAGGTTTTAAAAAGATTGACAGATAAGGCTATTCTTAGAAAATGATTTAGTCCAGGTCTGAAATAATATGCTATTCTGACCTTCTGGGCTTACTGCATCCATTCTTTATTGACTGTCTTCTATTGTAAAACATTCTCTGAAGTACTAGGAATCTAGAAATGAAAGGTACACTTCTTGGCATTAAAGAGTTTACAGTGTGATGGGAAGGGCAGTTGAATGAACAGACTTTGTGAGAACAGAGAAATACTCTGACATGTATACACAGAGTGTACATGGGAGGGAGAGGCATTTAATGGAGCCTGCAGGGTAAAGAGTGATCAAAGGCAGCTTCCAGGAGAAGGGGACCTTTGGGTTGATGAGCTAAGTGAGTTACTGGGGAGCTTCACTACCACAGAGGGAGAGAAAAATCTGCCTCGGAGCCCACAGGTAGTTCAGCACAGCTGGAGAATTAGATGGGGGAAGGAGGGTGGGTAGAGTGAAGGCCATGATGTTGGAGTGCTGGGTCATAATCAAAGTGGGAAGGATTTATTGAGTGCCTAGCACCATATGTTATGGATATTACCCCTAATCTTTCAACTGAAAGCATTTTTACTCCTTCTCTTCTCTTTTCACAACTAAAGGGAGACTTAGGGACTCTAAGTGACTTGACCCAAAGGCCACATGCCCAATGAATGATACACATATGTATATAAGAAGATTCAGACCCAATCTTGTCTCTAAAGCTAATACTCTTTCTAGTGATTTGAAGGCTTGGCTTCCCAGGAGTATTGAATGACATGTTTTTATCCTGAAAACCCTGAGGATACACTTGCCCTTACTTCTTTCTCCTAGCAGAAATGAAATAATTTATCTGGACATGGAGTTTTGCAGGGTTATTTATTAAATTCTTATCAGAACCTAACATAAGCTTTGATGACTCACATTAAGTTTTCTTCTTTGAGTTACTTTACATATACTTGAATGAGTTCATTGTCCACAATGATAATTTATGTTCAGATTTAGTGTAAATAATTTGTTGGGTTGACTATAGAATATCAAAACCAAGAAGTAGAAAATTATAGGATAATGTAATTGACAGAGAGCTGGATTAGGAATCCATGTAGGGGCTTAATCAACCTCAGTCACAGTTTAAGCATTCTGTTTGACAAATGAAATGGTCACTGTCTGTTTTATTCTCTGTCTTCTAGAAAGATCAAGGCTTCAAGACCATAAGATTCAAAACCCAGCTCTACTTCGGAATTTTCTTAGTCTCAGTTTCTTTATCTGTAAGATAAAGATAACTATTTCACAGGAATATTGTAAGGGTTAAGCACAGAGCTAAATGTTTTTGGTCTATAGTAGTTACTAGATAAAGGTCACTTTCCTTACCTTTATTCAGATAACAAAGTCAAAAGCAAGGCTAACTATTGAACGTTTTTCCACCTCATTGTTCTGAATTAAATGCAATAGGGTTATAACTGTGAGAAACAAAAGCCAGTCTGATTCTGCGTCCTTACTATGCATATGCCTCAGTTTAGATGCCCATCTTGGGAACTTTAGGAAGAGATCAAGTTTTTTCAAGAGAAGAAAATATAATGCAAACTTAATGTAAGGATATAAGGCAACCTCTTCCTCAACAAAGAACCTCTACTATAGCTTATTGCCTGATCTTGCTCCCAAGATTTCTGGCAACTGTCTTTCCTGAAGCTTCCTGCTCCCACCCATATTTGATTACTACTCTACAACACCACCCCCTCACTGTGAGAGAAAAATCTGTCCCCATGAAAGCTTCATCTGTATGCCCTAATTTTGATCTCTGGAACAAGGAAGAATTCTAATTTCCTTTCCATCTTTGAAATCTTCATCTTTTTTTTTTTAGTTTTATTTATTTATTTTTTTAATTGTTTATTGTCAAATTGGTTTCCATGTAACACCCAGTGCTCTTCCTCACAGGTGCTCTCCTGTATTACCACCACCACCCTTCCACTCTCCCTCACCCTTCAGCCCTCAGTTCATTTTAAGTATTCAATAGTCTCTCAGGTTTTGCGTCCCTCTCTCTCCCCAACTCTTTTTCCCCTTCCCCTCCCCGTGGTCCTCCATTAGGTTTCTCCTGTTAGACCTATGAGTGCAAACAATATCTTAATCACTCTTTTTTCTTTACATCTTCTGTTCTTATGATGAAAGTGAACAACTCCTTTAGTCATCCCTTATGTAACATTCTTCCCAAACTTTTCTCCACTTGAGTCATCTCTCCTTGCAACATACCACATATAAGCACAATACTCTAACCTAGTCAGCAGTGTACAGTTCAACTATTAACAACCTGATGGAATTTAGTGTGCTTTTACTAACCTTGTCTACTATTGATATAGCTTTTCAGTGGGTTCCACTGTACTGCTATACACACTGATGTAGGTACTTGAAAGCTCCTTTTTTTGTTATAGGAACTGCTATCTGGCTATGGTTTTTATAATTCTCTATGTGATTTTTTAAATAACATAGTAGAATGCTTTACAATTAGTTTCATTGGGTTAGTTTAAGCTTCTTGAAATTTTTGAAAATTTGTGGTTGTGTATTGTTTTATCTCACCTGCTGTTGAAGCTTTTCTCCTCCACAAAAGATGCATGTCCATCACCTCCAAGGCAGGGGCATTGGACTGCATAATAGTGTGTGGTGGTCAGCCCTGAGGCAGGAGCTTAGCCAACAGAGCGATTAACAATTAACGTCTCCCAATATTCTAATGCAAAACTCTGTGTGCCAAGTACCTTGATCTGTGTTGTCTCTGGACTTCAAAGGGCATTCTGCAGGAGTAAAGAAAACTGTTTCCCAGGAGACTTGTGATCTTTAAAAGTACTGAGGCTACCTTCTCATGACTTGGCTTTATTAAATTGATATGTTTAACTAACTGGCAGTAATCATAAGATGAGTTACATTTAAGGTCTAACCTGCAGTATTGCCATGGGTTTGAGACAGGGTAAACAGTTTGGCTCTTGTAGTTCACTGTCAACAAGTATCCAGGATTTCAGGTGTTTATCTCAATTAACACTGAGTGTATGTAAAATTAGGCTACACATGTTATAAGAATTATTTTTTCTCTTGAAATTTCTGGCTTTTCGATTCCCAGACCTGGCAGGAAATCTTTTTGGCTTCTCTGCTTCTGATCCTAGCTGTTTTCACAAAATGCAAACACATGCAAAAACATTGTAATAAACTTCAGTGTTCAGTCATGTTCAGTAAGACTTCAAAAGATGTTTGCTTTGAACTTGGTTCTAAAGATGGGCATACCTTCATGAGAATGGAAGATATCTTCTTACTCTCTATGATGTGGTTTGGCCCTTTTCAGGACCCCCAAATAAGCTCTGTTTTGCAAGGCACATTAAATTTACTTTTTGGACTAAGAATTAACATAGAAATTTCTTCCTATAGAACATCTTGGGGCTCTACTTCCCAAAGGGGCAAGGGTTTAGACCACAAAGGAAAAACAGCACTGCATCAAAGAGACTTGGAGCATCATCATGAGCTCCACATTCTGGGCCCTGTCTTAGATTTAATCAAGCATTTGAATTGTGGTTCGCAGGGTTGTTGGGTGTTGGGTGATCCGCATAAATTTTGGTATCACTTCGTCGTTTACAGAAATGTGAGACGAAGATGAAGAGGCGTGGCATACCTTGTAATGAGCAGAATCTGATTGCAAAGATACAATCTGTAAACAGGTCCTTCTACATCCTTTTTCACTTAGTTTCCATTCTAAGTTTCATCCACCTTCCCTGATATTCATGCTGCAAAGCACTCTCCCTCTCCTAGAAAGAACAATGCCTTTGATCTTTACATACATTGATCTTTTTAGCTGGTAGGTCTCTTTTTTGGTAGGTACTTTCATTGGCTCTCATTGTTATTCTTATATGTTATTCAATGTTATTCTTATATGTTATCTTTGGTTTCTTTTTGTTCATCTCTATTTTAAGGCCATTTTCCAATTCAAAAAAATAGTTAATTCTTTAGAATATCTTTCACTAGTTCATATTTGAACTATATTTTCTGTGGATCCTACATAGACCTAAAATATGACCTGTTTCCCTACCTCTTGCAGCTAGGATCGCTATGATTCTGTTACTTCTGAAATATTCAAAGACAAAGTCTTTGTCTTCCAAGGTTTCTAACTATCTTTTGATTATTTGGCACCTTAAATTAAAAAGTTGTGCCTTTTGTAATAATCCTCATTCATGCAATAAATATTTTGGAGTGATTCTTAGATGCCAAGCCCTGCACTGAGTGCTGTAGCCAGTAAGAGATAGAAGTGTCTGCTGTCAGAGAGCTTCAGTGGTTTTCTTCCTCCAGCCCTAGGCTGGGCCCCTGTGCATGGGATGAAGAATGCCTCAGCCCAAAGGAACATACCTAGCTGGAGCCTGATCATGTGCGAGGTACAGGATCTTAGAGTCTCCTTTCCAAATGATTTGAAGCCTGCTTCCTGATCTTTCATGACCTTCTTCTTTTGTCCATCCCTTCCCAAGAGCTCAGCTCCAGGCCAGAGGTGTGAGTAAGCAGCCGCTCTTTGGGAGGGTTAAATGAGCCTGGAGATACAAGCAGGGATATCCACACATATGCTCACAAAGCCCCTTGTGGTACAGGATGGGCTGGGGGTGGGGGAGAGAGTCAAGAACATGACACTGGGGTCAGTACTGCCTTCCTCCTTTCCCCTTCTGCCAAGTTATGGTGCAGTACTTGAAGGATTATAAGAATTCTGATTTTGAAGCTGAACTTCCAAGTCCATTTGAAAGTCAGAGTTTGTGTTATGGAATAGCTTGCTCACAATGTGGACCTCTGATCTCTCAACTCAGGTCCTGTAATTGTTAAAGATGTGCCTAGGGAGGGGTGTCTTGGTGGCTCAGTTGGTTAAGCATCTGACTCTTAATTTCGGCTCAGATCATCATCTCATGGTTCAGGGATAGAACCCTATATCAGGGTTCTCTTAACACCTGTTTGAGAGTCTCTCTCTCTCTCTCTCTCTCTCTCTCTCCCTCCCTCTCTACCCCTACTCCCCCTCAAAATAAATAAATAAACTTAAAAAGGGGTGTCTAGGGATCTGACAATGTAGTGCAGACTACATCAGGCCAAGGCAATCAGTGTAGCAAATTCTCTGATTGTAGAGAGTCATGGGAACACATGGGGAGGGCAACACAAATGTTGGGAAGTCCTATTGGAACAAGGGGGCACTGCACTTAGACTTTCCAAGAATAGAACCTTACTAGATGAAATCAGGAAGAGGGCATGGAGTGCACAAAGGAATGCCCTGAGGAGGGAAGGAGGGACAGATGGAGGGACACAGAGACAAAGAGACAGAGACACTGACTCTATGAGGACCTGGAGGTTACTCAGTATGACTTGAGTATTGGGGAGGGTCTTGAATTGAAGAAGAAGAGATGTTCAGGAATAAAGTTCTGTTAATGATGCATTTTTACTCCCCTTTCTCAATAATTTCTCTTGACTTGTGTCATTTGCTTCATTCTAGTTCTGATGGCCAGCCTCTTAAAAGTTCTCTTTCCCTTGCCATCAGTCCACCTTGAGCACACAGATAAAATCTGATTTGTATGGGAGGCCATGAATAATTACCTGTCACTGAAGATACAAGAGCCTTATAATGAAAGTGACACCCAAATAAGCCTGGATAAATGAAAAAGTAGCATCTGATTTCCCTGCAGTCAGATGCCCTTTCCAGCTATATTCTTAAAGAACTAAGCATATCTCTAATTCTCCTATCTTACATGGTGTAAAGTTGATTTTCTCTGTCTTTCATTCACTGAAAATCTCCTAATACTAGTACTAATACTTATTATCCTGATTAATAATGATGACGGCCAGGCTTTCATGCTTGTCTTCTATGCTTTGCACACATTATTTCATGTAATCCTCATAATAACCCATGAGTTGCTCATGATGTTATCACCATTTACTGAGGAAGAAACTGAGACCCAGGGAAGTTACATAATTTGCCTGATGCACGTGAGCACACGTGATTTTGGGTATGAGCCCAAAGTTGCTCGATTCCAAAGCCTGTACTCTCACCTCTCTAGGACATCATTTTTTCCCCACTTTCTGACAATACATCGGATCAAGGTCAAGTCTTAGTCCAGTGACCACTCATAGTAAGCAGAAGAAATAACTGTATATAAACACAGGTGGTGAGTTCAGACATAGTAATAGAAGTTGTCTTTTCAAATTATCATAGTGACTACAGACAAAACTTCAGGGTGAGTAATTGTGATACTTGAGTAAACACCCTCTTTATCTTCCTGAGGCACTTTTCTTATTTATTTGGAGGTCATTTCTTTTTCTTGTAAAACTAATTATGATTCAAATTATTTCCCCCAGGCAAGTTCAAACTCTTCTAGTGGCACTGTTTATGACATTAGCTGCCAAGGTTGTGACAGGCTGGATAATGCTACTTCACACTTTTTGTTTATTTGGTTTGAAACTTAATTCTACAGATAGCATTTTTTTTGAACCACTTCAAGAATCAATTAAAAAATTAAAGATCAGGGGCACCTGGGTGGCTCAGATGGTTAAGCGTCTGACTTCAGTTCAGGTTATGATCTCACAGTTTGTGAGTTCAAGTCCCATATCAGGCCCTGTGCTCACAGCTCCGAGCCTGAAGCCTGCTTAGGATTCTGTGTCTCTCTTGCTCTTTGCCCCTCCCCCACCCATGCTCCCTTGCTCATGCTTTCTCTCTCTGTCTCAAAAAAAAAAAAAACATTATAAATAAATAAAAGATCAACTCTGTTTAGGTAAATATTTTAAAGCTTAAAAAATACACTTTTAATGCAGTACTTCTGCATTGTATTGTCTACATTTATTTACATTTACAAGTCAGTGAAAAACAATTTTTCTTACTAAGTTTAAACTATTGTATAGCCCTTCAATGTCTATTAAATCATGCAATGGTATCTGAAGTGTGAAACTGGTCTTTTTTGTTGTTGAACTTAAAATTCAAAGATATCTATTAAAAGAAACACAAAATTATTTGTGTCTATGATTTGTTAGGGAAACATGTTTCATTCAATGTAGAGAAATGCTTAGTACCATTACTTATCTAAAAATATCAATCTTTTTTTTTAAATTAAAGAAACACGGACTGAGAAGAGGAGAGACATAAAAGTCTTGGTATTTCATGGGCATTGGGTATCAGTTTTCCTGCATGCTCCCATCTGAGTCATAGTTCAGGAAGTTGGTCACCTTAGCCATTTAGCCATTTTGCAAAGACACAAGTTAATTTAATTTTAAAAGAATACATTGTATGTTTGGTTTAAATTATGAGGCTGACATTCACATTTCACTGACCCTGGAGAATTTATGTAGGTACTTTACAGATTCCAAAGTGACATCTATTGATTTTTTAAAAAGCTTAATGGAAGAAAATTTAAAGGCTTAATTATTTCAAATGGTAAAAATCAAAATTGTCAACTGATTCTTATGAGGTCAGTGCTATAATTAGATTAGTTTAAGATTGAATCAGAACAATAAGAGTGTTCTTTAACTACATTTCTAGATATATAACCAATAATTACTTTGTTACATATACTAAACGATTTGGATCAATGAGAGATTAGATATGTGACCATGGAGATGTAGCCAATAGTAAAGAGAGCCTTGTAACATTTCACTCTCATTATTAAGAGTAGCCTTTGTTCCTCATAATTATGCCTGTAAGTATATAGTTTAATATTAGAAATTGCTATTTGTTAGTTTGAAATATATTTTTTGTTACAAAATAGAATACAAATATAGAAAATCACCCAAATCAGGGGCACCTGGGCAGCTCAGGTGGTTAAGTGTCTGTCTCTTGATTTCGGCTCAGGTCATGATCTCCTGATTAATGAGATTGAGCCCCGCATCAGGCATCATGATGACAGCACTGAGCCTGCTTGGGATTCCTTCTCTGCCCTCCCCTGCTTGTGCACGCACTCTCTCTCTTTTTGAAAATAAATATACAATGTTTTAATGTTTTAATGTTTAATTAAAAAAAGAGAAAATCACCCAGATCAAGCATATGACTTAATGACTTATTGTAGTGACAACACTACCCAGGTCAAGAAATGGAATTTTGCTAGACACCCAAGAAGTCCCTCCAGTGGGCCCTGTCCCAGTCATAATCTCTGCCTCTCCCCACAAATAGCAGCTACTCTAACTTACAATCATCAGTTCCTTCCACCTTGAAAGTAGCTTTATCGTTCAAATATGCATCTGTTGACATTACTGTCAACTTTGCCAACTTTTTAAAAATCAAGTATGACTTTAAGTTTCTTTTAATTTATAGGTTCCTCTGCCATTTCTTGCACTTTCTTACAGTTTAACTGTTAAGGAACCCTGCCATTTGATCTGTTGGTTTCTGCAATCTGAATTTTGTTAACTTCATATTCCGGGTACAATTCGACATATTCTTTGGTCCTCTTCAGTCCTTTAGTCCTTCAGTTCCTGCAGAAACTGGATAAAGCTCTCATTTGGCGTAACTAGAGGAGACACGTAATATCTGGTTGTTTCTCATTTTATTATTTTAAAAGCCATTGAAGCTTAATGGCAAACTCTGTTGATTCACTGATAGTTGAAAAGTGGTGATATTTTGATTTTATGATTTGTTTTGTGTTTATTTGTTAGAATGCTTTTGTTAAGAGAATGTTTGCTTCATTTACCATTTGGTTAGCCAGTAATGCAGTTCCATAAGAGGCAGGATACATGCTTGATTTCTCTTCCTTATTTACTAGTTTTCAAGATAATGAATACTTTCCCTACTATCTTCAGAAAATAACCAATTCTTTCTTTAAACTTATTTGATATGTTTCAACCTATGGAAGTTATTGTCATTGCCAAAGCTCAAATTGTTCCATCTCTGATTTGTGAGAGCTTCTTCAAGTTTATTTTTGGGTTACTTGGTTATGTCCTGGTAGTCTCTGATAGCTTCCTTGCTATTGGGTAGCACACGATATTCCAAGTTTATATTTTACATATCAAGCCCCAGATATGGAGTAGGCCAATGTTTTCTTTTTTTTTTTTTTAAGTACTAGTTTCTTTTAGTGAGAAATAATATTTCAAGATCACAGTCTGGGCCCCAGAGATGCTCATTGCTACTGGGTTGATCTAGCCCCTTTGAGTGGACAGTTCACACTGACGCATTCAATTCATATTAGAGAATTCCAAGACTCTTATTTATTTTTTTTAATCTCAGAGAGAGAGAAAGAGTGCAAACAAGGTAGAGGGGCAAAGGAAGAGAGAAAGAATCCTAGCCAGGCTCCACCCTCAGCATGGTGTGGGTCCCATGGCCCTGAGATCACAACCTGAGTCAAAATCAAGAGTCAGTCACTCAACCAACTGAGCACCCAGGTGCCCCAATTGAGTACCAAGACTTTAGTTTAACTTATTATTATTATATCTTTATCTGTTTTCCATACCCACAATTTTGATCTTCATTGAGAAAAGTGATATTAGAATTAAAATATTTCATAATCACTTATTAGTTTTTAAATATTATACACAGAGTCTCAAGATAAAAATGCCAATCCATCAACCAATATAAATACTGAAAACAAAACAAAACAAAACCCCACATATGCTTTCTCTATTCTCTCCCAACTTTTTAATAGTTGTACAAAATCCATATTGTCAGAATATATACCCAATGCACAGTGTATCCTCCCCTTTCAAACTGCCAGGTGCCTCAGGAGAGATGACTCTGTCGTCAATACTCACCATCTGTTCTTACATGTAGGCATGTTGGTTTTTTGAAGGTCATTCTCCACTAGATTACTGGGCTTCCATTTTCTTTCCTTCAGTATCTTAAGTATATTATTTCACTTTTTTACTGGCATAAATCACTGCTGTTAATATCTAATATTAAACTAAATCTCTTCCCCTTACAAGTCATATGAGCTGTTTTTCTAAATGCCCAAAGTAATTTTTTCTTTTTCTTAAAAACACAATAAATTTTCTAGAATTTATCTTGTGGTAGTCAGTCTGTCCAGCTAATTATTGTCAGGCATGCAGTCCAATATGGAATTTTAAATTATTATTTCAGAGAAGTTTCCTGGAATTATATTTTTTGTATCTATTCTGTTCCCTTGCTTTTGTTTTCTTCTTTAGGCTCTTCTATTATCCATATACCATTGACCTTTGGGCAACATCGGTTTGAACTGTGTAGGGCCACTTATACAGGGATTTTTTTTCCCATAAACACAGTACAGTACTGTAAATGTTTTTCTTTTTCTTACCATTTTCTTAATAACTCTTTTCTCTAGCTTGCTTTATTGTAAGAATACAGCATATAATATGTGTCATATACAAAATATTGTTAATTGACTATGTTATTGGCAAGGCTTCCAGTCAACAGTAGGCTATTACTAGTTAAGTTACAGGTGAGTCAAAGGTTATACATGAATTTTCGACTGGCATCAGGGAAGGGAGTTAGCACTCTTAACCCCTGCAGTGTTCAAGGGTCAACCTTATTTCCCCTTCTACCTATCTTCAACATATGTCACTTCACCTAAAATAGGTTTTTAAAAATCCCTTTCTTAATTTCTTTTTAATTAAAAAAAATTCCCTGAAAAATTTTTTGCCTTTTTTTTCTCAACCTTCTTGTTCTCTTAAATTTTTTTTTGATGTTTATTTATTTTTGAGACCAAGAGAAACAGAATGCAAGCAGGGGAGGGTCAGAGATAGAGGGAGACACAGAATCCAAAGCAGGCTCTGGGCTCTGAGCTGTCAGTGCAGAGCCCAACGCGGGGCTCAAACCCATGAATGTAAGATCATGACCTGAGCCGAAGTCGGATGCTCAGCCAACTGAGCCACCCAGGTGCCTCCAAACCTTCTTATTCTCTTAAGGCTTTGTCTTTTGTACTTGTTTCATCTTGTGTCCCTTCTGGTTTAGTCTTTATTTCTCAAAGGTTTCTAAAAACTTCTCTTTCCTTAATTCTGTATCTCTTTATATTTTTTAACAGTCCAATTTTGGGGGCACTTGGGTGACTCAGTCAGTTAGGTGTCCAAAACTTGGTTTTGGCTCAGGTCATGATCTCACAGTTTTGTGAGTCTGAGTGCTGCATTGGGCTCTGTGCTGACAGCATGGAGCCTGCTTGGGGTTCTCTCTCTCTCCCTTTTTCTCTCTGCCTTTCCCTTGTTCATGCTGTCTCTATTTCTCTCAAAAATAAACTTAAACAAAATTAAATAAGTAAGTAAATAAATAATAAAAGGCCAATTTGGAATATTTCCATGTTTCAGTATTATGAAAATAATCATCCATAGCAGTAGATTGCCAAGAAATGATTAAAATATACTCACTAATACATGTTTTTCATATTTCAAGGTGAAAATTTTACTCAGTAACTCTAACAAATCCTCTGATCAGTAGCTTCTTCAATGGGTTTGTTGTATAAGCATTCAATAATAATAATAACTCACTGATTTAAAAAGTGACATAAGGGGCACCTGGGTGGCTCAGTCAGTTAAGCATCTGACTTCAGCTCAGGTCATGATCTCATGGTACCTGAGTTTGAGCCCCCTATTGGGCTCTCTGCTGTCAGTACAGAACCCCCTCTTTCTCTTCCCTTCCTTAGCTCTCACTGGCTTTCTCTCTCTCTCAAAAATAAATAAACATTTAAGAAATTTTTAATAAATGAAGGTGACTTAGTTCTTTTATCCCACTATTTATAAATTTTGACTTGTATGGGATCTACAGCCGTGTAAGATCTACAAAGTGATTGTTTGTCTCTTTATTCATTCATTCTCCAAACATTCTGCCAGGCCCTATACCAGGACATGGGAAGCAAAAATTAATAAAAAATAATTTTTGCCATTCAGCAACTTAGAGTTAAAGGGAAAAGATTGAGCAAGTAACCAGGATTATAGCAGTGATAGGTGTTTTGATAAAGATGTCACAGTGTCAAAAGAGCACATAGACTATAGTTTGAGTAGTGGGGCCAGGGCAGGAAGCAGGAAAACCACTAGGGTATGGGACCAGTGGAGATACAGACATTTACAAAACAGTAATACTGCACTTCACAGTCATATTTTCCATACACTTACACATTCACTATCTCATATGAAACACGACTGTGTGGTTGTCTTGTCCACACTTTATATATGAAGAAACTCTGCTTCAGAAGAAAAGTTGACCCCATGATCTTACAGCTGATAGTTTTGCTGTATTGGCACATTAAACTGTTTTAGAAGAATAAAGGACTACCAATTTCTGCACATGGTAATAGTGAAACTATTAATTATTGCTATGATAAATAAATCAACACATCAGAACAGACACACATGAATAGTGCAATGAATAGTTCAAGGTCAAATGGAATTTTCTGAAAATCAATTGACCAATAATATATGTCTCTATTCTATAAGTCAACATAATTAACTATCATTAACACTAGCATCCATACAGCCCCATCCTCTCATCCTCTCTTCTCTTGGGCAGTGCTCATTGATAAAAGTCAGCACTCTCCCAAACAGGGGGCCTCTCGTTACTGGCTTTACACTCTCCCCACCCTTTTTTGTTTTGCATGTGATTAAAGGGGGGAAAAAAGAATAAATGGAGTTTTTTTCCTTTTTTTTGCAACAGCAAAGTTCCTTTTCAGAAAATAAGAAGAAACACTAAAATGCCTTTAGTAGTTTAAAATACAACATTATTAGTGATAATCATTAATCCCATAATTGCTACTGCCCTTTTCATTCTTTTAAGGTGAATCTCTAAGGCAAGGGCATTATCATAAAGGACTTATTTAGCTTAACATGAAAAAATTGGGAGAAAAATGTATATTGTTCTCATTTTAATTTATTAGTCAGTTATGTGCTTAGGGATTCAATATTATTTGTCCTTTGTGAGGGGACAAATGTGGCTTCTGATAGTGCCTTAGGTTTCTGATTCCTAGTACAAACATAACCTGCAGCTTCAGCGGAACATGAAGGCAGAGTGAAATCATAACATCTTATCTTAAAATGTCACTGTCTTTTAGCTCTTAGCAGTGCTAAAGCAGTCAGGGTAAATGTGTTATTCTCAGAAAAAGAGGTGTCTGTACTTCTGTATTATTGCAACATTTATTCATAAGATCATGGGCAGATTTTCAGAAAAAAATTTACCTAATATGAAAGGACATTGGGGCCAAATAGAAACAGCGCTTGTTAATATGCTTAAGTCTGCAAACAAGTGTAACTATTAATTTATTGACTACATCAATGATCTGAAAGACTTTTGAGCTTTCCAAAAGTGCCCAAGTTACAAACTGCTGCACCCAGCTTTTTACTAATTGAAAAGAGATCGCTGCCTATTCTCTTGGACATCAGTGGTAATTGCTGCCTATAGAGTTTGGAAACCTGAACTTCAATCTCTATAACATCTGCCACAAATTCAGCAGTGCTGTATAAGGATGCAGTTAGAAAACACAACATATAACCATCATGTCAACAGGTATATTACAGGAAATTATAGTATAAAGTTAGGAAATGATACGTGATGTTAATATCTCTGTATCTAAAAATATAGTACACATTTCTGTGCATAGTATAATTGGTGCTCTTCATTGTAATACTTGCGGTTTCATGTATGTACTCTATCATGTCTGGGCTCTTGCATAAAATTTTCTGTGTACCTGGTATGAGCTCTTCTATTTATTCAGCCCCTTCATCTGGCGCATTGACTGAGTCTTCGACTAAGATTAAAAATAGTTTCCTCAAGTTTTAATTCCTCTACTTTGTCTTTTTGATCACACGGATCCAGTGGCTCTAACAGCTTCTAGCTCAAGATATGCTTGTTAAATAAATGGAGGACTAGAAGCCCTTTACCCCTATTTTTTTTTACCATAGCACCTTGGTCTTGCCGATGCCCAGTAACATTTGTTTTATATTCTAATAACCATTTTCTCAAGGTAAATTTTTTATGGTAGGGATTGCTCACCTCTTGTCCCCACACCTAGCACAGTATGTGGCATCCAGTAAGTGCTTAATAAACACTTGTGGAATAAATAATAGGTGAAGTTTTAGTCCCTTGTGTTCAGGTATGCCTTGGCCATTCCTACCAAGCTCACATTCTTCTATGTGTTCTTCTTAAGAAAGTGCTGTCGTGTCAGGATTATTGTTTAATTTTGGTTGAAAAGGTATGAAGAAAGAGCATTCTGGTGGAAGTAGGGGTCTCATGAAACTTTCTTTGGAAGAAATTCATACCAGAGGATTTAGACATAAAAGATTTGTGAATAAGTGTATACCACGGGAAAATGCAAGTCTATATGCATTTTACATAAGGATTTAAGAGATGAATAGAGCATACTGATTTAAATAAGAGAAGCATAGAGTGCCTGGGTGGCTCAGTCAGTTGAACATCTGACTCTTGGTTTTGGCTCAGGTCATGGTCTCACATTTTGTGAGTTCAAGCCCCACATCAGGCTCTGTGCTGACAGCCGCTTCCCCTGCTGGTGTGCACACTCTCTTCTTTCAAAACAAACAAACAAACAAACAAACAAACAAACATTTAAATAAGAGAAGCCTGGTACAATGAAAGGTGGTATTGAATTCAGGAGAGTTTGGGCCTAGTCCTAGCTCTGTCTCTAGTATATTCCCTCTCACTGAGCATATTTCCTTAACTGGAAAATAACTAGAGGAACAATAAGAGCCGTCACCTCTAACAGCCATAATCGCATGCCAAACGGTAAACTGTAATCATATCAGTCTTTATTTTCTCTTTCTCTGAGTTTATATTTTGCAATTCACATTTAAAACATTTTTAGCTCAAGTGTGATTATATTAAGATTCATGCTAGCAAAACTACATTCAGGAGATACATTTTCTTTCTCTCTCTCTCTCTTTCTTTCTGTCTGTCTGTCTTTTTTTCCTCTCCTCTCTGTCTGGCACAGTTTCCACGTATTCTGCTCTTTCCCTCCTTTGCACCTCCCTGTCTGTGTGTCTCGTATCCCTTTTCTTCTCTTTGTTTTTCAGGGATTTTGCATTTGGGTGATTTTTATTTATTTCTGGGTGATTATCAAAATATTAGATTATTAGAGCAACTTGATATTTAAAATACCAGTTATTTTAAATTTAGAAAAGGAGGACTTCAGTTGACAGCTTTCTGCTTTGAAAGAGATTTCATTTCATTAGCGCCCCGAGCAGGGGAAGGAGGAAAGGTCAGCATTTCAACAGTCCCCGGTTAGAAATGCGGAACCTGAGACTGACATATTGAATCAAGCCTTTTGATTGGAGCCATCTATTCTGACCCTAAAATTAGAGATCCTGACATTTTGTTCTTTGTCTTGTGCGTTTGGCCCTGTGCCAAATTTGTAATCCTCTATGCAAAGTGTTCGTTTCCTCTGTATTTTCCTCCTATAGTCTTTTTGCTTCATGCTCCTCATTCATCAGAGCCACCCATGTCAGTGATTTATGAATGGTAGTTACAGCCAAACTCCAGTCTGTGTGGCCTTTGAGACAAATGGTGTTGTGTGGGTTTCTCCATTTCTATAGGATAGGTATTGAAAAGGACGTGGCACTGTGGGAAGAAGCAAGCCTGTTCAAGAAGCCCTATAGTGTACACAGTGCTTTGGTTATATCTGACACTCCAGAAAACCCTCGGTCATTAGCAGGTCTTAGCATAAGACCATGAGTGTCCAGATGAATTGGGAAAACCATTGCACTCTAGCTCCGAGGAGACACACAGCCCTCTTCAGTGAGTACCTGGGGGTGCTCGGCAGTGCCTCGCTGTCAGCGCTCAGGTGGTCAGAGGCCAGCCGGGCAGGCCTCCAACGCTGGCCCCTCCGGAGACAGATCTGTACCAGCCAGCAGTTTGCCACCCTATCTTCTCACCCCTGGCAACCCAGGCAAAGGGAAGGGACACAAAGGGCTGCTTCTGTCACAAGGAAGAGCCAAATTGGAAGATCCCACTGTATTCCTTCTCGACTAATTATCCAAATAAAGGGAGAGAGTATATCAAATCCAACCAGAGAAAGCAGTTTCTCTGAATAAAATTTCCAGCCTCCTCCATATGCTTTGAGTTAAATCCTCACAGTTTGTGGGTTTTATATGGATTTGATTTTTCCTAATAGTTCATATTTTAGCTTAAGTAAATAGAACTGTGCTATCTCTTTGACTGTCATATCTGTTGAAAATCCCACAAGCTTGGAAGCATTTGGAAACATTTAAACTATAGCATACTAATTTTTCACTAGTGGAAACCATGACTTGGAGAAAAAAATATTATACATCTGTGATTTCTAAGCTTTAAGGGAAACCAGTACCTCATTTCTAGCTTAGTTTTTGTTTTGAAATGAGCATTCGTTGTTTTCTTTTTTAAACTCGCTCAAAGTACTTTGGAGTATACATCACAGTTTTTAAAAAATAAAGTAGATTTAATTTTTTTATGTTTTAAACTTTTCATTTCAGTGAAGCAAAGGAGTGTCAGAGTTGAATCTGGTCCTGGCAGAGCTTTGCCCGTACCTAGGCACTTGAAGTTAAGCATTTCCGGGAGCCTCTCTGGCTTTCGTTTCTTTATTCATCACATTGGCAGAGGATGTCTTGCCCTCAAGTTGTGGTGGAAAACCAATTAAATGAGATAATGTATTGAGGATCTTTGAAGAGTTAAAAAGAATGTCCTTAAAAAGTCAGGAACAAATGTAAGCTTTACTCACATTTATTTAGTTATCCTTTAAACATACAAGTTCTCCTCGAATTTATCATTTCATGATATCTCAGGATTTATTTCCAAATGTGTCTGGCCATGTAGTATAAAAATATAACTTATCCAAACCAATGAGTTGTTTGACAATTTTGACCACCAATGTTTAGAAGAATTTGGGATGTATGTTTAATTTGATGTTAAATTCCTATGATTTAAATCTCAGTTATTACAAGGGCCTGATAAAGGTCTCATGAAAAGCACAAATAATGAGAAATTTACTAATAATGTACAAGCAAGGTGAGAAAGAAAGGCTGCATATAAACATTGGGAAAAGACAAGTTAATGAGCCATACTCTTTCCATAAAATACTTTGAAGTCCATGTGGTAGATCTTCATACAGATTTATAGAATACAGAATTAGTGTTCCATAAAATTATAAAAAAGTCTTAATACTTTTTTCTTAAGCTAATATATTTATAAAATTAGTAACAGAAAATTTTGTGGATCTCATTTAGCATTCTGTCCTAAGTTTTAGTTAGCTATTCTAGGTGGTTATTCATTTATGTGACTTAAAATCCACTTAAAAGAAATATTGTTGCCTGGAAAAAATTTTCTCCCTTCAGAGGAGAAAGTCACCAAACTGATAGTCCCAAAAATGTCAACAAGATGGTGGGAGGATAGCAAGGATTTGGTGTTGTTCCCAGGTTTCAGTACTTTCCATGATCCATCTTCTATCCTTCTTTCTTTCTCCTTCCCCTAACTTTGTCAACTTCTATTCCTCTTTGCCTCTAGGGAGAAGCCCCCAGTGGAGGACAGTCACTGAAAAACTACATGGAAGAAGTGAGTTTTAAGAAGTGACTTGTAACATAGTCTGAAATCAGTCTATCATATGGGATGAATTTTGCTTGGGTTTTCTTGATCTGCTGTAGGGCTCCAGTCTATACCCAGGCACTGGTCATGCCCACCAAAACAAGGTGATAAATAATATTTTGTCAAAAGGATGTCTGTTCCTTATTGATAGAGGGATACCTTATAATAAATAATTCAGTAATCCTAAAAACAAAGGCACAACTGCCTAGTGCTATCATATATTTTCACTCACAAACATTTGTTGATATCCTAAAAAATGAGAAACATGTGCACAAAACAATAAGATATGATCATTGCTCTTAATGAACGAACAATCTGTACCAAATTGGAGTTCATTCCTGTGATAAATGTTCATCAAGGACATTACTTGTGCAAGCCATTAAGCAAAGTGCTGTCTTGACAAATAAAATATATAGTAAATTTTTGTTGGAAATCCATTTAGATGTCTGGATTTATTTTGGAGATATCCAAGCATGCTCTATGTCACAAGATGTGCCTTTGGACTGTCTGTAAATGGTATTTGGGGACTTTCAGATAAACCCGTGGCTAGAATCCATAAGACTTGATCTGAAGCCAAACCACTGTGGTCACTAAATTAGCTATCTGAGTCTGTTGTAGGTGAAGGGAACTGGGAAATAGTCTGGTGATGATGTCAAAGAAGTAGCAAATATTTGGTTTGAATATTGCTCCTCAGAAAGATAGAATATTTTTATCTCTAAATAGCTTATTCTTGTGAACATGTATCCATTTAAGATCCAGTCTGAGTGGCCTACTGAACGTGCCACTCAAAACTTCCTCAGAACAGTGTGCCCATACTTAAACTCACACTTGCTTCCAAATACCACTCAGAGAGGAAAATCAGTGTGTAGCACCCCTGTAAGTCTCTCACATCTCTGGTTTGCAAGTTTGGAGCTGGTTGAAGTTTTGCCGAAAGCACCTGGAGAAGACATAACAAAAGGAAAAAAACAGGTTGGCTGTCTGGGTTCAGGTCAGAACAATCACAATATATTGTGATGCAAAAAAATGGAGGTTAGAGAACCAACTTTAAAGTTCACTTTAATGAATTTGATGCAGAGATTGAGTAGAATACCTTAGAGCAATTAATATTTCTGAAAAGCAGCCCACACTATTTTCAGCGTTCCCCACTTGGTGGTGGGGGTGTTGGGCCACCTCTACAAGAGTGGTGCCTGATGCCCTTTGTAACGTGTCCTGCATCAGTCTAGAACTGTTGGAGGAAGAAGGAAATTGAGGTGCTAGTACAGGAAATGGGCTGCATACAAGATGCCAGAACTTTAATTTGTGCAGTTCTTATCTGAGAAAAAGATTCTTATGTGCAGTCTAAACATACATGTTTTATACAACTGTAAATGCTTAATGTGATAACAAGGTTAAGAATTTGTACCATTTTGTTGGAGGTTCTGGCAGAACATTGTTCCTCTGTGTGGTCCTCTTTCTAACAACATGAATAGCACCTTGCATTTTTGGGAGAAACGCAAAATTACATCAGATCCAAAGAATCAAAATCTGTGTTCTAACAAGATCCTCATGTGATCCAAGGCACCCTAGAATTTGAGAAGCACTGCCCTAAAGTGTTCTTTCCATGGTATTTCCACAGAATGACTACATGCATCATGCAAGCCCTTCAATTTTGTATAATACAGGTAAAGAGGAAAATTTTATTAATAAATTTATAGGTTCGGTTTATTCATTTACTCCCAAGAACAATATTTTTGGTTGATTAGGGGTATAAAATCTCCCCCTGGAGCCTGCTTCGGATTCTGTGTCTCCCTCTCTCTCTCTGACCCTCCCCAGCTCGCTCCATCTCTCTTTGTCTCTCAAAAAAAAAAACAACAACAACAACAACATACAAGTATGTGCATGTCCATAAGCATTTTTTAGGAGCTCAGTATTACATAGTTTTGTTTGTTTGTTATTTTTTATTAGAGAGAGAGTGCAAGCAGAGGCAAGGGACAAAAGGAGTGAGAGAGAATACCAGGCAGGCTACATGCTCAGTGCAAAACCGCTTGTGGGGTTCCATCCCAAGACCCAGGGATCATCACCTGAACTGAAATCAAGAGTTGGACATTCAACCAACTGGGTCACCTAGGTGCTCTGACATAGTATTTTTTCTAATATCATTTGATATTTAGATTTAAGCTCTTTTTAAAACCAACGTATGATCATCCTTTACAATAAAACTGTAAGTATGATCTTAATTAGTGAACTATTATTACTGGTTTCCTTTTACAGATATTAACCCATTTGGTCTTTAGGAAATATATACTCAAATCCTTCTCCAGGGAGAACATGTTGAGAAGGTGAGACATAAAATGATAATTTTTCTCTCTCACATTTACTCTTATTTCACGTTTGCTTTCTTTCTGCTTGTTAGTAGAATCAGCAAACAATGAGAAACAATATTTATAAATGTGAGAAGCATTGAAGTTAAAATTGGGCTAGCAAGCATTTGCTTTTATTTAGTATACACTAAAACTCAAATAAACCATAGTGTTTACATTTTTTAATCTATTTAACATTTCTTGTTAAAGTTTGGACAACTTTTTGCAGATCAAAGTCTGCTTTTCTTTATTTAGTCTTATAATTAGACAAAATTATAACCACATGACATCAGACAATATTGTTTAGGGCTAAATTGAAATGATAGGGTTCCTCTACACGTAAAGCTAAAATGGAATTTCCATTCAACATTTTCTGTTTTTTAATGTATTATTTTTCCAGAATAGTATTTGTATTTTTGAACAATTATGAGATGTCTTAAAATAGTCTACTTTTCCTAATCTTCAAAGTCATTATAGTCAAAATTTTTGAAGAAATGATGTGTCCTTCACTTGTAAAACACTTGATAACTCATGTAGGAATAAGAATTTCATGTTGCAGAAATTTCAGCTTTTGAAATAGTACTAACAATTATTCAGAAGACATAGAGAATTTAAAACAGCTTATCAAAATCAACTGCTTCCAAAGGTTGATTGTCACACTTTTTATAGAGAAGCTAATCCATTTAAAATATCACATTTCCCAGATTTATAATTGGAAAGTAGCATACTACACTGGTTACAAATCCCCTAATCATGAGAGGTTTATTCATTTAAATGTATATGCATCAGAAAAGTGTTGTCAATGGGTCACACTAAAATGGGTGAGAAGCTGTAAAGAACTGAAGACTGAAGTTAATGATTTTTTGGGAAACTTTTTAAAGAGCAATTTAGAGCAGTAACTCACGTCTTTAGGAAGCTGGCTGGTGAAGGCCTGAGGCAACACCCTGGACCGTGTGGACTAACTCCAGGTGTCAAATGGCAGCTTGGCAATCACTAAGCGTGTCAGACAGGGAAATCACAGCACATAAAGAAGCAGGCAGTTCCTTTTCCAAAGCTGTGGAGGTTGGTTTTGCCAGCTCTACCATCTGAAACTGAAAGGGGATCTATTCTATGCAACACAGTATCTTAAAATCACTTCTCATGCCTATTCTGACCTGTTTTGTTTCTCCTGTGTTATACTGTTGTGTGATGGCAACTGTCATGAATTTCCAATTGTACTTCGTGGAAAGTGTATGACATTATCAGGTCACAAATAAGATACGGTTTACTTTTTATTATGCACAGGGATTCATGCTTCAAATACTGATACTATTTTTTACTAACATAGTTTCATTCACTTAAGAAAGGAGAAAACAAGAATTTTTTTCAAGAAAACCCTATCTTGACTTCGACATTCATTTAGAACTGTTACATGTTGTTAAAGGATAAGATTTTTTTTAAGTCCTAATCATGGCTTTCATACAGATATAAAATGGACAAATATCAAAGATTTATTTGACTTATTCAAAGGACAATTTAAAGTTGGGAATGGTGAAGTTATAAAAAGATACAAAAATTGGCAAAACGGACCAATCTCTGTAGGGTAACAATCAATTACATTCAAATGGATACAATGTGTGGACTAGAATCATTTGCACTACTGCCAATTTCTATAAATGATATCTACGAAAAGTCTGTGAATGTCTCAGAGCCTTCACAGAATCAGGTAACTAGGACATGCTGGAAAAAATAATTTTTTTTTCATTGTCTATGCTTAGTAATCTCTCGTCCATTTCAAAGCCTTACACTTTTATCCCATAATTTCCTTGAAGAGAAATGTCACCAAATGGAATGAATTAGGACATAAAATGGAGCATGATCCCAGTGCACAGTGTAGTACAGCAAATTTATCAGATAAATTTATTTTAGCACCTTGCACTTATTTTGTAATGTTTTTCACAATATACTGTATTTTTCTAACTTCGTCATTATGTTTTTCTGTTTTTTTTCTCAAATCCTATGAGTTCAAACTTATAACTTCCTAAACGTATTACTTCCCTCTTCTTATGATTTAATTGACCTTTCACAGTTCCCAAAAGAAAGGGCTGCAAAAAAGTATAATTTACTAAAAAATTATGGATCTCAGTCTGAGAATACATTTCATTAACAAATAGAAAAAGAAAGGTATTTTGAAACTTTATAGCCATACCTCAGTGATATTGTGGGTTCAGTTCCAGACCACTACAATAAAGAAAATACTGCAATAAATTTGGTCAATGAATGTTTTGGTTTCACAATGCATATAAAAATTATGTTTACACTGTATTGTAGTCTATAAAATGTGCAATAGCATTATGTCTTTTAAAAGTATATACTTTAATTTAAAAACACTATTGCTAAAAAATGCTAACCATCACCTGAGCTTTCAGCAAGTCATAGTCACTGATCACAGATCTCCATAACAAATATCATACTAATGAAAAAGTTTGAAATATTGAATTACCAAAATGTGACACAGAGACATGAAGTGAGCAAATGCTGTTGGGGAAATGGCACTGATAGACTTGTTCCACAAGGTTGCCACAAACCTTCCATTTGTGAAAAACACAATATCTGGGAAACACAACAAAATGAGGTATGCTTGTATTAATTTAAGTATGTAAATTATAAATAGTGAAATTCGTTTTAATGGAATTGTAGGATTAATTCTTTGTCAGAGCAAGCAGTCTGTTAAATGTACCTAAAGTGGAGGGTAATTTTGTTTCACTTTACATGCAACATGCTTCAGGGATTTTTATTTTATATAGATCCTATGGTTATAGAACTAAAATGAAAGTGATTTATCCTTTTCGGAAGATGGAAGCTGATGTTTTGTGTATTGTTTGCATATTTAACCAAAGGGAGAGGAATATTCAATTATCTCAGAAATGGAGTATCCAACAGGGAAAGTTTAAGTAAAAGTGCATTTTTCCCCCTCTAAACATACTGAACTTTCATGGCCACAGATGACATAAATCACTGATTGATTGGATTTAGAGAACCCAAAAATAGGCTGTCCACATGGAAGAATAATGCTGCTGAAGTTTATAAAGCACTTACTCTGTTGGCAGATAAAACGATATGTTGATATACGCCTAGCAACTGTTTTCCATGTGATGCATGTCACCATTTCTCACCGCTCCTAGTCCCTGGATATTTACATACTTATGGTGAAAGTGTTTTAGAAAAAGGATGAATGGCATTTCTTCTAAAAGCAACCCCAGAACTTGCTCTTGGGTGTATGGAACAATTTGTTCGATGGCCAGACACAGTTTAATATTCCTCTAGAAGAATTGTTAAGCAAGTTGGCAAAGGAGAACTTATCAGCTACTGTTTTTAAAAATATTCAAGATTTCAGCTTCTTGACCCCATCAAAAAGTCTGATGGGTTCTAGTTTGAACTCATAGTATTTCCTGTTGGCATTGATAAAGCAAACAGGTGCATTACATTATTAAACTCTATTTCAGGGAAAACCAAAGTAAAACATTTAAATGATCTATTAATAGTAATGTTTGTACTATATCACTCCAACAACTCACGATTTTAGAGTTCTTCCCAAACTACATGTTTTCCTGAGCTAATGTTCCATTTTTACTTTATTATAATTTACAGCCAATAAAGAATCACTGAATGTTTATTATCTCTTTAGGAGTAAAGCCATTAAACCTGGAAACCAATCGATAGGATTGCTTAATATTCTGAACTTGTATGGGAAAAAGCAACACAATTGACTTATTATGTCTTTTCTTATGAAAGCAGGTTTTAGTATTTGGAATAAAAAGGTAAATAGCCAAAATGCTTTTTTGACCTAAAATATTTTTTTCATGGTCACTTTAAAATTTTATGTTTTAAATGAGTAAGATTTAGCCATTTTGCCTTTAATTTATAAAACCAAAAGGGTATTTCTCATGGTTCTTTTTTAACATCAAAAATTGTGTGTTCTCTTTTTGATAATCTGCAGGGATGTGAGCTCACTCTCTGCTACAACAAATGTCTGTTGTCCTGTATACTGTTGGGGAGTTTTAAATCTAAGACGTTTTTTTCATTTATGCTGTTTCTTAGGTATGGCCCTGCAAGACCAAATCCAATAATTGAGAAAATTGAACAAAAAATAAGTTAAATTCTAACAACAGATTTATACCTGAAGTGTATTTTTCAGGATTAACTATCCTTACAATAGAATATCTAGTGCTGGCTGTCTAAAGAATCTAGACCTAGCAATTTACCCTTGTGAAATAATAGAGATCATCTTATCTAGTACCTTCATCCACTCCATTCTATCCCAAGAGGAGAATTGACATTCCTAAATTAACCATGGTAAAAAACTGTGACTCTCAACCCTTGAGGCAAAGACTTGTCAGTGCAAAGCTGTCTCTTATTTGATAGCAATATAAGTTTTTGTTTTCATTTTTTTCTAGTTTTATTGAGAACTAATTGACATACATTACTGTGTAAGTTTAAGGCAGATAGCATAATGGTGTGATTTATATATATTATGAAATGATGACCACAATAGGTTGAGTTAACATTCATCATTTCATATAGAGATGATAAAAAGAAAAAAAATATTCTCCTTGTGATGAGAACTGTTAGGAACTACTATTTGGAATTTAAGTTTTAACCTGATTAACAGACTATTTTCGAGTTGCTAGTACTAAAAAAATGTACTTTTATTTTAAAATTGAAAGTCACTTAAAACTGTTGTTTTGCTTATTTTAATTTTTAAATAAACGTTTTTATTTTAGAGCAGTTTTAGGTTTATGGAATTGTTGACAAGATAGTGCAGAGAGTTTCTATATATCTCTCATCCAGTTTTAATTGTCATTAATACCTTATATTAGTATGATACATTTGTCACAATTAATACTGATACATTATTAGTAACTAAATCCATACTTTATTCAAGTTTCCTCAGGCTTTTTCAAATGTCTTTTTTCTATCCCAAGATTCCACCCAAGATATTATATTACATTTGTAGTTATACCTTTAGGCTTTTCTGGGTTGTGACAAGTACTCAGATGTTCCTTGTGATTGATGATGGTAAGAGTTTTGAAGATTATTGGTCGTATATCTTGTTGGTTGTTTCTCAGTTGAGATTTGTGTGCTATTTTTCTAATGGTTACATTGAGATGATGTGTTTAAGATGGAAAACCTTAGAGGTCAACTTCCATTTTCCTCACATCATATCAAAGGTACATACATACTATGAATTATTGCTATTGATAGTCACCTCAATCACTTGGCTTTAGATAGTGTTGGTCAGTTTTCTCCACTGTAAAGTTAGTCTTTTGGCCCTCTTTTCCATATTGCACTCTGGTAGAAAGTGACTACACATAGCATGCACTTATAGATTGGGAAATTATTCTCCACCTACTTAAGAGCAGAGTATCCATATAAATTATTTGAAATAGTTTTGCATAGAATATATATCTATTCTTACCTAATAATTTATTTAGTCATTTATTTTTATCAGAATGGATTCGTAGATACTTATTTATATTGCATAATAACCAATGCTACCTTATTTATTTTGTGGTATAACTTGTCCTAGCTTCAGCCATTGATAGATTTTTTACTTGGCTCTTTTGTCCCTTTGATACATCCCCATTATCATGTGTGTGTGTGTGTGTGTGTGTGTGTGTGTGTGTGTGTGCATGTGTGAACACTGTCTTGCTTTCTGACACTACAAGATGCTTCAGGCTTACCTTGTATCTATTCTGCCTTAGTCCTAGAATCAGTCATTTCTTCAAGAGTTCTGATTCTTTCATTAGAGAATGGTATCAGAAACCAAGATATGGGTGGTAGCTATGTTTTTTGCTATTGAGATGTCATCACTTCTAAGCCCTCTGCTGGCAGATTAGGGAGATATATGTGTCTATAGTAATCCATGTATACATCAATATTCATAAATATTTCGATATGTAGCCTTCTGTATATATAGTGAGCTCAACAAGAGTTTATACTGACATCTTCAACTCTAATACATTATACATGGATCAGTCTAGCCTTCCTTTCTATAAACTCCCACTTCAACAGTGAGAAATTTGGCTTCCAGCATCTGTTATCCATTAACTTCATTGTCCAGTTCCAGAATACATGTTGGTAACTTCACAACTGTTAACCTGTATGTACATGGAAAACAACTTTATCCATTAGTATACAGTATTTGTGCAGAGTTGTTTCTGGCTTTGGTTTGACAGACTCCATTCATTTTCAAAGCTACTTAGGTTAGCACCTTATTTGCTCACCCCTCGGTTACATTTCATACATCTGTAATGCATCTAGATTGTTGGTTAGTATTTTGCTTTCCATCTTGGGACCCTCCAATCTCCTAAGTGATTTTTTGGTAGCCATGCATTGAAGAAAAAAGTTCTCAGACACTTAGACTGAGCGGACATGCAGCCCGTGAAACAGCAGCAGCAAACTGCACATAGACTTTGTTTCATGTTCTCCAGGTATAAACATCAAAGACTGTCAAAGCATGGGAGGAAACACAAGAGCCTCCAGACATAGACCAAACACACATCTGGTGTTTATGGGAAAGCAGGCAGGGAAGATGTGTAGTTTCAAGGACTGCTAAGCAATTACACTGGTCTGTAGCTCACTGGCTCCTGGGAGATCCTGGGGCTCTGTTCTCATAGTGCTGCAGCATTAGACAGCCTTGAGACCCGAACATCACTGATGTTTCAGCAATTACTCCATTCACTTTCCCAAGGCTTACAATACACTCTCTGGAAATAACTCCACACCTTTTATCATTTGCATACCCTAAGTTTTACTTTATTGTGTGAAGTATTATAGGTTTTGACAAAAGCTAGTGTCTTGTGTTTACCATTATAATATCAGAATAGTTTCACTTCTCTGAAATATCTCCTCTGATTCACCTATTCAAACTCCTGTCCCCCTCCCAAACTCTAGAAAGATTGTGCCTTTCTGACACTCTGTATTGGGACTAAACATTTCTAGAGTTAACTGTCACCATCAAGGGAGGACAGATATGATGTTTCCTTCATACAGGAGTTGTAAGCAAAGTGGTCATTTAATACTTGGTGATTTCCACTTTCAGGAGTCGTGGGTCCTTATTTGTATCTTGATAGTATTTAAACAAAATGAACAAAATACCCCAAGTTACCGAAAAAAATTACTAAAAAAGCAGGAGGTAATGGATGGATTTGAGACACCAAGACAGTAAATTGATAGGTCATATTAATTTTGTTTTAAAATTTGAAAATATGTTTGAAAACGTTTTCTTAATTCATGGCTCAATAAGTTTGAAACTGAAAGGTGACAAAAGTTATCCATGTCCTTAGGGACATTCCAGATTATTTTTGAGGGAGGGGGATATAAAAGGACAATTACTATGCAGTAATTGTTACGTTGGTACAATGTGCACATGACAGAAAACAGGAATAGATTTGTCTTCCCTCAGGGAAGACAGTAGGGAGAACATCTGAGCCTTGGGAGAAGTGTTAATGTCTGAGACAGATAAATAAATGTGGTGTATTCTAGGCAGGAAGTAAAACATCTTGGTGTATCAAAAGCTGACAAAATTGAGGAGCTACCACTTAACTATATCTCAAGAGCAAGGGTAACTGAGGTGAGATGGGGATGGAAGGGGTGGTACGTCAGTGTAGACCAGGATGGGTCAGGAGAGGTTTGGAGTTTAGATTTTATCCTGAGAACTGTGAAGCCCCTGAAGGATTATGAAAAGGTAATGAGTACATCACATGACATCTTAAAACGCCCACTCTGACACAAAGCTGATGGGGAGAATTAGGAAGGGTGTGGCCCTTGACCCTAGAAAACTTCATAGATGGCTATTACTGTAGTCAGAATGGGAGATGATGAGGGCCTGGTTTAGGGCAATGAAAGAAAGCATAGAGCAAGAAGGAAGTATGAGAAATATAGTGATAAAAATAAGGAAGTAAGAAGTGGAAGAAGGCAGTGAAAGGTAAGCTGAGAATATTCTCTAAATCCTACTAATTTTTATTCTCATTAAAAGGAATTTGAAACTTTGATGGCAAACAGGCACATTGTGTACAATTTTATATTGAATATTTCATTGTTGTATTCCTAGGCATGATTGCCAAGATTTCCATAAAAGTGTTAATTCAGGAAGGAACAGAGTCTAGATATTTCTTCTTTTTAAGACATTAAATCTTATTAAAAGGAGAATATAAAAAAATGAGTTCAGAGTTAGTGCATGTCTTTGACATGAAAATGAATTTAAACTTAGGACTCTTTTCTGTTGTGAGAAAGTCTCTCTCTCTTTCTCTCTCTATTTGGACATATAATTCATAGAGACTAAAATGTTCACCCATGTTGATATTCATGATATCCATCTAGAGTTTTTAATCCAGAATGAACTTTGTCTTCGGCAGGACGAATCTTTAAAGCAACTGCAAGTAGTTCATCAGCCGTGGATCTTGCCAAGTGACACAGAAAGTGATGGAGTAGAAGCAGAACAAGATAAACGTGAGTAGACGTTGCTAGTAGACGTCGCTGTTTCCTGACAAACTGCCTTTAGCTAAAGGAAATCCACAAGGAAGGCACTTCTTGTTCATAACATTACACATCAGCAAAAAATGCAGGCTTGTTTAGGGAAACCATGCAAAGATAAGCTCTACCTCAGGTTAAATGTTGATTCCGTGATTATTTCATTGTGGTGCAGAGTCCTACAAGCTGACCCTGCAAGAAAGAGTATATAATACCTCAAAGGAAGCAAATTATTCTTTTTGAAGATTAACAAAGAATGTTCATTTGGAATATGACTCTTCTATGAATATTGTGAAATTATAGCAGTGATAACGTGTGATCATCAAACAATTTTGAAGTATGTTAGGATCATCTCATCATTATTGTATGTGACATTATCATTATTGGTTAAATAAATAAGTGCATGGACAGAGAAACCAAGGTTGCAAAACAAAGAATATTATCGCAATATTTAAAGCATATTAAATACATAACTATTTAAATCGCTAGGTTATAATCATAACCAAAAAAATGGATTACTACAATTTGGCATCACTTAGTGTGTGCTTTCCTGGGGCTTACGGACATTGTCAGATATATGGGCTCAGTAATCCAGGTGAGAGGTTGGAGTTTGGACTATCTGGAAATAATATCACTTAAAAAATAATAACATACCCAAATTTAATTTTTTAAATCAATGGTAACCTGCAGAGTAGAATAAAAATTGTAATTGATAATGGAGCTCTCATGATAATTGGTGTGAAGTGATTCATTAACAATTCCCCTAAGCCACAGCTACCAGAAAGACCAATATGTTACACAGCTAACATTACAATTCTGTACTTAGGGGGATCTAGGAAATTACTCGTCTGGGTTAAAACCCCCATACAAAAAATCTTATCCCACTTCTATAGCTGTTAGCTTATGTGGCCAGAAGGAACACAGCCAGGACTAAGGGCAGAGTGCTCAGGTGAGAACAGGCATGCAGAGAAAGTGTCACTCAGCTAGTACAGTCAGAAACACAGTGAATAAATAACATGGTCACATTTTACAGATTCTATTGGAGGGAAACAACATCTTCAGACAACAACTGGTGACTCAGAAAGTGGGCTGTATGTTAAGCAAATGCAAAAATAAAGTTAATATTTTGAAGATCTTCAAGGCAAGGAACACTTTTAAGTAAGTGTTCCTAAGTAAAATGATCTAGGAAAAAAGCAGCATGAGATACAAAGAAGAGAATCTCCTAAGTAGGAAAGCATTAATAGTGGCCCCAAACTTTCTTGCAAACAAATGCAAACCCACTTATACGCCCTGTCTACTCTTGAAATGCCCAACAATGAACCACCAGAGTCCAGAGTCAAAGCCAAGCGGCAAGGGTCGTTTATTGCAGGTTCGAACCCGGGATCTCTGCACTCTCCACGCCGATAGAGCGGGGAGAGAGAGAGCCCCGAGCAGGCGATTTACACTCTTTTTTATAGGCAGATACAAACAAGTTTGGGGCGTTTTGTAGCACAAGCATTGGTCAAAGTTAAGGTTTAAACACTCAGCATCTTTTGATTGGGTCCCGCCATAACTTAACACTAATATTCCCTGCCCTGTTATCAGGCTTTCCAGCTGACCTTCCCTGACCATCTGGCCGTTCCTACCCAGCCATCTGGTTGTTCCCACCCAGGGTGTTGCCCCCCAAGCATCAGTACAGAAGCAGAACAAGCAGGGCGGGTCCAGTTTTAATTTTCTCAGAAATAGCACAGACCAGCTAAGTCTTGATCTGTCTAGGTCTAATTTTAAGGTTTTGGGCTTCTCACTCTCCACTTATTCAAATATACATAAACTCTCATTCTACACTTTGGTTTTAATCATTTTCACCATATCCTCTTGAGGCCTTAATAAATTTTGTGTAAAAAAAAAAAAAAGCCCTTCAAAGTAATGTGTATTGTATAAAGACAGTATATATAATTTTGCTCTTCTAGAGTCAACACACAGGTGGCTAAAGTGAGGAAGTCAAGGTAAATAACATCCTTGAAGGATGCACAGTGTGTTCATTTTATGAGTGGGCTATAACTTACAATGAGCTGAAATTTAAAAGAAAGAACACAGTCGGCCAAAAATAGTGTGCTGGGAGCCACACCAGCCTTGCTGGATGACACGGTCACAGTAAGGAAATGGCAGACATAGCACGGCTCCTGCCACAGGGGCGGAAGCTGGCATCTCCTTCTGTAAACTCATTGCTCCTGTAAAATTAAGCCTGTTGGTATTGATTAGGCCTCACAATGTTCCAAATCAGACTGATATTCCCCAGAAACCTCATGGGAGAAAGCATATTCCCACCTCTATGAAGAGGAAGTTAAACGAGACACTGCAGAT
The DNA here is from genome assembly GCF_006229205.1 of Suricata suricatta. Lineage (NCBI taxonomy): Eukaryota > Metazoa > Chordata > Mammalia > Carnivora > Herpestidae > Suricata > Suricata suricatta. The sequence goes on from NC_043714.1 coordinate 17,990,985, forward strand.
GTTTGTCAGAAAGGCTCTTCTATTGAGCTTCACAAACTTAAGACATGGAAATAAAGGGGGTTAAAGAACACAAAGATAATGTTTACCCTGGCCCGGAGACAGAAGCCCAACTTAGGAAATAGAAACAAGAGCCAGGCACAAGTTACTGCGCATACATATGCTAATTTGGTGCCCATTGTGAGGATAGGTAAGAGTAGTTACGATTTAAACTTATATGCAAAGGCCGGCTGGTCTAGGGCACCTGTGGCGCTTACACCTTCAACATCAAAGAACAAGGTTGACAAAAGGTTTACTTACTAACCATCTCGAATGTATTCTTCCTCTTGTGAGCCAAATAGAATGCCTCCTAGCCCTGTCTATGACTGAATTTTAGCATCATTGTTATAAAATGTGTTTGCTATCTGCTTCTCACTGAAAACATCCTGCTATCTTCTTAGTTGTAAGATTTACTACCTGTTCAAACAAATGTGTATGTTGTCTGCTTTTCACTGAGAATATCCTGTTATCCTATGATGTGTAAGTTACTTCATTGTAATTAGAATAGTTCTGAAGAAATGCCTCTGTAAAACCTGTTTCTGCACCCTTTTCAAAGCACTGAGAATTATTTGTAAAAGTTCCACCTTTTGATGTCATAAGTCTATAAATAAAGGTCCAAGACCTGGCTAGGGAGGAGATACAGGAGCTACAGGAGATATAAGGAGTTAATAGGAGATACAGAATACAGAGGAGATAGATACAGGAGGAGTTAAGAAGGAGATACAGAAGCTAAGGAGGAGATACAGGATACAGGAGATGCAGGAGATAGAATAAGAATGTCAGGCTGGACCAATTAAGAAACTGCGCTGCGTGAGTGTCTCTTCATTGCTCTTCATCAGTCGCTACCCCTTCAGGGAGCCCTGGACCCGCCGGAGCGGGCCTCCGGCAATAGTGTATTTAATCCATGTGCAAATTTAGACTGATTTTTTGTCCTTAAATCCATGTATCTCCAATCAATATTAAGTCTAAAAAATAGCTTAATAATGCAAAGGAGATGAAAATCTCCCAAACTTTCTTTAACCCTAGTCATCTAATCATACTGCTTTGCTGCATATAGTTTCACACGAGTTTGGTAAGTTGTAATAATTTCCTCTTCTACTAGGATGCAAAGAATTTGAGAGAAGGAATCTGTTTGTTTATTTGTTTTTATCATAATAAGAACTCAATAAATATCAGAAGAATGAATGAATGAGTGAATATATTTGTTTGATACTTTCTAATTCATTTATCAGGACAGTTGGAAATTTTTACAAATAAAATGAATAATAATTGTGACTGAATACTTGTCATAAAATTATTTACAGTTTTTAAAATTTTAATATTGGATTAATGGTTTAGCTATGGCTTTTGCCATATAGTCTACCAATCACTCTAAAAATAGCCATTCCTGAACTCTCCTAACCATAGACCTAGCACCAAAAATATTTGATTTTAGCAATATTGTACTTGGAGGTGACCCTTGACAACGGTAAATTGTTTGAAATAAAATCAGCATTTAAAAATAATGAGGTAGTAAGAAGAGCCATCTGGGAGTGGAATGCGCCCTAGCAGCGCAGCCAAGCTCTGAGCACAGAGATGCAAACACTCTCGAGAGCAGCCATCCAACCTTGAGGTGCAGGGGCAAGTGTAAGAAGAAGCCACTGAGGCACTAGCTTCTCCACTGGCATGTGTACTCAGAGCATGTGGTTTGTGAAAGAGCTGGCAAGATAATGTATCTACCTCTTGATTTTCTCAGTGAAAGAAAATGAATGACATAAATAAATATGAACCCAATATCTGATTTAGAGTCTAGAGGCTCATATATTAGATATTTATGAGTGAAGAAAAGGACAAGATTCATTCTTCCAAAAGTAACACCTGTTTCTTGACTCAGCTTTCTATAAATTATACCTAGGTAATTTTATAGCATTTTCTCATTTCTCCTGAGACAAAATTATCATGGAAGAAAGTTTCCAAATAATGTCAGGATCTTTGCAGTAGTGCATATTTCCTATTACATCATTTACAAATCAAACAGCTCCAATAAGTTTTATAAAAGAGCACCTTTTAGGAAAAGATGTCTCGAATAATCAAATAGGAAGCTTTAAAAACTTTTATTATAAGTAAGATAAGCAGAAACCTTAACTAGATTTTTTATTCTGCTTTTGTTTAAAAATATAAATCACAATTTTAAAAACCTCATGTTAGAAGTATGTTTGTTTTTAATCTCTCAGACTATAGTGTGAAGTCATAAATAACTCATGTCACAGGGGCGTCTGTGTGGCTCAGTCAGTTGAGTGTCCGACTTCAGCTCAGGTCATGACCTTACCACTCATGAGTTTCAGCCCCACGTCAGGCTCTGTGCTGACCGCTCAAAGCCTGGAGCCTGCTTCAGATTCAGTTTCTCCCTCTCTCTCTGCTTCTCCCTGGCTAGTGCTTTGTCTCTCTCTCTCTCAAAAATAAATAAACTTAAAAAAAATTTTTTTAAATAACTCAGGTCACAGATTTGAATCGACTGGGATACTGTTTGGTGTTCATATTCCTGGGCTTCACTTCAGACATATTGAATCAGGATCTCTGCATGGGACTCTGAATTCTGCAGGTTTAATTAACCCCTCAGGTGGACCTTGATTATTCTAAAGATTGGAAACGACTGGAATGAAAAGTCCAATCAGAGGGTTGTGAATTGTTTACATAGTGTTGTTAGATTTTAGACCTTATTTCTCTAGGCTACTTTTCCCATCTGTAAGTTAAGTTTGGATGTAAAATATGAGAATGGAGAAAGAAGGCTGAAATTTGGAGGAATAAAAGCAGAGTGAAGTTGAGGTACAGGCCATCCAGTCAGTAGGTTCATTATCTACATGGATACAAAGTCATAAAAGAGTGATCATCAAACCAGCCGGCACCTTCTAATTATACTGGAACTGTTAAAACTTGAACAGCTAAGGTAAAACAAAGAAGCAAACAAAGAAAAAAAAAAACCAAACAAATGAAACAGTAGAGATGTCCAAAATAAAGGAATAAGAGCCAGAGTAAAAGGAACTAATGGAAGCGTGACTCATGGAGACATAAGATTTGGATTCAGGTTATAGACTCTGGAGTCTGAGTTCTCAAGAGCTGTTAACAGTCGGTGATTTGGCCCTGGGTCTGCATAAGGCAGGGAAGCTGGTCTGATGGCACTGTATAAATAAAGCCTGACACCTGGTGGAGCTGCTCAGGTGTGAAACAGAAACAAAATACCTGTGCTCTCCAATTGCGCAGAGCAGGAAGGAGTTGTCTATCTGTTCTAGACTTTGGATGAAAATGTAAATGTGTTCATCAGAAATCAAACTCTCAGGTCTGTACTTTGGTGGTTGGGTCCAAAGTTAAATTATGTATAGTGTTAGGAACTCAAAGATATGATAAAAATTGGGCAGCGCTATTGGAATTCATATCGCCGCATATATGAATGCAAGAGCTGGGGCGTTTACAACTCTCAGAGTTTTGAGAATTGACTCTGGCTTAAAATGAGCTCTCCAACACCATTGAAGACCCTTGTATATGCTGCATTGTTTCCCTCTGCTCTCAAGATTCTTTCTGGGTCTTTCTCTTTTGATAAAGTGATATGTTAGTGTGGATATCTTTGACTTTATCTTATTAGAGTTTCTTAAGTTTCTTGGATATGTAGATTAGTATTTTCATCAGATGTGTGACGTTTTCAGCCATTATTTCTTCAAAGATTTTTTTCTGATTGCTTTTCTCTCATTGCTCTTTTTGAGACTCTGGTTATATGTATTTTGGTACATTTGATGGAACTGTGCATTTTTCATCCTTTTTTTTTTCTGTTCCTCCGAGTGGATCTCAGTTGACCTATCCTAAGTTCTCTGATTGTTTCTTAGGTAAGCTCAAATCAATTACTCAGCCCCTGTAGTGATTTTGTTTCATTTTAAATCCAGAATATCTATTTGTTTCCTTTATATTAAGAGTCTTTAATTGGTGAGAATTTATTCTGATAATTTCCTTTATTTAACATGATTTATTTTAGTTCTTTGACTATATTTATAGTAGTTGATTAAGTCTTTGCTCAGTAACTCCATCATCTGGGCTTTGGCAGGGAGTTTCTAATGACTGCTTTTTTCCCCCTATTTATGGGCCATAGTTTCATGTTTCCTGGCATGTATGACATCATGATTTATAAAGTATCTCACTTATTTTTGGCTTGTCACAAACTGGACATTTAATATAATATAATGTGGAAGTTATTGCTCTGGAACTTAGACCTTCCCCCCACAGGGTTTGTTGCTGCTTTTTCCTTGTTATTGTTGTTCTTACTACTTTTTGTTTAATGGCTTTCCTGAACTAATTTTATAAAGTCTGTGTTATTTTTTGATTCAGCTTCTGACGTTTCTGCTCGGCGCAGAAGCCAGCTAACGACTGGCCAGGGTGTTGAGGCGTGCGATGCGCACTGCCGCGCTCACACAGGGCTTCTAGGTCCACCAGGGGTGAGAGGCGGGGCCGGGTTAGGGTTTTTCCTGGACAGACGCAGAGTACTACACCTGCATGTGTACTTCTAGATCCTCAGGACTATGTCAGAGCTTTTGAAAGCTAATTATGGGCATCTTATCTGCTAAATTTTTTATTTTTGTAAATTTCTTGTTTGCCCCAACTGGTATCACTGCCTCGGGTAGCTGCTATGTAAAACTATTGCCCCTAATTGTTTTTGACAAATGTCGTAGGGAGTGACTTTCTCACTGAGTGAGCTCTAATCCAAGGCAAATAAGGAAAAACACTGGAGTGAGGATTTTGCAGACAGCTTCTTACTAGGTCAGATAGTGACAGTTCTCTAGAGATGGGACATTTGGGAGGAGCTCCAAACCCATTCTGCCTCCTCTAGTAGATCATAGGCTTCTTTTTTCATAGCTACTATCATTGTGAGGCTGCTGGTTTTCAAGGCTACTACAGACAGAGAGAAGGGTCTTGATACTGGGTAAGGTAAAATTTCACACAGCTCACTGTTCTTACTGAGACTCAGCTGCTTTTCTTTAAAAAATGTTCTACGGATTATTGCAAGCCTTTGGTTAATTTCTAGAGTTGCAAAAAGTTGATTTTGGTGGTTTTTGCTAGTGTTCCCATTGCTTTTTAGAGGAGCAGATTTTTGGAGATCCCTACACCTTCATTCTAGAAGTGCTTCCCCTCTCCTATTTTTCCTGATTTCATCAACATAGTTTTCTCTTTGAAGAATGGGAGTTCATCTTAATAAGGAACTATAGTACAATATATCTGTTTCTTTAAGTCCTAATTTCATGATAAGCTATTAACAACAATTTTGAAGTAGAATAAGTTTTGGGAATTTATATATCATTATATTTGAGAAACTCTCAGGTGTAAGATATAGCATTGATATAACAACATTTCAAGAGGAATAAAACAGCTCTTCACTTTTAAATGCACAGATCGAGTGTAATCAGCATCCTGACTTAAAAGGAGAGAAAATACGGTTTATTGTTGACTTGAAGAAATACTAAAAGTCTTTTCTAAAAGTCACTGAGTGGTCTTACAGCAGGATCTGCTTGACTGTATATAGTCCAGAGTTTTCTGCATATTTACTTGAGCTCTTTTTGCAGAATGCTTTTTCTTTTTAAAGTTTGTTTGTTTGTTTGTTTGTTTGTTTGTTTTGAGAGAGAGAGAGCATGTGTGAAGCGGGGAGGAGCAGAGGGACAGGGTGAGAGAATCCCAAGCAGACCCTAAGCCATCAGCAGAGAGCCCGACAGAGGGCTTCAACCCAGGTACCATGAGGTCAGGACCTGCACTAAAATCAAGAGTCTGACTCTCAACCAACTGTACCACCCAGGTGCCCCTACCAAATGAATATTAACTCCTATTTGCTTATAATTTTCAGAATGCCTATTAATTGCTGGAAGAATAAATGTTCTCAGATTTTAGCAAGTGCTTATCTAATTTAATCTAGTCCTTTGAATCTCAGTTCTCTTAATTTAGTGAAGAAGTTGGTTCTCTAAGAGATTGGAGGTTTCTTCATGTCATGTCAATAGAAGAGGCCTAGAAGATAATCAGACGTTCTTGTTTGGACCCAGGGATGTTTACTCTTATTGCTTCATCCTTTACTCATGACCTCCCTTAATTCCCTTTACCAGGGGTGACACAGTATATTCTGGGACTCTTGAGAGTTAAACTGCTTGGACAAGTAAATGGGGCCAGGATTCTACTGTCCACTCAGGATGTGGTGTGACCTTTATTTTCCTTAACCTAACCTCAGGTTATTTCTTTCCAGGTATAAATCTGAGATTTATATTTGAGCAATGCTTGAGGCAGTGGTGTTACTGTACCACAGCTGATTATCTCACCAGGCCCAAGAGAAGGTACTAACATCCTACCAAATGAAAGTGTAGAAAGGGGTATGTTTGGGAGCAGTGGAATGTCGATAACACAAAGACCAAAATGAGTTAATTAGCCACTTGAGTCAGATGGACATTAGGACTTCATGACACGTGGAACTCAAATTTTAAATATTAGGGTTATGACTTAGAAATAGGGACTGGGAATATATACCTCAGGAGATAAACAAAATAGGACTTCAGTATTTTGTTTTATTTAAAGGTCAACTAGGTTATCTTACGCAATACATGCATTTGTAGAGAAAAGACATATATACTTTGGAAACCACCAAGAATAAAAGATAGCAATAGTAACAGTAATATATTAAAATGGCACAAGAATAACTAGAAAGATGAACTCTTAAAGTAAAATGGACAAGAACTTCTGACAAACTGTATTAGGTTATTTTTGAAGACCAAAAGAAATCTTGATGACTTTTAATCTCACTTTTCACATTCAATCTTCTATGAGTGTTCAGAAAATTCTAAAGCTTTTCTTTAAAAAATCAGGGTATCTGAACTCATAGTAGGCAATAAATCCTATAAATTAGGTATTTGCATATTTGGTACCTGTTATCATCACACATACTTAAAGATTGATTTTTAGCCAACAATTATAAAAGTAAGTTAATAATTACTGTTAATTACCTGGTACAAGCAAAATATTATAATGTCAAATTATAATTTTCCATTATAATACTGTTTGTAGGAATTAGTTTGGTTATAAATAAGTTTTTGCAATTTCTAGAGGCCATATGCTTCTGAATTATTCATGTGGCATTCTTCCTTTGAAATGTTTCCCATGTCTGTAGAAAAACCCTGATATTATGAGTGTTTCAGTTGATTTCTAAGCTCCTAGAAAAAATGTAAAGGGTAATATTTAATAACATATAAAATTTAATCTCACCAAATAAACTATTATTAAGTGTAATGGAAAGCTGTGCTCTGTGATACATAAGGTTAGATGCTTCAGAATAGATACAAAGCTTACCTGCTTTATTTATTGAAATTTCCTTGTCATATGCAATAATAGTGGTCAGAACATTCCATAATAAGTATCAGAGAAGACTGTATGTAAACAATAGAACCCATCCTTTGTGATACAGAATTCTTTGGATTAGAGTATTATTTGAAGTTGAATTCTTTAAAACTGAAAATAGGAGATATATGGTCCAATTTGGGGTTATTAAAAAAATCAAAATTATAAATGAGTTGCATATGTTTTTAATCCTTTTACCAAACACTTCTTGTTTGTCTTGGAATATTCTTATATTTGCTCTAGGTGTAGCCTGAAACTACAAAATATAATAAAGAAAACAAAATGAAGGGGACTCTGTTCATTCTTTAACCTTGATGGATTTAGCTTATAGGCAGTATTCTTTTAGATGGGATATATCTTTCACAAATGAGAAGAATGTATTGGCTGGCTGAAAGTAAAACTTATTTGTTCTTAATGCTGTTCTGTACATTTTCAGTAACTGCAAGAACTTCAGCATGTTTATATCAGGCAGACTGTTCCATAATCTTTTCTGGCTTGTTTTGCAACATTGAGCTGCTTCATCTTCACAAAGTAAATGGACCTTGACATTTTTGTCCCAAGCCAGGATTTTTATAGTTAAGATTCTCCAATATGTTACACATGCTCCCTAGACCAGATTACCACCTTAGAATGTCCTTAGAATCATGTTTAAGTACCTTAAAATTCATATATATGAAGAGAAACTGCTATGTGTTGGGCTCTATTTCATGGGAGATACAGAAAAACAAGAAAAAGGTTATGATCTATTTTCTCTAGGAAGTTAAATAGAAGTGCATAGTAGCATAAGGTATACTCTTTAGGAGATAAATAGAATGTAAAGGAAGCCAAAGGAGGGATATAGTGCATGAAATTAGCAGTAGCAACATGAAGAAATGGTGTTTGAACTAAGAGATAGGTAAGATTTTGAAGTACAGAGATGGACAAGAATGTCGTATGAGCAAGAATAACAGCATGGGCAAGGACACAAGGATAGGAAGAGCATTGGTTATGTTTGGTGGCCCAGGGAATTGGCAATTCATAATTTTAGGGGAAGACACTAGACACAGATCAGGGAGAAAGGTAAGTCATGATAAGAACACAGTGGGTGCAAATTATAAGGATAAGAAATGTGAATTAGTAAAATGACCAGAAGAGAAATCTTTACACAGGAGGGAACTCTGATGAAAACATTCATATTCCTAACTTTGGGTAACACTAACACAAATGACAAGGAGGCCATGTGTTTGGCCTTTTACATATTTCTTAACTTGATGAGAAGAAAAAGAGATTTTTTTTATTAAAAAATTTTTAATGTTTATTTATTTTTTGAGAAAGAGAGCACACATGTACAAGCAGCAGAGGGACAAAGAGAGAGATTTTCTTGGGGCAGCTGGGTGGCTCAGTTGGTTAACCATGAGACTCTTGTTTGGCTCAGGTCATGATCTCACGATTTGAGATCACACCTGCGTTGGTATCAAGAGTCAGATGCTTAGCCAACTGTGCCACCCAGGTGCCCCAAAAAAGTTGTTCTTAAACTGTCTGTGCACTAGTGCTATTTTAAATAGAGATCATCATCTCCCAAGACATACCATTTTTAAAAAACTGATAAAGTTGTGGTACACATAAATACACACACACACACACACACACACACACACACACAGTGGAGTATTACTCAGCCATCTAAAAGAATGAAATCTTGACATTTCAATGACATGGATGGAGCTGGAGTGTATTAGGCTAAGCAAAATGAATCAGTAAGAAAAAGACATACTGTTTGATTTCACTCATATATGAATAGAATTTAAGAAACAAAATGGATGAATACGTGGGGGGAAAAAAGAGAGAGAGGTAAACTGTAAAACAGACTCAAACTGAGGATTGTGGGAAAGGGGGTGAGAGGGATAGAGTAAATGGGTGATGGGTATTAAGGAGGGCACTTGTGATGGGCCCTGGTGTTGTATGTAAGTGATGAATCACAAAATTATGCCAAAACTAATATGACACTGTATGTCAACTAACTGGAATTTAAATAAAACCCTAAAATAAAAATAAAATAAAATGAATCTCTTGTAGGCAAGATAAATAAATAAATAAATAAATAAATAGCTTTTAAAAAGTTATCTTCTCTCCTAGGTCAAGAAGGTAAACATGAAATATACTACAGCACAACTTATAGAAGGAAAAATAAATCATTGTTGAAGTGCATTTTACAACTTTGTTGTTTTGAGTGTTGTTAATTAAATATCAGTAAATATATGTAACTCGAGCTTATAATTTTAATTCCTTTAAAGGATGTTATTTTTTTATTTTACGTACTACACTCAGTGCTCATCACAATGCCCTCCTCAATGCCCATTCATTTAGCCCATTCCTGCACCCACTTCCCTTCCAGCAACCCTCAGTTTGTTCTCTGTATTTAAGAGTCTCTTAATTGTTCACCTCTCTCTGTTTTTATCTTTTCCCAAAAAAATTTAATATTTATTTATTTTTGAGAGAAAGAGAGAGACAAAGTGTGAACAGGGGAAGGGCAGAGAGAGAGGGAGACACAGATTCCAAAGCAAGCTCCAGGCTCTGAGCTGTCAGCACAGAGCCTGATGCGGGGCACTAATTCACAAGCCATGAGAGCATGACCTGACCCAAAGTCAGATGCTTAACTGATTGAGTCACTCAAGTGCCCCTTAGTTTTATCTTATTTTATTTCTTCTTCCCTTCCTCTACATTCACTCTGTTTTGTTTCTTAGATTCTACATATGAATGAAATCATATGATGTTTGTTTTTCTCTGACTGACTTATCTTGCTTAGCATAATATACTCTAGTTCTATCCACATTGTTGCAAATTGCAAGATTTCATTCTTTTTGATCACTGAGTAATATTCCAGTGTGTGTATGTGTGTGTGAGAGAGTGTATGTGTACATCTTTATCCATTCATCGGTGGTTGGACATTTGGACTCTTTCCATAATTTGGCCATTGTTGACAGCACTACTATAAACATTGGAATGCCTGTGCCACTTTGATTCAGCATGTTCGTATCCTTTGGATAAATACTTAGTGCAATTGCTAGATTGTAGAGTAGATCTGTTTTTAATTTTTTGAAGAACAATCTGGCCCTGGACTCTTTTTGTTGTGAGGTTTTTGATTACTGATTCAATTTCTTTACTGATTATATAAAACAAAATTAATTTTAGAGTCAACTCTTACCTGAAGTCTCAAAATGTGCATGCTTTGTGTATTTTTTATATTAAACTTCTTATCAGCAATATGGTTTGCAGATGTTGTCTCCCAACCTGTAGGTTACCTTCTAATTTTGTTGTTTCCTTTGCTGTGCAGAGGCTTCCTAGTTTGATGCACTCCCACTTACTTATTTTTGCTTCTGTTGCTTGAGTTTTTGTCATATTTTTAAAAATTATTGCCAAAACCAATGTCAAGGAGTTTCCTCCTGTTTTCTTCTAAGGGTTTTACAGCTTCCAGTCTCATGTTTAAGTCTTTAAACACTTGAGTTGATTTTTGTGTACATTGTGAGATAATGATCTAATTCCATTCTTTTATATGTGGATACATTTTTCCCAAAACCATTTATTGAAGAGACTATCATTTCCCCATTGTGTATTGTTGGATTAGTGGACCATATATGCTTGGGTTTGTCTTGGGACTGCCTATTCTATTCCATTGGTCCATGTGTCTATTTTTATGCCAGTACCATACTGTTGGTTACTGTAACTTTGTAATACAATTTAAAATCATGAAATGTGATGCCTCCAATTCTATTCTTTCTCAAGATTGCTTTGGCTATTAAGATTATTTTATGTTTCCATAAATATTTTAGGATTGTTTTCTATTTCTGTGAAAAATGCCATTGAACTTTTATAGAGATTGCTTTGAATCTATGGATATTTTGGCAATATTAATTCTTCCAGTTAGAATTAAACTAGAGTGCAAGACCAGGTGGCTTCCCAGGGGTGTTCTACCAAATATTTAAAGAAGAGTTAATACTTATTCTTTTGAAGCTGTCCAAGAAATGAAAATGAAAGGAAAACTTCCAAACTCATTCTATGAGGCCAGCATTACCTCGATTCCAAAACCAAAGACCCCACTAAAAAAGAGACTTACAGACCAATTCCCTGATGGACATGGGTGTAAAAAATTCTCAATAAGATACTAGCAAGTTGGATCCAATAATACATTAAAAGAATTATTCACCATGATCAGGTGTGATTTATTCCTGGGATATAGGAATTTTTAAAATTTCTGATTCAATTTTATTGCCAGTAATAGATCTGTTGAAAATTTCTCTCTCTTCCTGATTTAGTCTTGGGAGGTTATATATTATATCTTTTAGGTTGTCCAATTTATTGGCATATATTTTTTCATAATGTTCTCTTATAATCATTTGTATTTCTGTGGTCAGTGGTTTTTTTTCTCCTTTTTCACTTCTGATTTTAATTCCTCTCTCTCTCTGTCTCTCTCTCTCTCTCTCTCTCTTTTAGTGAGTAAAGGTTTATCAATTTTGTGTATCTTTTCAAAGAAACTGCTCCTGATTTCATTGATCTATTCTATTTTCTTAGATTTTATATTTTAAATTTCTCTTCTAATCTTTGTTATTTCCTTCCTTTTACTGCTTTTGGGTTTTGTTTGTTCTTCTTTTTTTTTTTTAACTTTTTTATTTTTTTGGCTCCTTTAGGTGTAGGTTAGGTTGTTTATTTGAGATTTTTCTTGTTTCTTAATGTAGGCCTATATTGCTGTAAATTTTGTTGGAAAAGTTTTTGCTACATCCCAAAGATTTTTAACTGTTGTATTTTCATTTTCATTTGTCTCCACATATTTTTCAATTTCATCTTTGATTTCCTGGTTCACTCATTCGTTGTTTAGTAGTATGTTAATTAATCTTCACATATTTGTCTTCTTTCTGGATTTTTTCTTGTGGTTTATTTCTAGTTTTATAGCATTGTGGTCAGAAAAGATGCATGGTTTGATTGTAATCACTTTGAATTTGTTGAAACTTGTTTTGTGGCCTAACGTGATCTTTTCTAGAGTAGGTTCCATGTGCATTTGAAAAGAATGTGTATTCCATTATTTTAGGATGGTATGTGCTGAATATATCTGTTAGATCCATCTGGCCAAATGCATCATTTAAGGCATTGTTTCCTTGTTGATTTTCTGTTTGGATGATCTCTCCATTGATGCAAGTGTGATGTTAAAATCTCCTACTATTATTGTATTAATATAAATGGCTTCCTTTATGTTTGTTATTATCTGCTTTATGTATGGGGGTGCTTTCATGTTGAGGTGCATAAATATTTACAATTACAGTATCTTACTAATGCATTGTCTCCTTTATGATTATGTAGTATCCTTCTTTGTCTCTTGTTATAGTCTTTATTTTAAAGTCTATTTTGACTGACATAAGTATTGCTATCCCGGCTTTCTTTTCACTTCCATTTGCATGATTAGTGCTTTTTCATCCCTTCACTCTCAATCTACATGTGTCTTGAGATCTGAAATGAGTCTCTTGTAGGCAGCGTATAGATAAGTCTTGCTTTTTAAGCCTTTGAATTCATTTGTATGCTTCCTCTGGTCTATTATTTATTCCCTCTAGTGTATTTTTAATTTCAGTTATTGAACTCTTTTCTCTCATTTGTACTTTTTTATGTGTTCTCTTGTTTTTAAGGGTCTCACTGAGGTCCTCCACTCTTTTCTCCACTTTTCCCAAGTCCAGTGAGTATATTATGACTATTATTTTAAATTCTGTATTGTTAATTATCTCTGTTTCCTTTACTCTCTTGCTGTGATTTTTCCTGTTCTTTCATTTGGGACATAGGCCTCTATCCTCATTTAGTCTAATTCTCTGTATCTGTTTCTATATGTTAGGAAAGTCAGTTACATCTCCTGCTCTTGAAATTAGTAGCCTATGGAGGAAGTCCTGTATGCCCTGCAGTGCGGCACCCTCTGTTCCACAGAACCTGTTGCTTCAGGGAACTCTCCTGCTGTTGTGGCTGGCCACTTTTCCTTCAATCCAGTTGTTCGCAGTGGCTCTCTTTGCCTGTCGTGGTCAGTGTTTGGTTCCTGCGGGGTTAGTGAACCAGTCAGGGGCTGCCGTGGGCTTGAGTTGGGTCAGACTCAATGTTGCCAGAGTTGTGGTATCCAAATTTCTAGGCTGGGGGTTACAGGAAGGAAATGGCACCTGCCAGCTCTTTTGTTGTAGGAGGAATCTTTCAAAGATCCCTACCCTTCTAGCATAGGCTCTGAAATTAGTAAAAAACAAAACAAAACAAACCCTTCCTATACACCCCAGGTTTTTTTTCAAGCTGCTGCTTTTATGCCTATTCTCAGTGGGGCTGTTTGTTTTGCTATCTTTTTAAGAGTGAAGAATTAGTTTCCTACTGTCCTCTATCTCTCCCAGAGCCATGCCTACTGATTTTTATATTCCAGCTGTTAAGCCTCACTGATTATAATAACTTGAGAGAGTAAGCCCCTTTGGTTTTCAAAGCCAAATATTATGGGAATTTGTCTTCCCAGTGTGGGTCCCCCATGCCTGGGATGCCTGATATGGGATCTGTTCCTCTTTCCTCTCTGCACCCACTGTGTCCCTCCCACCCCTAGAGAGTCCCAAGGGTCTGTTTGACCCCCAACAATATCTCTCCTCTGTCTACACTCTTCAGTATGGCCTATTCTCTACGTTTAGTGGTGGAGAGTCTGTTCTACCAGTCTTTAGGTCATTTTCTGGGTTATTTACATGATGTGGGTGAGCCAGGTATATCCCTGGTAGAGGTGAACCTGGGATCCTCTTACACTGCCATCTTCCCTGGAAGTCACTGTTGACTGAATCTCGATTCCTTTTTCCTTGACCCAACTAATATTAATCTTGATTTGTGATTCTTGGAATGAATTATCTTTGTATTAAATTTCTTTATTTCTTCTTTATTTTTTATGGGTATTTTTTCTGGGTGTAAAAACAACACAGCTTTTTAAAAAAGATTTCAGCACTTTCAAAATATCATTCCATCAGTTTGAGAATCCGCCAGTTTATGGTTACTTCTTCAAATGTTTTTAAAATTTTCATTTTGTCCATTATTTTTGCAGCTTTACCTTGAGTAACCTAGATGGCCTATTCTCTGATATATGTTGGGTTCTTTGTATGATAAGTGATAAGAATGATGTATGATGAGTGATAAGAATGCTTCTAAATCTATGTAGCTTTTATATCTTTGGCAGCTTTGGATTTTTCATATTCTTTTTCTCTCAAGTCTTTGGCTTCTTTTCTAGTCACCTGTTCCTGCATTAAAAAATCAACCCCCCCCCCCAAATCAACCAAAACATTAAGTATCTCAAAAGAACAACCATTTATTTAATTCATTCATGGGCAGTTTGGCCAGGGTTCAATAAGAAAGGCTTATATCTTTTCCATGCAGCATTAGCTGGAGTAATTTAAGCAGGGGCGGAGGCTAGGACAAGATAGGAACTTACATCATTAGCATGCTAATTGTCCCTGTTGCCTGAGAAGTCATTCAGGACTGAAGGTCAAGGACCTTGATTCTCTCCATATAAAACTTTCATCATGCCTCTCTCCATGGAATGTTTAGGCTTTCTCACATTATTGTAGCTGCCTTACAAGAGTATCACCCAAGACAGGAAGTGGAATTTCTCCACTGGAAACTCACAGCACTACTTCTGCCATTTAGCTGCATATGCAATTTCAGAGTATTTTTTTAATGTTTAGTTTTATTTTTGAGAGAGAGAGAGCATGAGCAGGAAGGGGAAGAGAAAGAGGGAGACAGAGAATCCAAGCAGGCTCCATGCTGTCAGCACCGAGCTTGATGTGGGGCTCAAACTCATGAACTGTGAGATCATGACCTGAGCTAAAATCAAGAGTCAGATACTTAACTGACTGAGCCACCCTGCAGTCACAGATTATAGATTCAAGGTCACAGATTATAGATTCAAGGTCAACGGACATCGTTCTAGCAAGTTGGGAAAATGTAAAAGAATTTGGGGGTTATATTTTAAAATTATCATAGCCACCTATTAACATGTGTTAGATTTTCTAACTATACATAAAATGTGCTGCACTTCTATTTTCCATCCATTTGTTTTCTGGTATCACCCTGGATATTACATTCTGATCTATGCTCAGCTTATTATTTCTCTTGCTAATGCTATCAAATCTGCTGCTTTACACCTATATTAAAAACTTGAGAAGATTTTAAGTGGGCTTTATTCATTGAGAAGGCTGGTTTATTTCTATTTGCCTTACTCTTACAGTGTGGCCATTCAGAGCAGCAACCCCAAACCTCGGGAATTAATCTGAGTCATCTTCCTCAGTCAACCTGGAGCCCCAATATTTGTCTTATCTGCCTATGAATCTTTGCCAGCTGTCAGACTCTCAGGAATTTCTTCTGCAACTGGTAGATAGATACCTTTAGAGGAATCATGTCCTCAAATTCCATGCTCATTTTTATTTATTTCCTATTCTTCTGGATATTGACCATTTACTACTTTATTATTTTGAAAGATCCCTGATGCCTTCACAGAGGCTTTAAAAAATATTAGTTAGTTCTAAGGTTTTACTTTTAGGCCAAGCATACATCATATAAAATGGCTTCTATTTATGCAAAAAATGACAATTTATTTTTTATCCCATGAGGACTTCCTCTTGTTTCTTATTAGGTTTCTATTTACCTTTACTTATGTTATTATTAATGACATTGTGTTTTTACTCCTGTGTGGAAAATGTTCCCAAATACTTGCTAGGTTCTCACTATGACTGACTAATGGACCCAGTTTTTTATTGTGAGTATACACATGTGTCATTTAACTTTCTCAGTGGGAGGCTAGTATTTTACCTAGACATTGTGATGGAGTGGGGAAAAAACTAGGAGTCAGAAAACTCTGAGGTCCTCCCGCTTTCTTCCCTGTGGTTCCCGAGCTAGGAAAGTGCAGAACAGGTCTCACACTCAGGTGTGTCTACAGTTGCCTAGTTCTCAGGCTTTAACTATCAGAGGAACATTAACTACATGGGAATGAAACAGAATGCTTTCCCTCAAGATTCTCTGCCAAACAATGTTTGCCTTTTACTTACTAACCAGGAATAATTTTATCTTTTCACTTAGGAAGCCACAGTTCATTTGTCTGATTTTCTTAATTACTCTATGGCTTTTGCATTCAGCTTGCCGCCTCTAATAAAGTATGCCTTGGAACTAGCAGAGGAGAGAAGGATTTTATATTCCCACTTTGGGGTCGAAAGAGTGACCTCCATTTTGGGTGGGTTCATAGGTGACATGGTAGTCTTATTTTATGCAATGGTCTGGTGTATTCTACCAGGCTGGAAGTGTTCAACTCACATCTACTACTTGGGGAACCCGCATCACTGATCCCAGCCCACCTTGTTATTTCACTCTCTCTTTTCTTCCTACTTCAAACTTAAGTGCTTATTTGCCTCAAACTAAAGGGAAAAAAAATCAAAGAACAAACAATTTCCTCCAGAAGACACTATATTTCCACTGTCTGAGCTAGACTAAAAGTTGACTGGCGTAGTCTCCTAAAAAGTAGTGCAATATGTGTTATAAAGATCTGACCGGAAATTATAGCCTAAAGATAGGCATTGTGGCTGAAGAAACCACTTGTGTAGGTATAATAAAGAGGGTATAAGAAGAGGAGAGGAGTGGGGCACCTGATGGCTCAGTCAACTAAGCGTCTGACTTTGGCTCAGGACATGATCTCATGGCTCATGGGTTCAAGCCCCATGTCAGGCTCTGTGCTGACAGCTCAGAGCCTGGAACCTACTTCAGATTCTGTGTCTGCCTCTCTCTCTCTCTCTGCCCTTCCCCTGATCATATTGTCCTTCTCTCTCTGCCACTCCCCTGATCACATTGTCCTTCTCTGTCTCTCAAAAATAAATAAATGTTTATTAAAAAAAAAAGAGAAGAGGAGTTCTAGGAACTTCAAGAACGTGGCATAATAAATCTTTTCACTGAGAAAGTTAGTATATATTCTAATAGAAAAATGATTTAAAAATGAATTAGGAAAATTGTCACATTAGGCTAACATAAAATAGAACTACAAAGTCTATTTGAGTAATTAGTATTGTATCATTCCATTTTTCCTTAAAGCCTATTGTGAGTAATTGACATTTTAAGGCTTATATAGAAACACATGTATCTTCAAAAGAAGAGAAAATGAAAGGGGACTGACAGTTATTACATTTTTGCTGGTAGGTGCTATGTAGCATCGCCTTTAATCCTTGTGACAACTTAATATGTAGGTGATATTATTGTGGTTTTACAAACTCAGATCCGTTAAGTATATCTTTTCCCAAAGATACACAATTAGTAAGTGCAATTTACAGTCTAGCTCAATCCAAAGCCATATGTTCTACTCCAAAATGTCATTCCATCTCTGTAAGCTAAAAAAAGAAGGGCGAGGGAATGTGTGTATAGACAGTATCAAGAGAGGAATTATTTCACTGACCTGAGACAGAGTTTGTATCATAAAGAAAGTGCTGTAAAGCATAAAAATAAGAAAAAGTGACATATTAAGAAATAAGCAGTAATACATTTGGGTAGAAAATCTGCTTTTAATATAAACTTCAGCTTTGATTTAGTTAAATTCACACTGTGTTCCAAATTGTTATCCATAGGCAAAGTCATCCAGAAAATTAAGGGAGGCATACATGATAAACATAAAAATTAAAATTTTGACAGAATAAAATAAACATTTAGTAACTACATTAAGCATGTTTAAAATCCCATAGTTAAATATTAAAAATAGAACAACTGTTCAAAGCGTGCTGCCAAATTTCTTCAGAATGAGTTGTTTTGAAATGTTGACTAAATATCCCAAAACTATATATCAACTGCAGTATAATTAAACATTCTTCAGACCAAAAACATAGCTTTTCTTTATATTCTTAAACATATGTAATGTGACTTTCCCTTCATATTAGGACACGAAGGATTATCCATTTGTTAACATTTAAAATTTTCAGGTTTCTGCTAGTTATGTCAGACTTTATAATTTATAAATTGCTTCCACATATTTAGTCTCCAAAATTAACCTATTAGGGAATATTTCTTCCTATTTTATATTGTAACTATTCAGCACATATTTATTTAATAAATATTTATATATTTACTATTGATTTACTTAATAAATATTTACTGAATGAATTGAATGAATGAAGGACTGAAATAATTTAGTCCATCGTGGTTAAGTGATCTTTGAAGATCACTTGCAAAGTGGCCAACCCTAAGTCTCTATCTTCTGATTATTCAGGGCGGCCACAATGTCTAGAGATGAAGACAAATAATAAGTGGTTTATCAGTCTACACAACAAAATGTAATATGTTCAGTGACATTTCAAATGTTCAGTGTGTTGTTCCTCAGCAGTTGATAAGTCAATCAGAGCTGAAATGAACAGAGAGCATTAATGCAATATTTACATCAATCCCTACATGTCCCGTGTGGTCCCTGCCTCACGTGATTTGTGTGGCTGTTTTTCACTGAATAACCTGCACCAATAGCATTTAGGAAGAAAATAAGCAGGTTCTCATCTGTAAACAAAAATATTATCTTTATATCCAGACTTTATGGCTACTCTCTCGCTTGATTTTTCTCCCCCCGCCCCCAAAGCTGCTTCATTTCTTACATCCCCCTAAGTAGAGGGAGTCATGGGCCCTCCTCTGGATAAGCAGTGCTGTTTCACAGAGGGAAGCCAAGTAAGGCTGGGTAACTAAGTCGGTTGCCATATAAGAACAAGGGTCATGCAAAAAGTTCATTTCAGAAACTTGAGATCAGTTAATTCTGTCTTTTATTTCTGTTATCCTTGGCCACTTTGCCTTGCCCCCCTGCCCCTTATCAAAATAAAATCTCCTCACATATTTGTTTTCTTAAGGACTGTGACTCTATTTCCCAGATCTTTCCACTGTGCCCCATGGAACTGGAATTTTATTTGCAAAGTGATTGTCTGTCAGTACGATTCAAAGAACTCTCTTCATGTTCCTCCCTGTTTTGGGCCTTATTTAAAATGGTCCCCTAGAAGACACGGCTTCCCTTATAGCCTTTCCTAGGGGAGACTGTCTTTCTTTCAGGTGCCGTGCGACAGGCACCATGAAGTAGCATTACCATTCTACCTGAAATTCCCCTCCTTTATAGGCACATGCCGTTTGTCCGGCTGTCCTGTTTCTTCCCTTGTCACTATAATCTTAGCAGTCACTCCTGTTCTTTCATGTGGGGTGCTTACATTTGATTCATTGCTTTTTTCCTTGCCCCAGTCTTACCATTAAGAAAACTGAAGTCCTACCTGGGAGACATATCCAATGTTTTCCTATTATAATTCTTTGGCCCTCTCAAATGTAGTGATCCTCCTCTAAGACCATGCTTCCTGTGTTTTTCTTTCTTTCATTCTTCCTTCCTTCCTTCCTTCCTTCCTTCCTTCCTTCCTTCCTTCCTTCCTTCCTTCCTTCCTTTCTTTCTTTCTTTCTTTCTTTCTTTCTTTCTTTCTTTCTTTCTCTTTCTTTTTTGTATAATGTGCAATAGCATCCAACTCTAAAATCTTAGACTGCTATAATCCATTCTCTGTCCCAAACCTTCTGCCCTTAAGATTATGTTTCCTACTAAACCTACACTTCAGTTATATTTTCATACCTAGACCCTTTACTGCTCCTTTTCCTTCAAGCATGTGCGATTACAGCTGGCTTCATCCTTCACCCAAAAGTCCATGCCACGCAGAGTGATACACAAAGTGTGGTCCACAAACAGCAGCAGCAGCATCTCTTTGGAAATTACAAGAAATTCAATTTCCTTAGACCCACTCCACAACAACTAAGTCAGAAACTCTAATAGTGAAGCACAGCAACTTGTGTCTCAAAAAGCCTTCCAGGTGATTCTGACATACTTAACATTTGAGAACCACTAATAGAGAGCATTAATTTCATTGCTCTCTTGCAAGCATCTTTACTATCTTTGGGTAGGAAAAAAAACATTCAAACATGAATGCATCATTATTTTATTCAAAACCCTTCCATGTGTAAGATTTCTAAAGGTTTATCAAGTTCTCCAGCTTTATTCAGCATCCATTTTCCACATATAATCACCACTTTTGATCCAATTTTTTTGTAGTTCCTATTTATCTGAAGTCGAAAACTGCAAAACTATCTAAGGCCTACTGCTTATTGATTCTTGCAAAGGTGTTTCCTTTATAATCATCCTTTGTGGGGGATACTGGGCTAACTTGCTCAAAGTCATGTACATATATAGGTAGGGGTGAAACCAGAATTGGAACTCAGGTGTGTCTGAGAACAAAATCCATGCTTTTTCAGTTTTGGTGCTGAATTATGTGAAAGAGCAATCACATAAATATGAGTCTTTCATTCTAGTTGAAACACTCCTTACCAATGGATCCCTACAGATTTTTTAAGAAATGAAGTATAGAAAATCTATTACCAAATAACTGATAAATATCAAGTTATGTAGGACTTCTAAGAGCCCTTAATATGCTAGTGTGTAAATTTTGATCCTCCCAAAAGCAGATATGGTATGTTGCTGTTCCAAATTCTGTAACCAAAACCATTTTTTTGGTGGATCATTTATATCAAGCCACACAGGACTAGCATTCCAAGATCTGTTTTGGAAAACTTGGACTTTATTTCCTTTTCTTCAGGAAATGTGATTTGCTCACCTCCCATAATCCCTTTATTTCATCTGCTTTTATCCTCCATTCTATTTCCCCACTCTTTTAAACTAGAATACTCTGGTGGCTTTGCCCCACTAGCCACTGCCCTTTTTCCTCAGGGGTATGTTCAGAGGAATTATGTTTAGCATGTGATGTTATGTACCAGGCATTGTGCATAGAGTGTAGATGTGTTGATATGCACTATTTTTATAAATCTCATCATAACTTTGTGATGATGATGTTAAATTGCAAATGTGATCGCACCACAACTCTGTGATTGTGTATATAACCAATCCTGACTAAGCTGTGGCAGGGTAGTGACCAGAACAGCATTATTTTCTTGCCTAACTCATGCTGGCCTTAAGAAATGAATGTGATTTATGTGAGATCTTCTTGAAGTCAACATGTATGGTTATAACACTGTCTGGAGGGCATCTTGCCCTAGATTTTATTTCAGAATCAGCAGAAGTTTAAGTTGACAATGACCAGTCTATGGAATAAGAATACATACACGGGTAAACAAGTTCTATGTAATCACAGCTCACTATATACTTCTAGTGTAGTTTTTTTGATATTACATTCAATTCCTCTTCACTAAAAATTGTTCAAACCACTAGGGGATTGTGTTTAATAGATTTTTTCCCCCTAGTCCAGCATATTCTCTCTTTTTCTTTCACTGTGCAGGTTCTGCTGACCTTCTCCTTTGTGTGCCGTGCTCCTCTTGTCCTGCCCTGGTCTACTCTGGTATGTTTGCTCAGGGCACTTAATACCAATGTCAGGTAATTATCGGTACTATCTTCAACTGCTCAAAGTCCACATTTGTTTAATGTGTTGTTCTCATGACCTATAATGATAAGGAGATTTCCCTCCTACTCAGCATGTTTCCTTTCTCTTCCTGTGATATTCTACAGATCTCAGGCTTCTCCCTGAGTCTGTATTCTCCCACGTTGAAGAGAATTTGAATCCTTCCTCCTTTGCAGGAAAATCAAATTTAGATATATTTGAGATGAAAACATATTCCCCCACTGTGAATATCATGGACTTTGTGACACCCTTAAATATATCTTGGAGATACAGAATCTCAAAATAATTTTCCATCTATGGGCATGAGGTTACTC
The DNA here is from genome assembly GCF_006229205.1 of Suricata suricatta. Lineage (NCBI taxonomy): Eukaryota > Metazoa > Chordata > Mammalia > Carnivora > Herpestidae > Suricata > Suricata suricatta. The sequence goes on from NC_043714.1 coordinate 18,013,177, forward strand.
TATGAACTGGATAATTTAAAATGGAGGATTTGTAGTTTCTTCTCTCACGTATGTCACAGAGAGAAACAAAAGTTTGAGTTTGTCTTTAGCACTCACAGGATCACAGAATATCAAAATTAGAAAGAACCATCTCCTTCTCTCCCAATTTAATGCTGATCTCTTCTCCAGAATGCCCCTACCAAATGACCATGCAGTCTCACTTGAACATCTGGAATAATAGGCAGTACTCTACCTCCTGTGGCTGCTCATTCAGTTTTACTCTGGTCTAATTGCTCATCAACCCACCATTAAGAAATCACCTAAAGAGATAATTTCTGCACTGCATCACTGTGTAGGTAGCAGAATATTATGTTCATTGTGCATGTTTTATAATAAAACAAAAAATGTTTTATATTAAGATAAGGAAAACATGTAGAAAATGTGAACAACCAAATGACCAATAAAAGATGATTTATTTAAAAAGCATAGCAATTTATATAATGAGTACTATACACCTTATGAAGGTTGAGATACATATTCACTGGATAAATACATATAATTATCCTGATACTAACTGGATCTCTCTATGTATATCTATATATATTCTGTTGTGGAAACATTTTTATAATACTGTTACATCAAATGAGTTACAAAACAGTATATTAAATATAATTCATCTTCTGTTATATACAATGGATAGACACACACACACAATCATATATTTACATCTGCAGAATACTGTCTGGATGGTTACAAACAGAAATATCTTGAAAAGATACCTGCATCCCCATGTCCAGTGTGGTATTATCTACAATAGACAAGAATGGAAAAACCCCAAGTGTCCATCAATGGATGAATGGATAAAGGAAAATGTGGTATACATCTACAATGGAATATTATTCAGCCACAGAAATGAAACTTTGCCATTTGCAACAACATAGATGGAACATGAAGATGTTTTGCTAACTGAAATAGATCAGACAGACAAAAACAAATACCATATTATCTCGCTTATATGCGGAATCTAAACAACAACAGCAGCAGCAAACACTAAGCTCATAGGTACAGAAAACAGATTGGTGGTTGCCAGAGGCAGGGATTGGGCAAACAGGCGAAAGTGGTCAAAAAGCGCAAACTTCCAATCATGAAGTAAATACGTCATGGGGATGTCTTATACAATATGGTGACAAAAGCAGCCAAGTAGGCACACAGTGTTGCTTAAGTTGTACAAATTGTTTAAAACCTACTTTAAATGAAATTACTCTCTCGTGCTCCAAAACAAGAATCCTTATAGTTGCCTTCTTTCTGGTTCTTTTTGTAAAACAGACAAAAATTTTATCTTTCTTCCACATAATAAATCTACCATTGTAGGAACACAAAAATCATGTTGTTCTCTTCATTAGTCCTTTACATGTTCTTTGTATGACACGTAGGTGTATAGCCTTTCTACCCAAGAGATCTGAATAAGTAAATCATCCATTTGATTGATATTTAATAAAGACCTACAACAAAACAGAAACTATGCTAGAGAATGACATGTCACTATCATATGATGAAGTCATATACTGAACATTATTTACGTTAAAGTCTCCTGATTATTGTTATATAAGCATTAGGGTGATATCAATGCATGTAGCAGGAGAACTGTACCTTGACTGTTCCAGGTCGAATGGGCCTGGAAAAAGTGGTATTTAAGGCTAAGTCCTAAAGGCATAGGAGTTAGTTAAATAAAGGAGTTATCTGGAGTTGGTTAGGATAAGTGAGGCATTCCAGAAAGGGAAAAGTACGTGCAAAAATAACTGGACTGCCTTCTTTCCTCTTTTTCTTCCTTTCTTTTCTCCCTCTTTACCATCAAACAAATAATTATTGAGCAAACACCATGTGCAAAGTATACTTTCAAGTACTGTAAGTTGGAGATTCATTTCTTTCAAAATCTTTATGGTCTATGAGTGAATCAGAAATATTAAATATAACTGAGGTATGAAGCAGAAGAAACATATCAAGTGTTCTAGAAGCATGGATAGTTTCCCTTGCCATCCTAATCATATGCTCCTAGGAAAAAAATAAAGGAATTTTTTTTTTAGGCAAGAAATATGGGCACATAGTTCCAGTGCTGAAGTGTAAGAACTTGTGCAGCCTGATCCATCTTATGCTTCTCTAGCCTTCTAAATTCAGCTTCCATAATTCCTTTCTAGATAGTAATTGTGTACATACCTCACAAGTGTTTCTCATTGGCCACATTTAGAAAGAAAACATTCTATTTTACCAGTCCAAGATATCTGTAGAATATCTACATCTACATCGTGGCAGCAAAATATAGTTGACAAATGTAGGACTTAGGTCAGTGCCATTGTAGAAGTTCACACAGGGTGTAGGAAAGCATTAAAGTCCCTGACTTTCTTTTTAATATGCTGCACTTTAGATGTACTATTAAGCACATTATCCTTTGTTTTGTTTCTCCCCTACAGGTTTGTGAAGCAGGCAGAAGTTCCAGGTGGTCCTTAAAGAAATTGCAATTATTCAAATCCTTATGTATAGTTCTAATTTTATTTACTATGTGTAATCATTTAGAGAATGGTTATTTTTATAATATCGATAATAAACAAGAACTCTTGTGACCAGGGGGTGCCTAAGTGTGCAGTCAGAGAACACTAGCCCCGGCAAAGGATTCTGGGGTGGTCAGGATGTCTGCTGCCTTTTGACATGGGTAGTGTCCTGGGTTGAGATTACTTTATACCTAGTTATTAAGATTACTATTTGATACATTAAATATTGCCTGATTCAAATAACTTTGCTTAAAATTTTTCTGTATTTTAACTTGTGTAGGATTTTCTACTTCTTATATTTTTATAATATTTTCTCATTTTTTAGATTAATAAACATTATACTTATCCTCATGTGCCAGGGTGTGCCATTTAGGTCTCTCTGGGAGTTAGCTGTGTGGTGTCATCACCTGCCATGTGTGTTTTGTGCAGCAGCAAGAAGCATATTCTCTGCCTCGGCTCCTTCCTATGATTATCTTCCCTGTTCCTATCAAAGAAATAACTGATGTTAATTGAATAAAGCAAATCAATAAGGAATGAAATGCATGCCCCAAACATATGTGATGAAAATTGTTTGACCATTTATCCAATTATTGAACCCAATTAAGGTTATCCATTTTGCATTTGATGTATGCTCGCTTCTGGAATATATTCTGCATTGAAGCTAAGTGAATGGATCTAAGTAAATCCATTGAGTATCTCTATTGTCTGTTTTATCTTATTTGTCTTAATCTAAGTTTGCTTTCTGAGCCTTTAAAGGCATATGGTTAAATTATAAAATTGCCTGTATTACTGTCAAAAAAGCAATGTTAAAGGCCAGAACATGGCTAAAGAATAAACAGATTCTGATTGTATGAATGAAGTTATATTCCTAAATCAAGTAATATAATAAATTTTCCTACATTAACATTTTCATGTGTACAGAGACTCAAGACTAATTTTCGTAAATGTTCTTGGTTTTTTATAGGTAGAAATAAATTAAAGACTTAAAACACAGTATATTTTTGAGCAGAAAAGAAAGAAGGCAGAGAGTAAGTTTATGAGAGCAGAACACTCCTTTATTTCAAAATCCTTACCATAAAGAATATCTTCAAAAATATTTAACTGAGAATCAAAATGTTTTCTCCTTTAGGGATAGTCTTTCTTTAAATCATATCATCCCTGATGCCTTCATCTGAACTGATTTTCCTCCATCCTTAACTTGATCAGTTTTTGTCTGTCTCTTGCCCACTGACATTTTCTTGGAGACAGTCACTTTCCTAAGTGCCACATTAGCCTCAGGAATCAGATTAACCAGGATATCAGAATGTATATTGCTAAAACTGCTACCAAAGATGTACAAAGCTGGGCACTAGCTAAAGTAGTAAGGATAGAGGTTAATCCATAATAAACTATTATTGCAGCAGAGAAGAGGGGCCAGCATGAACTAAACTCATCTTTGATTTGTGCAGAGGTGACTGCTTGTTCAAAGGAGAAGGGAGAGAGTAAGGATGGGAATTGCCAGAGCTTGAGCAGAAACAGGGAAATGGAAATTTATAAAAAGCATACAGGGATGTTGACCCATGTGAAACTCATTTGGGTTTGCTAACTGTGCTTATTGAAGTTCGGCTTTTGTCTTTCCACTGAGACTGGGAGAGAGAGGCTCTATCCTGAAGGGTTGGCTGGAAAAAACAGTTGGCTGCTTTTGGCAGTGTTGTACTTTCCCAGGAAGGAACTTGAGGAGGCTGGGGCCATCACCATGCAGATGAGTTTCTTGACTGTTAGAAACTATGTTTGTGTTTGTTCATGTCTTCTAATGTGGGAGTGGGTTGGAGTGAATGAAATCATTTGTACTCAGAGGCTGCAGTATTTATAGGCCAACCTTGATGTCTGGTCAAGAAAAGAGCTCAGAGGGCCAGGCTAGAGTTAAGTCCAGAAGAGAATCCATTGCTCATTCATTCAGTTGAGCATCCAACTCTTGATTTCAGCTCTGGTCATGATCCCAAGGTCATGGGATCAAGTCCTGCATCAGGCTCCATGCTAAGCGTGGAGCCTGCTTAAGATTCAATCTTTCCACCTCTGTTTATGCTCTCTCTCTCTCTCTCTCTCTCTCTCTCAAAAGTTAATAAAAAATTTATTAATTAATAAAAAATTTAAAAAAAGAGAATCTTCATCAATGCCAGCCACACAAACACACACACACACACACCCCACAATATCTGCCCTGTCTTCTTTATCAACTCCTATAAACCACTCTTGGAGGCCAAGGACAGAGGCCAAGGCCAGTAAACAGCTAGAGCCCATATCAGGAGATTTCTCCAGGTTGCTTTTCTATCTCCTCTTTCAAAGTTTGCACATGAACTCTGAATCTCTTGGCACTTAATTTGACTCCCATTACTCATTTTGCTTTGTGTTTCCTTCTCTCTTTTTTTTTTTTTAGCTTTATTTGTGTTTCTTAACACAGCCCCAGAGTTATTGCAATTTGTAGGGCTTGAAAACCCCACACAAAAAGGGCTTCTAGAAATGCTCATCACAATCCCCACTTTAGTATCACTACTATAGACAGATAGCTTTCAGCCCTAACTCATGCCACTACCTCTGAGTGTCCCTGGATGATAACCTCTGCACTCTGGACATGGAAGCCAGACCCTTATTCTCAAAGATATCACAGTCTACTGGGGGAAATATGTATATGAATAGATAATTTAAAGAAAATGTGGTAATTCACAATGATGAAGACATTTACAAGCTAGGATATTATGGGAGGACAAAAGAGCAGTTGGGAACCCATCTGAGATCTGGGCTTGGATAAGGATGAGTTGTGAGGTGAGTAGAAAGTCAAAGAAGATTCCATGGAAGAGATAATGCCTCCGCTGGTTCCTTAAAGATGAGATCAAGTCAACTGAGAAAGAAAAGCAAATAAGACGGTTTTACTGGGAGCAACAGAATGAACCTAGTATAGAACTCTGAGTGGGCAGAGTGTGCATGGGGATAACAAATGTATTGATTACTAGTGCAGGTAGAATATGAGATGATGTGGCAGTTGATAGGGCAGAGAAGTGGGTGTAGATGGGGCTAGAAAAAATCATGTCTTCCATCCAGTGGTCTTCAAGTCTGGTTGCTCATCAGAATCACAAATACAGATATTTAGATCCTACTCTCTGGGATTAAGATTCAGTTGATTTGAAGTGGACCCCAGTACTTACTGAAAAGCTGTTTATTTCATTCTAAGAAATATCCAAGGATGAGAGCCATTGCTAAAGAGAGCTACTAAAACTTTTCAGCAGTACAGAGTAGAGTGGCACTATCAGATTGATGTTAAGATGGCTTGCTCTGGCAGCTGTAGAGGAAAATGGCAGAAGTAGGAGACACAGGAAATGGGAAAATTTAGAAATGGGAAAAGCAGTTAGGAAGTTGTTGTAGTAGTTAAAAATAATAATAAAGGCTTATTTAGATGTATTAAGGCAAAAGATGTACAAAATCTATCACTGATATATTCTGGTATCAAGGGAACAGATAGAATCAAAACTTATTTGAGGGCTAGAATTGTCAGCGCTATGGAACTGTTGCACATAGATGGGGACAATAAAGTGTTGTCAAGAATGCCTCCCAGGTGTATGGCGTGGGTCTAGGTGTGGCCATGAAACAATAAAAAGAGTAACGGGAAATCAGCTCTTGAAGATGATAACTACAGTACAGGTATGTTGAAGTGTAATTGCCTGTTTGATCTGAAATGTCCAGAACATGTTGAGGCCAAGTACAGGGCTAAAGATACAGACCTGTCATTCATATGAATATATGGGTTTATAAAAACTATAAAAATTGGTCACATTGCCTGAGGAGAACCTATGGATGTCTCTCTAAAGAATACCTAAGTTTAGGGGTAAGGCCAAAGAGAAGGAGACAAGAAAATACTGTTGAGAAAGATAAGAGATAAAACAAAAGCAAGGGGTGCCAGCTACTGAGAGAATGGATAGCCATGATTTTCATGCTGTTTTCATGATAGTTTTCCCTGCTTAGATTTAAATCTTTCATCTGACCTTAGATGCACTTTATACTCCCTAAGATATACTTCTTTAAGCAATGAGTTATTCTCTCTTTAACTTTTGGAGGGAGAGGAAAAGGTTTGCCTTGGGTGGAGCCTCCAGGCAGGCACTGTGACTATCCTCATGTGATATCAGTGCAGAGTATGATAAGAGACAGAGAAGAGAAAATACTGCATGAGCTGAGTATTTTTCTTCCTTATTTAGGAAAAGGGGACATCTCTACAGGCTTTTGAGAATGTCAAACCTTCTGTCCAGCTTCATCTAATACTTATTCAACAACACTTAATTGTCAAACGCTTACTACATAATACCAGATTAGACTCCAAGGACTCAGCAGTAGTGGGACAGTGTCCTTGCATTCTTGAGCTTTTGTTAACCTGCAATCTAAAGAAATAGGGGGGTTGTTCAGGTGAAACTGGGGAGGGTAGAAGGGAATGAGGAATAGCAATGGAGAAAGGGGTTGAAGACTTTTGAGAGAACAGATCCAGAGACAAGGAAGAATAAGGTTTATCAGGTTAAATGAACACTTGCGCATGGCTGGAATATAAGAGATGCACAGTACTTTCTGTAATGCAGATGAGAAGTAAGCAGCAGCCATACTATATATAGTCAAACTATATAGAGTATTATATGATATCTTACATTCAGAGGTCAGTGAGACACATGGAAGAGTTTTGAGCAGGTAAATAGTAAGATTTGTATTTGAGAAAGGTGATGTTTCACCTCACTGTGGAAAATGAATTGTAAAGGGACAAGACTGGAAGCCAGGAGTATGGAGTGGTCAACATGAGAGACAGGATTTGCATGGATAGAAGTGGAATCTAGATGGGTAATAATTAATGGTGAGTGGGAAGTGCTTCAGACAACAGTCAGGTTTCCGACCTAAACACCTGGTAATGAACTATGTTGGGAATGAGGGGAAGATGTTGAGTTCAGCTGGAGACAAGGATTTAAAGAGAGTTGGACACATCTGAGACATTGAACACCATCAACATGAAAATGATTCAACAGCACACAACAGAAATCGGGAGTCGGTGGCATCCTCAATGAGAATCGGTGCAGTCAAAAGAGAACACCCAGAGCCTTGGGAACGCACCAGCACTTAATGGGCTGGAAAACTGATTTCAAAAGCAAAGATTTTATGTGCACTGGACAGAGTGGGTGGCCCACACAATGTTTCTAGGAAGTAAAAGGTCAAAATCCATGCACTTCGAGGTCCCTGGTTCCTGTAAGCACAGCTGGATTTCAGGGGTGAGACAAGCCTGGGTTCATTTGTTGAACAACCTTTAGTAGTCTAGTTTAATGAGGCTGTAGAAACTTCCTGTGGGTGGGTAGATGAAAAAACAGCTGTGTGTGTGTGTGTGTGTGTGTGTGTGTGTGTGTGTGAGAGAGAGAGAGAGAGAGAGAGAGAGAGAGAGAGAGAGAGAGAGAGAGAGAGGAACATAGAATTTCCCCCATTTAGGACAAAAAATTAAGGCATTACCAATTTTAGGTCTCTTTAGTCAGTGTATAGAGGCATCAACTTTGAAAATTTCTTTTCTTTAATTAATAGAGATCAAGAGACAACTAAAATCTTTAGGAAAAGCTCAAGAATTAGTCCAGCTGCAGCATTTTTACCTTCCTTTTTTTCCTCTCAAACTAATCACACATATGTTTTGGGATGATTTTAAAGAAAATAACCACTGCCAGCTGCTGAACTCTGAGTCTTAAAAGTCACTCCTTTGAGGGAACATCTTTCCTGAGTCCTAGGGACAGAGCTATTCCCCTGCTGCAAATTGTGGCTTGCCCATACTATAAATATTTGTTAGTTTTTCAACTTGCATTTGGCTCTCTTACCACTGTCTTTTTTCTATTTTTGGGTTTTTAAAAATTTTCTATGGTAATTTCGTCTTTTTCAAGTCTTCAGTGTTTATAGAACCCATCTCTGCAAAGCCAACATAAATGATGTTGGATATGAACAGAAGCCATGATTTGGCAACTCCTTTCAGTATTATAATCATTTAAAATGTGCCTGAAAATCCCCAAGTGCTATATGCATAAGAGCACTGGTACAATGAGCCACTATCTGAAAAAATACAGCAGTCACACAGCAATTTTCTCTCGGAAACTGCCCAGCTGATAGCAAGGGGAGTGGATGGCTCTGTGGACATCCAACTATGTGTCTTCTCAGAGGAAATGGCCAAACTAAAGGTTAAAAAATGGAAGCTTTGAAACAACTTGCAACTAATCTTGTACACATGCATTTTCCAGTGTAGGGACTGAAGGCCCCTTTGTGAACCACAACAAGCATTGGACTGAGTGAGCAGCACAGAGTTTACCACCTGTATTCTGAGTCAAACGGGAAACTGTTATGCTTGTAGAAGTTTTATTACTGTTATTTTGCAAAACTTTATAGGTAAAGATATATGATATATGAGAATAAAAGATACATGATATATGAGAATATATAGGAAATGTTCCTTAGAGCATAATCAGCATCATATTGTCAGTGGTTTAAATTGAACTATGGAAATTTATATTTCATTGTGGAAAATGAATATGTGTACATCTTAAGTTAAGAACCAAGGTTTTAGCATCTTTTATACACTTATTGTTTGAATTCCTTGTGAAATATCTTTCATGGGGTCTGTATTGCTCAACCTCTGTAGTTCTCTTTGTCCTTCTGAGCACATAGGAAGATTTCCCAGCCTCCTACAGCTAGGCAGTGTCCCATGATCAATTCTGGCCAGTGGGCCATCAGTGTAAGTGACTGTAGCTTCTGGTCCAGAGCAGGTAGCAGAGGTGTGACGTCTCCACACTCTTTTCTTTTGCTGCGGTGACCTTGCATGTGATAAATTGAGGTGGATTGAGGTGGCAGTCTCTAACCATAACCTCCCGAGGTTAGGAGTTTATTTGTTACGACAGCACAGTATGGCTCATTTTGAATAATGTTAGATCATTTCTCTACTTGCAGAAGATGATGGTTCCAAAATTTGCAGGACAAGGTCATGTTCACTTAGGCTTTGTAGGAATTCCTGATCTTAGAGCAAGTAAAACTAATCACGATTGTTATTCTTTTAAAGAAACTACCAGTTATACTTTGAGAAAAGGAGATTGAGTCTAGGTGCACTCATAAAATAAATTAAAATGTCCATCTAAGATAAGTCTTACCTTGACTTACTCTTTTTTGTTTATGGTATCACAGGATTTACCTCTTGTATACATTAACATATACACCAGACAGTCATACCATTTCGTTTAGGATTATATCTCATAAATCTTTCTGGGATTTTGGTTGTAAATGACTCTAGAACTTCAAGATAGAATTACGTTTCAGATGGCAAATAAGGGAACTCCCAAAGCTATGAAGTTTATCAAGTGTAGTTAAGGGGATGTTACATTTCCCCAGGCAGATCCGAGCCATCGACACCAGGCTTTATGGAACTGATTGTATAATTTCACTTGTATTACTGATAGGTTTTTAACACCCTACTTTTTATCTTTGGTTTATTTTGTTCCCAAAACAGAATCACATGCTTTGCAGATCTCTTTTTTTCCTGACTGTAATAAAAATCTTTGGAAAATTAAGTTTACAGAGGGGATCTTTACCAATGATGGCCAGATTTAGACATAGCCTTCATATTAGAACTGTTAACATGCCTAACAGACATCTGTTGAAGGAGAAAGACAAGGGTGTGTATTACAGTAATAAGACCATGTGGTTTGTTGCAAAGAATGTATCTGAACACCTCCTACATCCCTCAGAAGCTGTGTAAACTTAGGTGACATAACTAACCTCTCTGAGCGTCAGCACAATAATAATGTTGCCACTGCTGTGGTTACGATGCTTCATGGGCCTTCTGCTGTTCCTTTGATGCATTTTCTCATTCAATTCTCATGATGGTTCAATGAGGCTTAGAGGAGTTGACAAGCACACCTCTGCTCCTGCCAGCAGTGTGGACACAGAAGCATGGCCCTGCTGTGCCTTAGTCCAGTGTTATCCATTACTTTGCCAGGGAGCTTATTTATCTACAAAATAGTAATAGCCACCCACACTTAGATGAAGCTGGGAATTCAAGATTGGGGTGTGATCTGGCTCTGGGGAGAAATCTTTTCCCGGTGTGCAGATGACCCCTTTTTCACTAAATCTGGTGGAACAGAGAAAAAGTGTCTCTTCCTCTTTTTGTAAGGGCACTAAGCCATCATGGGGACCCAACCCTCATGATCTCATGAAAACCTAGTCACCTCCCAGATGCCCCACCTCCAAATACTATCATGACAGAGGACAAGGCTTCAACATATGAATTTGGGGCCTGGTGGTGGGTGGGACACAAATGTTCAGTCCATAACAGATAAAGTACTAAATACTGATTATAATTACTGTTTATTAACAGTAGTGCTATTACTGTTATTTATCTTTAAGAAATGACTGTAGAAATGTAGATGTCAGCTATGGAAACCTGGGTCTTCAGCAATCTCTGAGAGTCTAGTAACTAGACGTGATCAATTTAACACATCTTATATCAGAAAACTGGAATTCAGTTTTAGTGCCATTTCTTTCAAAATAACCTAGTTGGCTGTGGCTCCCTTTGTCACTCACAGCAGCTAAAATACAAAACAATGTAGGATTAGAGCATGCAGGTCCAACTTAACTCGATAAGGACCAACTTGTACTTGTCATGCTTCTAACCCAAGTTGTTCTCAAAACGAACTGTGCCTACTCATTGCTTAGAGACAGCTTTTTAAATACTCAGGGCTGGGATCCAATCCCAGAGCAATTAATCAGAATATCTGGGAGCGAAGCCCAAGCATGAGCATTTACAACTCTCCTCAAATGGCTCCTTACATGCAGCCGAGGCTGAGAAACACCACAGCCTGAAGGACTAACAGTGATGTAGTTTATTAGAGAGATTTGAAGACTCCACTGCTCTTTAAGCAAAAGTTAAGCATACCTATAATATCTTCATGAAACAAATTTGTAGTTACGCATTTAAAAATAATCTTTTAGATGGATGCCTGGGTGGCTCAGTCTGTAGAGCATCTGACTCTTGAGTTTGGCTTCGGTCATGATCTCACAGTCTCCGATGGGCCCTGGGCTGGCAGCATGGAGCCTGCTTGGGATTCTGTCTCCCTCTGTCTCTGCCCCTCCCCACTTGCTCTCTTTCTCTCAAAATAAATAAAAATAAACTTAAAAAATAAAATAAACTTTTATAAAAATACTATTTTTTTGTTAGTAATAGGTGTTGCGGGCTTCTCACAAATCGCCAACTTCCCTGAGCATCCTGTGTATTATCTAATCTTGGCAGCACACCTAAGAGGTAGCAGTATGATTATCCCTATTTTATAGATGAGACAAGTGAGATGAAGGGAGATTTGAGTTAACTTATCTGGGATGATGCAGTGGGTTTTGGGGTGAGTCTATGAACCTCGAGTCTTCAAAGGCCAAGCCTTTGCACTGTGCACCCCTGGAATGAGGGTGTAAGCTTTCCAGAACTTATTATAATTTAGTGAAGTTGAGTCATGGAGAGATTTACAATTCTGGAAAACAACCTCTGAGAGTGTCCTGTTGCTATTTACACAGGGTGCCTTCCTGTTGTGTATACAGGGGACCACACATTGGGTCTCGGCTGGAATTACGTACAGAGATGAGCAGATGGTATCAGCCAACTGGTTTTAAGAAATTTCTCTCATGATGGTGTCTAACTCATTTCCTAAGCTTGGCTCTTTCTTGAGAAAGCAATCAAGAGTTTCTACCGGCCCTCCCAGAATAGCGGGTACCACATTTTATCTCCTTAAACTAGCAGCTAGTTTCCAGGCAATATACTTTCTTATGTTGGAATGGCTAATGACAAGAACAAATAAAAGGGTATTAATAGTAATATTAATAGTCTGGGTGCTAATTAAAAACAAATAGAATTAAGTCAAAGAGCCAGAGTTACAAGGGATACCACTGTTTGTTCATGGGATGAACCAGCCATTCTTGGGAGCACCAAGAAAAGAAACAGGTTGTCATGTTGAGTAAGCTGCTCCAATGTCCACAAATAATTGAGTCTAGCCTGGCATCCTGGGCCTCCACTGATAGTAAACATTGTAGCCTGGAGGCATTTTGTTTCAAAAGTATGTTAGGGGCAGCTTCATTTGATATGTTTGTAAAAAGAATAGCTACTTACATTTATTACTTACTGTGAGACAAACATTGTACTAAGTGTTTTACATGTACTGACCCACTAATTTCCTCAGAGCAAATCAGTCAGTTATTATCTTCATCATTGGATGAATGAGGAGATTGAGACTTAATGTTCAAAGGCTTACTGCCCATGCCACGAAGTGGTGGAACCAAGATTTGAACCCCAGTTGTCTGATGTGTGAAGCCAAGGATGCTACCATTACACTCCGCCTCCTCTTCAGTGGTGTGTGAGTACCTGGCCTTGGCTACACTGAGTCAGGGATCAGGTGTACAACAAACCAAGACCGTGACCTCAGTCCCCCCCCCCCTGCCCGGAAGAGCCTACTACACAAATTTTCCCTTTTATGAGGCTGAATAGAATGGAATTCAAAGGAAAGATTGCCTAGTGTTCTCTGGTTTTTAAAAAGAGAATTCCTTGCCTTCTCCATCTCTTTATTTCAGAGTTTCTGTCAGACTTTGAATACATGTACAATTCGAGGCAGGCCAAAGATGTCCAGGTATTCAAAGGCTGCTGTGGCTGCAAGGTGTGGCAGTCACACCCTGGAGGCCAGGAGGCCCAGCGCTGCCATGCAATGACAGCAAAGGATTTCCCATGTGGGGCCACAGCCAGGCAGCTCTGAACTTTGAGGGTTCTAAAGAAAGAGATTATGGTGAATCCTGGCACATCTCCCAACTTGGTGCCTCATTCCCTAACATTCCTGGCTGCTTCCATCCAGTCACACCTCATTAAAAAATATATACTTAGGAGTTTTTGTTTCCAGGTAGAAGTTAATGCTACATTAGAAAGACCTTTTAATTGGGAAGGAGAGGGAATGATTCTGAGTTACTCCTGTTACTCTCTTCTGTTGTATGTAACCTGCTATGAGAGGAACATCTTTGGCAAAAGCAGCATGAGCTCATAGATTTACCCTTTGATTATTTTTTAAGTCACATTTCAACAGAGCAGATACTCTTCAGGGAGAAAAAAAATGTCTTGTATGTTCTGATCACAGATGTATGGGAAACACACCAAATTTGCTTTCATTACAAGTTGAAGGTCTTCATCTGCCAAGTTGATTGGTTCCAAAAGCAGGTTCACTAGCGCCTGCCAGTGTTCCTCACCGGAGCTGACAGAAGCCAAGGCAACAAATTTATGGCATCAGCTCTGTATCTCTGCACTGAACTCTTGCCAAGTGGAATGTGAGGAGATGAAAAGGGACAGAGGACGCTTGAGTTGGTCTAAACAACATGGGAACACTTGCCGTGAAAACCAAACCAGATCCTTGCTGAAGGTTAAAGTCATTCATCAAATTCCCATCCTGCTTTCTTTTTCTTGCACTTTGTTTTGTTTGTCTGATCCTTTGACTTCCTGGTTCTTATGTAATCGGAAGTAAGGGAATACCACAGAAGACAGTGAACCAACCTTGTGGTGGCTCTCCCGGAGCCAAACCCAAGAAATGCTGGAAATATCCATTGCCAGTTTGAGTTTGTGAGATTTCCAGCCTGATAGCCAGACTGAAGAGGTCTGGAGTGATGTGTGGGCCTCCTCAGTATAAACCTCTGCAAGGTTTGTATTTATTATTTCACTCATCTGTCAGCAACATTGACTTTCTGGGTTAACTTCTTTTTTTTTCAGAGCCATTAAGTAAATATACTTCCAATAGTCCAAAAGATAGAGCTTTGTAAGTTGTGAAAGGTTATGCTAATTCTTTCCCCTCTAGCAGATATCAGAGTTCAGTCATAACCAGTCTACATGTGTGATCCTGCATTTGTTAATGACCTTTAGGCTGATATATGTGCAGGGAATGAAGAGGCGTTAAGGTCATACTCAGTGGTGTATTAGTAAATATTTCACAACCTGATCTCCCTTAATAAAAGGCCCAAATTTGTAGTGTATGTCTTTCGCATAGTGTACCTGACTGTACACTACACCTGATTCCAAGCTTTATAGTGTCATCACTGACCGTGCAGTAGGGAAGAGATGTTAATAATAAGCCCTTGCCAAGTACTATGAACTGGCTCCCAGAACACCACTCACACATCAAGCCTGGCTTGGTCTCTATAAAAGATGCATGGAGATGTTAGGTTCCTTGGCCTTCTTGGGGGCAAATCGGGGAAAGTACTAGGGATAGGAAGGTGAGGCATGATGACTTCATCACTGTCTATGATATCATATATACACACTGTGTTTTTGGGTTATTACATGTAGCTTATGGAAACTTAAAGGAGAATCAAAATATAGGTCTCTATTTGTCTTTTTTGCATGACTATCTAAAAGCTAAGGAAAGGTCTCCAATTTGGAGAAGTGAAAGTTGACCATTTGAAGTTAAACTGGGTCAGACTTCTGATATGCTTCTTGGTCCTGAGGATAGCGGGGATGGTAACTAACCTAATATGTCTATTTCATTAGCCATGAGCCTGCAACCTTTCTCATTACTATCTGAGGCTACTCAAAGTGGGAGAAAGAATTTCATAGCCTATCTTCAAGTAACAAAGCTACTGGGCAATATTCCAGTCTCTCAATCTATACTATCTCTAATTTTCTTTCAACCATGTAAGGCAAAGATTAGCTGCAATTTAGAAATGAAACTGAAGCCAGAGGAAGGAAGTCCCCAAAGTTTACATTGACAGACCAGGGTTGAGATTCTGAGCCAGTTCTCTCTAAAGTCAAAGCCTTTCTGTCTCTTTCTAAGAAGGTGTTGTCTTTTGTGTATATTTATTTGTATACAGTACTCTTTTAAGCCAAATTCTAGGCCAAGAATAAAGATGCCAATTTTTGCCATGGGTTGGGCATACTTTTTCCAAATGATCTATTCCAGAGAAGAGGAATTTGAAGCAGTTCAGAGTCAGTGGCTGCTGTTCACTGAGGGGTTCTGGCCTGATGATGTTCTGAGCACTCACAGCCTCTCTCTCCCCAGGGAACTCTGGCAGGGGGATCTTGCTCTTGACATTCTTCCTGGCCTGATGCCTATTGTCACAGTTAATGATATGAGAAGGCTACTGCATAATCAATTTAAGGTCAGGTTCTATGTCTGAAAAGTATAGTAATGCAGACCTCTGAGATGATGAATGATCATTTATCTGAGGCGAGAGAAAGCCTTGAGTCCTCACCTTGGGGGTAAGCACATGAGCTCTTAGAGTGTCTCTGAGACTACATGAGCCTTTTAAATACTAACATTGCATTAAGTGATGACTCAGTGGTATTATATAAAGGCAAGCAACCATGGCTGCTGCCACACCGTGATTCAGCTACTCTTTATGAAAGATCAGTCTACCTTGGGTGAGTGGATGACCTTACTTTTATGGTTAGATTATTTAAGGAGCAGCTAAAAAAAACTTGTGATACTGAACATAACTTAGTAAACATGGTTGTAAAAAGATCTGAACAAAAGATCTGAGTCAAACTAGAGCTCTACCTAGTGCTTTTGCTAACTTTATTATTTTGGAAAAATTACATGGGTTCTCCAAGTTTTCATTTCATTTTTAAAAGAGGATTATGATCTATCAACTAATGAGGCTATCAATCAAATTTATCAATCAAATTACCTACAATCTAATGAGACTCAAATTAGTTATTATACATCCTTAAAAATTATTAATATCTGTGAAACAAATGAAATTGGTATATATGTGTTAAATACATGCTAGGTGCTTATAAAATATGAAGATATATGTCATAGTCCCTGAAATCAAGGACCTTATAATTAAGTTACAAAGGAATGGTATAAACATTTAAAAGGTTAAGGAGATAAATAATATCAAAACACTAGCAAGGTCATGCAGTAGTCATGATTCATTTCCAAACAAATGTCTCTGACAGTTGTCATAGGAACTCAAAGGAAGACAAAAAAAAAAAAATCAATGACTGATATATAAACTGTTTTGGGGAATAATTTGGCAGCCTCAAGAAAGAGAAAGACATTGATAAGTCAAGAACAACCCAGAATGGATACACAGGTGCTGTGGGACTGAACTATGTGCCTCCACAATTCATATGTAGAAACCCTAGGGTGAGGTCCTCAACCAATAGAACTTTCTCCTTATAAAAGAGGAAAAGATACTAGATGTCTCTCTCTCTCTCTCTCTCTCTCTCTCTCTCTCTCTCTCTCTCTCTCCCCTCTCTCTCTCTCTCTCTCTCTCTCTCACACACACACACACACACACACACACACACACACACACATAATGAGAAGGCAGCTGACTGCAAGTCAGAGAGTTCTCACCAGAAACTGAACCCTGTCAGAATCTTAACCTTGAACTTTCCAGCCTCCAGAACTGTGAGAACATAGATGTTTGTTCTTTAAGGAACCCAATCCCTGGTGTTTTGTTACAGCAGCCTGAGCTGACCAAGACAACAGGAACCATGCAAATAAAAGAGAGGAAGAAAGGATGTAGAATATTATTAAAAAGTTGTTTTTAATTGACATTAGATAACATTAGAGTTTAATGTTTAGAAAATTATAGAGCAAAAAGGAGAGAGAATAAATAAGTCAGGTTAAAATGACTTTGAATGTCTCTAAGAAGTTAACACTTTATCTTACAGCAACTGTAAATGCATCTTGAGTTTTTGGACAAGAAACTATGGTAATAAAGTAACATTTCAATAAGTATGATCCTACAAGAATGAGAAAGATTAGTTTTATAGAGCAGAGAGAGAAGAAATAAGATTGTTGTAATAATTCCTTTAGAGTTTGGTGCTAGACAAAAACCATTTTCACTCTACGTCAGAAGTGAGCTTTCTACCTCATCACATTCCTGCAGTTCTGCCAAGAAACTCAGCAAATGCAGCAATTCTATTTTCTAATTTATTTGTTTCTCTTACTCCAATACATGGCTTTTCTATGTTTACTAGTTCTTCTTAATTCAACAAACATGTAATAAAACCTACTAAATGTCACAGTCTGTTCTAGCTGAACAAAACAGCAATGCAAAACAAGGATTTCCTGCTCCTATGAGCTTACCTTCTAACAAAGAGAGAGACACTAATCATAATAGAAAAGGAAGCTATATCACATATCAAAGGCTATATAGTACAGAGTATATGTAGTATATAATTTTGTTATATGCTTCTAACATATATTAGGGTGCTTTCTCATAAGTCCTCTGGGAAAAAGAGAAAAATAAGAGCAAGATAAGAAAGATTGGGTAGTGTCAGGGGAAAGTAGATGGCAATTTGGTGGTCAGGGCAGGTCTTACTAAAAAGATGACATCTAAACAAAGACTTGTGCCTGTATCTCATATTGTAAATTAGTATGAATATTCTTGTCAAAGATGGAGAGTTTAAAATATATATAAAAGGAAAATTTCACTAGTCAAGCCTGCAATGATAAAAGATAAGTGTTTTAGTGGTGGTAAAAAGAGATCAGTGTAAGGGGGATTGTTGAAAACTAATTCATCCTTTGCTTTTGCTGTCCATATTTAGAAAGGTGGCTGAGCTTTTAGACTTAGATGTAAAGACAGACTTATAGCTTCATTAACAAAGGTGGGACTCTCAGGGAATGATGATAATGTACTTGTGAAATCTATGACCCTTATTGAAACCAACCCAAAAGAACAGAAGGAAGGAAGGAAGGAAGGAAAGAGGGAAGGAAGGAAAGAAGGAAGGAAGGAAAGAAGGAAGGAAAGAAAAAGAAGTAAAAAATAAAAGAGAATTTCAGTTTGCAACAAAGATGGAAAAAGTCTACTTCGCTAACTCACATTCTATGAAGAATATCTGCCAACCATTCTGAAATTCAGATGAATTGAGGAAGGTTGCTGAAAGCCAAAATAAATGAATATCTTCACATCTTGAATGAAGTATGAAATTCTCTGAAAATAAGTGCGAATCCTAGGAGAGTATGGGTGGGCTGAAGTAATAAACATCCCTGTGGGATGTAGGTTTCTTTGAAATCTGGGCTCCTATATGGGAGGAGTCTGGATATGCAGTAAAGTTAGGAAGAAATGGAAAATATTACCTTCTGATCAAAGTCAATAGAGCATAAGTAAATTAAATTCAGTAACCTAGCAAAAGATGCTTAATTTTGAGCTATATCAATCTGTCTAGATAATCTGTTCACTTCAGGATAAAAGAGCTCCCAAGACATAGGATTATATTTGAGATAACACATCTTATTTAAACTGATGACAACCCAGATTACTTTTGCTACTCTGCAAATTATTCCTATTATGCAAATAGTAGAAATAGAACTACACTCACTCAAAAATTAGTAAAAGGACTTCCACTTCTAGCTGGTATGGGATAACAGGGACCAGGTTTACCCTCCAAACTGAATAAAATAAAATAAAATAAAATAAAATAACAGTGAACAAAGCATAGGACATAATAGGGTTTAATGTGTTAGACATCAGGCAATAAAAAATAATGCTCAGTTAGGGTCAGGGAAGAAGCAAACAATTGTTCCAGTTTACTCCCTGGTGTATGTTTCCAGTTTCCAGATAGTGACACAATGAGGGAGAGAGAACCCAGGCAGAATGTGTTCATTTCTCTGAGCTGAGGAGACAGAATGGGAGTCTAGGAAGGTTGCAGAAGCTTGAATTCATAAGGAAGAAGATAGAGACATTGAATTGGAAAGAGAAAATTCCAGAGAATCCCAGACCTTTTCTATACTGGATTGTAACCCAAAGTATAAAATAAATATCCATAAGTCCATACTAATGTAAATAAATAACTGAATAAAAAGATAAATTGGAGACAGGAGACAAACCTCCCATGCAAAATAATTCCAAATAATTTATGTAGCTACCCTAGCCTCAAGCGGGTGGAGCATGGCTCCCCACTCAGGTTTGGGCTGCACATAGTGACTTCCACCCAATGGTTATAGTATGGAAAAGGAGGGAAATAGAGTAACTTTATAGTAAATGAACCTGGAAATCACTACCTGAGCCAGGTGATCAAGGCCAACACCATAGACATGAATCATGTTGATAGTATATACACTTGATATGATGCAACGAAAATGG
The DNA here is from genome assembly GCF_006229205.1 of Suricata suricatta. Lineage (NCBI taxonomy): Eukaryota > Metazoa > Chordata > Mammalia > Carnivora > Herpestidae > Suricata > Suricata suricatta. The sequence continues at coordinate 18,032,829 of NC_043714.1, forward strand.
CACTTTACCTCTGTGGTCTTCTACCTAGTAACCCGTGATCTTATCTAGAGAAGAACATTAGACAAATCACAATGTGGGGCATTCTATGAAACACCTGATCAGTACTCCTTGAAGCCATTAAAGTCATCAAAAACAATGAAAACCTGAGAAACTGCCCACAGCCAAGAGAAGCCAAAAGACATGATAACTAAACGTAATATGGAATCCTGGCTAGGATCTCAGAACAGAAAAAGTTGGTTAGTTAAAAACTAAGGAAATATGAATAAGCTATGGACTTAGTTAATAATAATGTATCAATATTGTTACACTTAATTATAACACATCTATCATACTAATGTAAGATATTAATAATAGAGGAAATTGTATGTGACTATATGGGCACTCTCTGGACTCTTAATTTTTCTATAAATCTAAAATGGTTCTCGGATCGCCTGGTTGGTTCAGTATGTTGAGCATCCAACTTTGGCTCAGGTCATGAACTCATGGTTCATGGGTTTGGGCCCTGAGTTGGGCTCTGTGGTGACAGGCCAGAGCCTGGAGCCTGCTTTAGACTCTATGTCTCCCCCTCTCTCTGTTCCTCCCTCCCCTTGCACTCTGTCTCTTGCTCCCTCTCAAAAATAAATAAACATTAAAAAATTTTTAATAAAAGAATATAAAACTAAAGTAATCGATAACACAAATTACATGAGAAGAGATAGAACATATAGAGGTATAAAGTTCTTATACTATACATTTAAGATATAAAAATCACTTGAATATATACTGTAGTAAGTTAAAGATGTATACTATAAACCCAAAAGGATCCACTAAAATCACATAAAGATGTATACTCTAAACCCAAAAGGATCCACATAAAATCACATCCACTAAATACCAACAAAGAAGAGAAAATGGAATCTTTTTCTATAAAAAGTCAGTAGAGGAAAAGTAAGGAAAGAAAGGAAAAGAAGAAAATGGGACAAATAAAGAATTAACTTAAAAGTACTAGATGGCTGATTGGACAAAAAACATGGTTCAATTATAAGCTCTCTATTAGGGGGCATTAAAATGTAAGTAGGTTAAAGGTAAAAGCTGGAAAAAGATATCGATGACGTTAATTTGAAAAATGCTGGTGTGATTATATTAGTATCAGACAAAGTTGCTTCTAAAGCAGTGATAAAGGGAGACATTTCATAATGACAAAGCAGTCAATTCATCAAGAGGACATAATGGGAGTCTAAGTGTTGATGGACTTAATAACAGCTCAAAATGTATCAAACAAAAAAAAGAGTGAGTTTTCAACCAACATTTTTTGACAATTTTTTCATCCCTGCCCACTTTCTCCTCTCTTTCTGGGACTCAGGTGGCATACTATTTATTAGATCTTTTATAGTACTGTTGGTCCTAAGGGTACTGTTCAAAATTTTTTCTATTTTTCTCTTGTTGTTGAAATTGGCTAATTTCCATTTTCCAGTTCACAGATTCTTTCCTTCGCTTTCCAACCCATTTACTGAATTTTTTATTTTGGTTATTGTATTGTCCAACTCTAAACTTTCCATTTGATTGACCCTACAATTATAGAGCGAAGGTCACACATATTTTCATTGTGCACTCACACATTATTGTAAATAGTTCTGACATAGTGACTCTCAAAGTGTGATCCCAGACCAACAGAAACAGTCACTGAAAACCTGTTAGGCATTCACACTGAGTCCCCACCCCAGACCAGTGCAGTGAGGAGTTCTGAGGTTGGAGCCCAGCAATCTTGTTTTACCAAGCCCTCTAGTAATTCTGATCTAAGCTAAGGCTTGAGTCTATCCTTCCAAACCTGATTTCTAATATTTTCTTTCTACCCTTTCCAACACACGTGCACATGTGCATGCACACACACATGTGTCCTGGCTTCTGCTGGACCTTGAGCGATGCCCACTTGTCTGTGAGCAAGCCGTGCCTCGCTTGAACAGAATAGCTAGAGAAAGCTTCTTAATGGGACCAGAGGCTGGTTTGGCTCACATATAAGTAACGACCAATAAGAGAGCTTTTATTCCTCACTCACTTACACTATTAGTGGTGCTACACACGCTATTAACAGTACTGAGATTTTTGAAGGGGCTAAATGAAAATCACAGTTCTTCCTTTGGTTGCTTCCGGTTCCCAGGTTCTGTGTGATTTGAGAGATCTGACAAGAGCATGAGCAGATGGAGCATCAAAGTCAACTTTACAAGAGGCCAGACCTAGCCTACTGAGTACAAAAATGCAGGTGTTCACATCTACCTCCCTGAGCAGACCTTGGAACTTCCCATACAAGTAAAAGTTCTGATATATAGAACATGTCCGTTACTCAGCCTTTGCCTCCCACCAGACCTGATGAAGAAGAAGGAGGAAAGAGCCCTAATGGCCATGCTGGGAATTATTGTGAGTTCAGCCCTCCCATGTGAGAAGAGAAGCAATGGCTGTTACTTTCTTGTGAACAGTGCTTCACACCACAGTCAGAAGTAAGAACGGGGGGTGGGGGGAGATCCCAGAGTGTTTAGGAAACCAAAACATCCTGGAGAGGAATAATAATTGTTGACATTTACTGATAGTTTATCAGTAACCACTCTTCTTTGGTTAATATATTTTAACCTTTTTCATACATATTAAAAAATATATATCCATTAGGTAAATGTACTGTTAAACCCATTTTGTAGGTGGGGAGACTGATACTAGGAAGCTAGAAAATGGTCCCTGCGTTGGTTTGGAAGTTGCGCTAATAAAGAGAATCCAGTAGCTTCTGCTTTTACAGCCAACTTAATGTTATAAATCAGCTTGCATACAGAAATCACGGAAACCAAATGATCAAAATAAGAGTTTCTTATTAAGGGTAAGTGGCAATTTGAAAAATCTGATAAAACTTGGTAGCGATAACATTAGCTTGAAACAGAGTCCCATGAGGTTTCGTTTTATTTAGAATATTTCATTGCTCTCGGATATTCTTTCACCTTTCTTCTCCCTGAAGAATGCCTTAGTAGTTATAGGTATAAATATTCTCTACTTTCATTTCTTGTTGTCAATCCATGAGTATCTGTCAAAAGACAGAGAGCCTTGGGAGGGAAGGATCTCTGTTCTCAGTTTCCTATTTCCAGTGTCCAGAATAAACTTACTGATGTTTCCTTGAAGTGTTAATATTTTATACAAAAATAAGAGGTTCTTTAGAGTTTATCTTCCTATGCAGCCCCAGAAACTGTTGTTTTCTCTGATGAGCCTAATCCAGCCACTGTATACTTAAGATTTCAGCTAGAATCAGTGCTGAGGCCCTTCCTTTATAATTAATAGAACACAATGTCTGAGGCTTCAAACTTGCCTAACCTTCAATTCCCTTTATTGCCTTCGCTTTATTGCTTCTAGAACAACTATCTCTATGTGCTCCCCACTGGGAATGCTCTCACATAATTTAGCTCTCCCTTCCCAGAACTACAAGTGCTGAAAACTGGAAATGATCTTGTCTGGGGCATGTGAATATATGTGCTCATGAGAAATCAACCAAGCTGGGAATATCCACTCAGGCCGTAACTTGAAATCCACTGTGTGCTAAGAAAAACAGGCTCCATGGAAGGGTGAAGCCTGCATATGCTAACAAAGCCATTGTTTTTCCAAATTTCTGACTCTTATCCAAGCAGCCCACTCTGTTCTAATATATATTACGTTGTCATAAGAAATGTGCAACATTACAGTCTGGTTCATCTCTAAGTGTCTTTAGGGTATTCTTTATTTCTCTGTCAATTTCTTGGCTTTTTCCTAGAAGTCAGATGGATATAAATCGCCAAAGCAGAACTCCTTGGGAAATGCTTTCATGACCAGGCTTATGGGAAAGTTCAGGAACAAATGGTATTAAAGAAATTATGATAATTTCCCTCAGATGCCCTTTAAACCAGGGCAGCCTCCTGGAATACAAGAGGAATGGGATTTGTGTCCTAGCACTTCTAAAGCCATATCTATACCTCTCGTTCTAGAAACATAGGGAATGTGTGTGTGTGCATGCGCGTGTGCACGTACGTGTTTTTGGTACTTAGCACAATTACTTCAGAAAAGAATCTCTTCACTTGGATTCTACCTGCTGTTATCCAATGAAATATATAGAAATGTATATGTATATATAATATGTGTGTATCTATATGTATACAGTTCTGCTTATAATTATATAGCTTATCTCTGAAAGGTCCTATGTCACATTTCTAAAAGCTCAGTCATGTAAGGAATTAAAAGAAATTTTTTACGAGATCTATTTGTTATAATGTCAGATTAAAGACTTCTTTTTTAGTTAGGTAAACTTAAATATTGCTGGGCTTTGCACACTCCCATTAACCCCTTCAACAATAATGTTAATATTACAATGAACTTTCTTTTTTCCCAGTAAGAAAATGGAAGTGGGGTTTTCTTACTAGAACTTAATCATGGAAGATTTTATTCACAGATGCACAAGGATCAGATTATACCTTTTGATCATACAAAGAAGTTCATCTTATTTACCTTAATGGCTTAAAAAGGCAACCAACCTTTTACCTGTTGAAGAGCAAAGCTTATGTGAATCTCAGAAAAGAAAACTAATTCTGGGCCATCTGGGTGGCTCAGTCAGTTGAGCATCTGACTTCAGCTCAGGTCATGGTCTCATGTTCATGGGCTCAAGCCCAGCCTGCTTTAGATCCTCTGTCCTCTCTCTCTGCCCCTCCCTCACTCGACTCTTTCTCAAAAATAAACATATTTAAAAAGAAAAAGAAAAAACATTCTAAAGATGACCTGATCTTTTACAGATCTGCCTAAATAAGACAGAAGGAAAGATCTATAATCCAAGAAACCTAGGATTTGGTTCTCAGATTACTGTGTCTGTGACCCATTAAACAGCTTTCATTGTCAAAATTATCTATCATCTCATCAATTGGCTAGAAAATTCTAATTAACTCTTTAAAATAGCTTTTCCCTCTTCACTTGAGCTGCCACCACCTGAGTCCTTGCCCTCCCACCCATCTTCTGGGCTGCACAGTCTGCTTCCTCTCAGTGCTGTTCCAAGTTCTTGTTCATGGAATTGTAACTTCCTCCAAGCAAAACAAAACAAAACAAAACAAAACAAAACAAAAAAACAAAAAACAAAAACAGAACAAAACAGAACGAAAAACCAAACAAACGAACCATGTTACTCTCTCTTTTGTTTTTTTACTGTTTTTATTTATTTTAGAGAGACAGAGAGCCCGAGCAGGGGAGGGTCAGAGAGAGAGAGGGAGACACAGAATCTGAAACAGGCTCCAGGCTCTGAGCTGTCAGCACAGAGCCCAACGCGGGGCTGGAACTCAGGAACCGTGAAATCATAACCTGAGCGGAAGTTGGATGCTCAACTGACTGAGCCACCCAGGCGCCTCTAAGAAATACTCTCTGCAACCTGCTGTCAATGCCTGTTGCTCATCTCAAAATGAAAAGCTTGTGGATCTCCAGAAACACAAGCCCATGTGCCCAGGGCGTCTGTGACTGAAAACCTGGATGCCTTTCTGGAATGTCAGTTCAGCCACACTACAGAATCAGGATGTTGTCTGCTTCTTGTACCTCAGTCATAGGAAAGGTTACTCAATAAATTATCGTCTTAAGTTTTCAAATTAAAAAGAAAACCATAACATAAAACTTTAAGGTAAAACACATGATTCTAGATTAATTCGACTTTTTCATGGATACACTCTGAGACTCCCTGAAACATTGAATGCACTTCCTCTACTATTCGAAATACTTCGGAAAATCGTAAAAACTCCCAATTCCTTCACTGGGACTTCAGAGTTGCCCCAAACTGGACTCTAAATTACATTGTCGTTGCTGTCCCTAAGCTCTACACTGCTGTGCAGATGTCAGACAAATCCTCGCACGACGTTAGCGCCATAGATGTTGGGAACCGTGCGTTACATGTCCTTCGCCTTCCCTCTTCCTAGCTGACTCACTTTCGTTCATCAGCATTCATTTCACCTATCACTTCTATGGGAGCTTTTTATAATTCCCTCAATCAAATCTTGCTTACGTTTTATCTTACAGGAAAAATTTATTTATCATGATTTTTTTTCCTGCAAATTCATGTTGGGAAAAATCAAGACAGACCTGAAATGGGGGAGAGGGATGACCCCTGGTATCCTTTATAGCATGCCTTTCTAGGTTACCTGCGCTTTGCGCTATTTAACACTGATCATAACATAAATGATTCTTTTTGGGAAATGCAAACAAACTAGCAGAATGCAGTTGACTATTGCCATCTGGATGAACCAGTCTGCACTGATTTATAGGTTTTAGCATTCCTTGTTGCCTGTATTTGTGTAGTTTTATTTTATTTATTATATAATGTCCTTCTTCATCTCTTGTTACTACCTTTACTTTAAAGTCCAGTTTGTCTGATATTAGTATGGCTACTCCAGCTTTCTTTTGGCTTCCAGTTGCCTGATAGATATTTCTCCATCCCTTTACTTTCAACCTGTAGGTGTCTTCCGGTCGAAAATGCGTCTCCTGTAGACAGCAAATAGATGGGTTTTGTTTTTTGATCCATTCTGCTACCCTGTGTCGTTTGGTTGGAGCATTCAGTCCATTTACATTCCATGTTATTATCGAAAAATGTGGGTTTAGAGTCATTGTGTTCTCCCTAGAATTCATGTTTATAGTGGTGTCTTTGGCACCTTG
>NC_043714.1:18039588-18041768 GCF_006229205.1 Suricata suricatta
AGTCAGTATCGCGATTGCAATGGGGGAAAGGAAAAAAACAAAAAGCAAAAAACCGAGTCTCTCTTAGTTTCCGATAGCTTTGCTCAAGACGCTGTGCGCTGCTGGAAATGAGCTGGGAGCTCCTACATTCTAAGTGCACGCCTGGACCTCCACCCGCCACCAACTCTTTGTTGAGGGTCCCGGCAGTGTGCGCCTTATTTCTTCCCTGTGGGGACCCGGGATTCGCGAAGTCCGTGCAGGGGGTGAGGTGTGCCGTGGAAATGCAGTCCGTGGTCCCGTTCCCAAAACCAAGTTCGAATTGCTCGCGCCTGGCGCAGTCACTGCTCCGGCCGCTTCCAGCCGGGGAGCGCGCCTCCCCAGAGCAGCCGCTTCTCGCCGCCACAGGCGCCTCTGATTCCCCGGCCGAGATGGCTTAGGGCTGGGGGCTATTCCTCCTCTCGCGCCACCTCGATTCGGGATTCCGGCTGCCCAGCAGTTATCTATGGAGTGGGTTTCTGTCTCCAAGCACAGCCAAGCGTTCTATACCTCTTCCCCAGAGACAGTTCTATGAGCGCGTTCCGACTCGGTCTCTTCCCCGCCACGCACTTGCACCACGTTGGGCTGGGGATTTTACCTCCCCTTCCCGTCCCGGGCTGGCCCGTCCTCGGATCTCCCCCATTCGCCCCCGCTCACTCAGATATCCTTGAGGTTCTATTCCTTCTGGAGTTCGTATTTTTTCCTTCCGCTCTCTCAGATGAACGTAATATCCCTCTCAGTTCTAAAAACGGTGCGGAGGGAGTTTACAGAGCTCCCTTCCTCTCCGCCATCTTGGCTCCACCACCTAATTTTATTTTATTGAATTCCACTCTGAACTTATTGTAACATCTCACTGATTCCCCTGTTAATGAATTTAGTAAAATGTATTCATTTTACATTTTTGAGAGCCATACATTTTTTATCTCTTAAAACACAATATCCTTTAAGGTGCATATAACCTTAGTATTATAATTACCAACTGTTGCATTAAATTGCAGTTTCCTGAGGGGAGGGGTGTCCTGGTAAGTAATCAAAAAATGTGAAATAAATACAAAGAATAAATGCACTCTTTTTGTGCTTTGGGATGTGCCTTGAAACAGGAAAAGTCAGTAACTTGGCTGTTTGTCACATTTTTAAAAGTACAGATTTCTTTTGAGAATCTGTTCGAAGTGTGGAACTTTAGCAGAAAAGTACATATATATAAACAAATACAATACTGCACATGTGATTTTATTGGCTTAATGGTGTTTTCACCCCCATTCTTCTTTTAAAAACTGCTTTAAATGCTGCGTTTTGCCAGGTTTTTAAAATGAGCTACATTTTGAACCCCTCATCCTCAGTTTTATCTCTTCATCTAAGAAAAACAGTTCAACAAAAAGAAAACAGTAGCTTCTGTCTCACTTTAAAAATCATTGTGCTGCAATAGTCATGGCAGCAAACAATGTTCTTTAGTTTATAGCGGAGACATTTTTCAGCAATCCTGTCCTCACTCAGTTCTTCCACAATTACTTAAGACTAAACGACTAAGTATGATTCAAGTTCATGGATAAACATGACACATGCAGAATATGGATGTCATAAAAAGATCCAGAGACAGCTTTTGGAAAGGAATCAAATGCCTCAGCAATAAGGGACATTTGCCTTCTGAAGATGTCTCACTTTTGTAAGAAACATAGTAGGGGTCCTATGGACTCTGTTGTAGAAAATTATATTATCCGTCGAAGAAGAAAACAAGAGCCTAGTCTCCTAGGGAACTTAAAATACAGACTCTGTTCACTGCTATTGCCTCAACATGGTATTCTTGTGTAGAAAGGTGACCGTGCCACATGCCAATGATAGACTCGATCAGTACAACTCTACAGTAACTACCAGGTTTTGTTCATCATTCTCCTGATTTTCAAAGAGAATGCTAGGTCTTTTGGTACAGTGGAGTAGATAAGATTCATTCCTTTTTGTTGGAAAATAATTCTATACTGTTAACTTTATAATATGGGGTTGCTTTTTATTTCCTTTGATTAAAATAGAGCAAACACATATATGTATATATTAAATATAATATATTTTTATATATTAATTATATACTAAATATATATATTTATATGTTTGTATATATTTATATGTATGTATATATATATATATATATATATATATATATATATATATAT
>NC_043714.1:18041868-18043167 GCF_006229205.1 Suricata suricatta
TATTGAATGCTGAAAATGAACTGAGAGTTGAAGGGGAAGGGGGAGGGGGGAAAGGGGTGGTGGTGATGGTGGAGGGCACTTGTGGGGAAGAGCACTGGATGTTGTATGGAAAACAACTTGACAATAAAATATTGAAAACAAACAAACAAACAAACAAACAAAAGAATCACCTAACTATAAGGTATCCATATAAAATATAAGATTGGAAGAAACTGCTAATAAATATAAAAGGGAACATAGATAAAGGCTAATAAAATACTTGAGAATCCTATGTAATAAATTACATGAACCCAGAAATTAGAAATATAAGAATACTTGAAGATCAAAGGGGCAAGAATGAGGATAAAATGCTCAACTATTAGAATGCCACAATTGCCAATATAATTGATTGGTTGGCTACTAAACTAATAAGAACATAGTACTGTGGCTACCACTATTACTTAAGTATTGAGGAGAGAGGCTAACCTAGAAGGCAGCCTCCCAAAAAGGAATAATTCATACAGAAGAAGAAGTGAATGACCATAAGAATATATGCTTCATGAGGCCTTTTTTTTAAAAAACAGCCTCTGATCCAAACTTGGGGGGTCAGCTAATTGCCTGAGTATCTCTGGTATCCTATGCATTTGAAATCAATCAATCAATCACAGCCTCTTCCCCTTCTTCCAAAGGAAAAAAATTTCTCATTGATTTTGCCTGAACTCGTCAGCATTTGGGAGAGAAGGAGAAATAGAAATAAAATTTCTAATTGGCTGACCATTTATGTGTATAAATAAAAGTACTACTAACTCTTTATATTTCAGTTATAAAAGTTCAATAAATAATCTAGAAAGGAAAGATCCTTTCATTGGCTTCTTAGGTATTAAAAGGCACTGAGGAGTGAATAGTCTGATTCTGTATTCTATCATTGAATACAGTCACTGACATGAGCCTAGCAATTTAAATCAGAGCATAATAAGTGATTCGACAGATTCAAACTCAGTTGAGAAAAATGCATGATTTAATAAGCTCTAAAGCTATAGATCTTGCTAAAGCGAACTGTAGTTGGGTCATGATAGTAAGTACATGAAACCACTTTTAAGGGATTATATTTACTTCAAATGCTTTAAAATGGTGTTTGTTTCCTGGACATTTTCCCCAAGCAAAGCTACTGCATTTATCTTACCCTTGAACTGTTTCTAGTTAGCTCCACAGATATAATCAAGGTTAATTCAGGAAGGGAAAACGATGCCACAAGGCCACACTCAGGATGATGTTTAACATATATATATATATATATATATATATATATATATATATATA
>NC_043714.1:18043267-18100184 GCF_006229205.1 Suricata suricatta
TATTAGCCCTTTATCTGATATGTCATTTGCAACTATCTTTTCCCATTCTGTCGGTTGCCTATTAGTTTTCTTGATTGTTTCCTTTGCCTTGCAGAAGCTTTTTATCTTGATGAAGTCCCAAGGGTTCAGTTTTGATTTCATTTCCCATAGTTAGGTGATTCTTAAAACTACAGTGTTATGGACTGAATTGGGTCTCACTCTCCCCCTACCCCAAGGTTGAAGTCCTGACTCCCAGAACCTGAGAATATAATCATATTTAGAGATAAGGTCTTCAGAGGGTGATTAATTTAAAATGACCCTGTTAGGTTAGGTCTCTTATCCAATAGGACTAGTTCTTATAAATCTAGGAAGAAACAACAGGATGCATGGTACAGAAAAAAACTCATGGAAAGACACAACAAGAAGGTGCCCATTTGCAAGCCAAGGAAAAAGGCCCCTTGGAAGAAACCATTGCTATGTTATGGTCTGAATGTGCCCCCAACCCTGTTCCCAAATGCATATATTAAAATCTTGATCCCCCAAGGCAATGATAGGAAGTAGGGCTTTGGGGAGGAATTTTGGTCATGAAAGCAAAGTCCTTGTGAATTTGATTAGTGCCCTTAAAAGAGACTCCTGAGTGGAATCCAAGTGACTCAGTAGGTTGGGCACCCATTTTGGCTCAGGTCACAATCTCATGGTTTGGGAGTTTGAGGCCCCCTCCCACCCTGCATTGGACTCTGCACTAACAGTGTGGAAGCCTGCCTGGGATTCTCTCTCCCTGCCCCACCTCCCCCATGTGTGTGCACTCTCTTTCTCTCTCTCTCCCTCCCTCTCGAAGAAAGAGAGAGAGACTCTAGAGAAGTTGTTTCTTTTTCTACCATGTGAGGACAGAGTGAAAAGTCAGCATTCTGCAACCCAGAATAGAATGTTTCTCAGAACCCAACTATGCTGACACCCTTATCTTGGACTTCCAGCCACCAGAGCTGTGAGAAACAAATTTCTATCATTTATAAGTCACCTTGTCTGTGGTATTTAGTTATAGCAGCCTGAACAGACTGAGAGAGTGCTGACACCCTGATTTAACACTTCTTGTCTTTTATTAGCCTTTTATTAGTGTGAGAAAATAAATTCCTGTGGTTTAAGCCACCTAGTCTATGTTATTTTGTTGAAGCAACTCTTAGAAAACCAATACTAATAATATTGTAGCTTTCCACTTTCAGAAATCTTTTAAATATCTTCAGTATCTTGGAGTGAATTCCGAATGGTTTCCATATTTGTGGTATTGTCTTTATCATTGTCTTCTTCCCAGTGAGGCTCAAGATTTCTGAGCACCCACTCTGTTATCAGCTGATATGCTGCAGTATAACTCCAGTACTCCCCACCCAACATAACCTGTGGCAGACTCTACAGGTTAACTGGCATGGTCTCCAACAAGGGTGTACTCACTTCAAACATCAGCTACATTTTAGGGGATCCCTGGGTTACATACACTTCTTTCTAACTGCATGAAAATTCATGGGTTCTTAGAATCCACCCCCTCCCAATCAGATTCAATAATTTGCTAGAAAGATTCAGAAAACTCAGGAGAGCGCTATGCTTACACTTTTATTATACATTATATAAATCAGGACCAGCCAAATGAAAACTCAAAGGGCAAGGTCTAGGAGGGTTCTCAATGCAGTCTCTGTGCTATCGTGTGGAATCAGTTCATGTCACTTTCCTGCAATGGGTTCACCAGTCAGGAAGCTCCACTGAGCTTCAGCATTGAGAGTTTTTATTGGGACTTCATTATTTATGCAGGCATGATTGATTGAATCATTGGCTGTGACTGAACTCAATCTCCAGTCCCAACTCTGTTTATGTGGTTGATCTTTCTGGTGACTCGCCCAAATGCTGAATTTTTTCATCTTTTAGCACATATTCAGGTGTGATTCCAGAAGCTCACAAATTACAAAGATACTCCCATTATTTGGAAAATTCCAAGGATTTACAGTTTCCTTTCCAGGAAACAGGAATAAATGCAAATCAAATTCTTAATTATACAACAGCCTCCATTTACATTATTTTCATTTTGTGAAACAATACTCAGTTTCCTAATTAGCTGATAGTTTTTAGATCATCCAGTAATGCTTAGATAATATTTATTATGCCCGAGTTAGTTCCTCTATTATCCCTTGCCTAGACAATGGCAATAGCTTCCAAAATAATTGTCTTTAATTATATCACTGTCCCTATTCTAAACACCACAGATTAATATGCAAGGCAAATTTGTAATTGTTTTACTATACTTACAAGGGTTCTCTTCATTTTAAAAATAAATCCTATTTTTTCAATCAAAGCTTTCTTCTATCTGACTCTACCACACAGTTCCAGCTTTAACTTGAACATGAACTACTGCCTTATTTCTACGGATGCACCATACCACGTGCACTCAACCTAGTGCGGTGTAACTAAAGTGACTTTAAAATCAGACAGATCATGATTCAACAAGAAAGACTAAATTTATTTACTAGTTGTTTGACCTTAAGTAACTTACCTTCTCTATGCATTGGTTCTCTATTTTATTAAATGGATATAATGTTTATTTCACAGGAACACTTTAAGGAATAAATGATTAAAAATATTTATTAGAATGTCTGGCACATTGTAAAATGTCAACACTTTATTTTTATTTAGATAGAATACAATGCTCCTATGCTTTTTTATTATCCCTGCATGGAGGTTTTCTACCCATATTGCTAGATCCAATTCAAAGATCTCATCTTTTCTGAAGTTCTTAATTTTTCCCCCAACAAGATGTGGATTCTTTCATTAAAATTGTGAAGTACTCTTGGGGCACCTGAGTAGCTCAGTTGGTTAAGCATCTGACTTTGGCTCAGGTCATGATCTCACAGTCCGTGCAATCAAGCTCTGCCTGGGGGCTCTGTGCTGACAGCTGGGAGCCTGGAGCCTGCTTCAGAGTCTGTGTTTCACTCTCTCTCTGCCCCTTCATCACTTGTACTCTGTCTCTTTCTTTCAAAAATAAATAAAAACATTAAAAAATTTTTTTAATAAAAAATAAAATAAAACTGCTAAGCAGTCTCCATTCCTTTCAAGAAGTTTTCATGAGGGGCACCTGGGTGGCTCAGTCGGTTGAGCGTCTGATTTGGGCTCAGGTCGTGATCTCCTGGTTCATGGGTTTGAGCCCTGCATTGGGCTCTGTGCTGACAGCTAGCTCAGAGCCTGGAGCCTGTCTTCAGATTCTGTGTCTCCCTCTCTCTCTGATTTTCCCCTGCTCATGCTCTCTCTCTCTCAAAAATAAAAACATTAAAAAATATTTTTTAATTAAAAAAAAGGCGTTTTCATGATGTTGTATTTATAATGTCTTCACTGTATAATGTCCTTATGCTGTCCTCTCACAACATTGGAACATATGGCCATTGCAGGCAAGGTCCTTCCAATGCATCTTGAATTTCTCATGGCTCAAGGCACAGTCTTCACACTTGAAGGTCATGGTTGGGTTGAGTCATCTGTAATTCAAAATTTGTGAAAAAATTTTCATATGAAATATATTAACTTAAATGTTACAACTAAAAATTCCAGGAATATCTTACTCCCTTATCATAATCACTACTTTTCCTTTCCTCTTTTTGTTTTCCTTAATAGCATAGACAAGTCACAACTATTTTTTTTTTTGATAAATCATTTGTTTTAAATGCATGTATACTCATAAACAAAAGAGCTATTTATTTTTTTGAAAAACCTATTAGGGGGGTGCCTGGGTGTTGGGTTAGTTGGCTAAGCATCTAGCTCAGGCCATGATCTGACAGTTCATGGGTTGGAGCCCTGTGTTGGGCTCTGTGCTGACAGCTAGCTCAGAGCCTGGAGCCTGCTTCAGATTCTGTATCTTCCTCTCTCTCTTACCCTCCCCTGCTCATGCTGTTTCTCTCTGTCTCTCAAAAATAAATTTAAAAAAAGAAAAAAAACCCTACTAGGTAGATGGCTTTAGTTCTAATTTTCAAAATAATTATTTAATTTGGAGTATGGCACGTACACTTACAAATGCAAAAATAAGATTTTGAGGAGTTAAGTAAACTTTCCTAGGTGGCTCAATGAGGGAGTGGTAGAACCAGATCTCAAACAAAGCAGGTCCATCTGACCCTCAAACCCGTCCTATTTTCAACAGTCATTATAATGCCTCTTGGCAAAATTCCTACATGCTTTTGTATAACACATGTAAAGGAAACAGCCTTTAGGCTAAAGGCCCAGTTAAACCTCTAAAAACAAACCAGTCAGAGGAGTGAGTGACAAAATAAAAACAGAAATGCGGTAATGCTTCCCAGGGCTCACAGTGGTATTGTGTGGACATGAAGTGATGAAATACCTGCATCCTATAAGAAAGGCTGAATTCACTGAGGGACCACAAGACTAATGACTTGGGCTTAGCCTTGGCTGAGAGCCAGGAAGCAGGAACTCTAACACAATGGATATATTGATTGAAAGCCATCTCTGCATTGAAAGCACTGAATTCAGTGAGAGCACGCTGGAAGGAGACTGGTTTTCTCAGGATGGTGATTTGGTAAATATTATTAGTATTGATAAAATTTCAAGCAAGGTAGTTGAAGCTCATGACGTGCTGGGCACACAACTATGTGTTATCACAACTATGTCTATCTGCTCATGAGCATATTGAGTCTGTGCGATAGAACTTGTAGGATTCTTTGAGGCAGTGCTAGAGAGTTGGGGGATATGGCACGTCTACTTCAGGATACAGTCAGTTGGAAATATTTATGGTTATACATGTATGAATGAATAAGAGATCAATGTAGTGATGAGCACATTTAGAGAGTGGACGATAACCTTGCATATGAGACTTAGGTAATTCAGGAAGCTACAAGAGAAAGGCTGAACTGACTAAGTGCATTAAAGCCCATCTTGGGACTGCCCATATGGGACCTTGAAATGCCCAAGATTTCAATGTCACCCCAAAACCAGAAACCGCCAGGGAGACCGAGTCACGCATGTAAAAGCAAAGGGCATTTATTATTACGGCTTCGGCTCGCCGGGCCTAAGTTCGGTCTCACAGCCTTCACCAACGCAGTGGATCCGTGCTGAGAGCCCCGAACAAGGGCTGAGTAGGGTTTTTATGGGGTTTGGGAAGGGGGAGTTACAAGAACTTGTGACCTCCAATCATCATTGTATAACAGCATTGGCAGTAACTCTAACCATACACATTGTCCGGGGTGTTCGTTACTTTTGGCGGGACCCAATCACAACCTTTGAAATTAACCAATTACAGAGCGAGTTCAGGGTCCTGTTCGGTGACTATCAGGTTAACTTTAACATTAGGTAACAGGGTCCAATCTAAAGTTCCCCTCTGCAGGCCTCACCCTTAGGAATGTGGGGAGAGGTAGCTGGCCTTTCCTGATTGGATACCGCAAAGTGGTCCCTTTTGCCCCCGGTAATGTATAACCGCCTAATGGTTCCGGAGAGACTGACCTTAGACCTTCTAGCTTAGAGGGGAAACAAAGCCTGTCATGGCGTCTGTTTGGTTCAGACTCATGTTCTTACAACCTCACGAGCAACTGACTCTGAACTCCTGTGATAGCCACAGTCACCCAGTAGACGTTTTGTTTTCCCTGACACAGCAAATAAAACTCACATCCAATTCTGGTGGTCCTAATTCCAATCCAAGTAACCCCAGTGGTATTTTCTCTTGGGGTTATAGGAGACGTAAAGAGGTTCTCATGCAAAAGACAAACCCATTAGAAACTGCCTCTTCTACTTAACTCAAATTGAAAAGTTTGCATAGTTAGACAAGTAGTACAGACTGTACCTTTTGACTGTATGTCAAACTGTCCAGAGAATGTGTATTCAACTAATTCTTTCTAGTGAGCAAACAGAAATGTGTTTATATAAGGCACTATGCAGGTGAAGCTAAAACAAACCATTTTTATTCCACTTCACAAATATTATCTTTGGCTTGCAATATTTTCATGCAACATTATTATATACATGATAACTACTTTAACGACACAATTTAAATTTACGCACTGAAAATATTCTGTAAGAATTGAACTGTCTTATATTACTCTTATGCCATTCAACTTAATTCTTTTATGTGCTGAACAGGCATCATTCTATCTAAATTCCTTCTTAAAATCCTCAGTTAACGCTTTAATGACTAGGGGAATACATCCTTACCTTCTAAAATGTATTTGCTTTAACAGAGATATAAAATTTTTTTTTGAATTTCTACTTTTGAGGATGTGATATATAGACAGTTCTCTACCATTTGAATATCTCTTAAAGATTACTCCTAAAACCAAGAGAATGAAAACCCACACACATAATAAAGACAAAATTAAAGAAGTCTGTGGAGGGTTGGAGGGTAGTATAAATAAAGTTGATTCCTCACTTTATAGCCAAAAATCAATCCATTGATTTAAAAGCTGACAAATCAGGCAACTAAAGTGTGTCTTTTTAATGTTGTAAAGCTAAATACTACAAGAACCAAAAAAATAACC
This sequence comes from Suricata suricatta, assembly GCF_006229205.1. Classification (NCBI taxonomy): domain Eukaryota; kingdom Metazoa; phylum Chordata; class Mammalia; order Carnivora; family Herpestidae; genus Suricata; species Suricata suricatta. The sequence goes on from NC_043714.1 coordinate 18,049,753, forward strand.
TCAACTATTGTATTGATAGTGGTGAGAAAAAAGAGAAAATGAACTTAAAAGAAGTAGGTAGAATATGTTAATTTCTTGTGGCCTCATAATGGAGTCAGTTGATACTATCCAAATAAACAAAATATTAAATATGTTATATTCAGTTATAGTTACAGAAGAAACTGCTAAGTGTTCTAAAAACAGAAAGCAAACCTCCCAAACCATAAGACTCACATTATACAGACTCACAAAAGCATAAGTAAAGGACACACTTAGAACAAAGTGACTTAGAAGAGTAGAAAGTAAACAAGATGAAAAAAGCATTTAGGAAATGAAGAGAAAAAAACCCCAGCAGTGACCACAATTTCAATACCAGGCAAGTAGAATTCAAAGTGAAAATATTAGACAGGACAAATAAAAACAGTTCTTATGATAGTAATGGGCATAATCTATAAAGATTATCTGACTTTCATCAGTATCCAATCACCAATTATCTAAAATATAAAGTCATGAAGCAAACACAACCCACATACACAGAAATAGACTGAACACATTAAGATATTAAGGGCAGAAGACTTTTGCTTATTGTTTTATAAGCTAAATGAAGATAATAGAGAAGACCTAAGTAACATAATAAATTTTGTATGTACACATATAATTCTATAATCTCAAAACAGAGAATATACCTTCATTTCACAGAACATTAATACACATTGACCAAATATTAGGTCACAAGCCACCTCAGTAAATTGAAAGAACTTATGACATAGATAACATTGTCTGATTATACTTCAATTGGCTGATGGTCTCATATTAATTAAAATGTAGAAAAATAAAACCCTACTGATTAAATAGCTCATATCAAAATCATAAACACAATTGAAATTTCAAATATATAGGAAAAAATAATGGAAACAAGACAGAACTATGTGTGTTCTGTAAGGGAAAGTCTTAAATAATCACATTAATAAATAAGAAAAATTAAAAATTAATAGATCAAGCATTTAACTTAAGTGGTTTGAAGCATGATGAAAAATGAATATCAGGGAATATAAAGAAGACATTAATGAAGTTAAGAACATTAATGAATAAGAAAACAGAAAAATGATAGGACTAATACAATGAAAGCTCAAGTCTTTGAAAAATGAATATCGATATAATGGGAAGGTTTATTAGCCAATCTAACCAAGAAAAAAGGAGATAAGTATAAAAATAAATGTAAGAATAGAAAATAGCAGAAGAGTTTTAAAAATTGTCAATGAAATCTTTGTTTAAGAAAATAAACTTGAAAACCATGGTAAAACAGATAATTTCCTAAGAAAACGTAACAAATTGAAACTGACAGTTTTCCAAAGAGGAAATAACGTTGCAAGAAGTCTTACTCATCTCCTCTAAAGCATTAGTATCATAGTTTGCTAAGTAAGAGGACACTGGAAGACTTAGAAATAATTGAAGAGAAATAGCTATTTAAACTGTGGCAGAAGATGGACAAGGACGGCTGTCAATTATTTTTTGAAGCCAGTGTAATGTTGACCAGAAAAATTCAAAACAGTAGCACATGGAAAGGATTTATGGATATTAACTTAATAATCTGAAATATTAGCAAAGGGAATAATAACACCTGTCCATGATAGGTTTACATAAACATTTTTACCATAGCTCAGTGTTAGAGATCTATTAATATGATCATCTCCAAAGATGATGAAAAGGCATTTTTTCCATATTTGTGTTTATACTTGATTTGAAAAAAAATAGTTCTGGGGCACCTGGGTGGCTCAGTTGGTTAAGCGTCAACTCTTGATTTCAGCTCAGATCATGATCTCACAGTCCCAAGATGGAGCCCTGAGTCAGGCTCCGGGCTGGTGCACAGAAGCTGCTTGGGATTCTCTCTCTCTCTCTCTCTCTCTCTCTCTCTCTCTCTCTCTCTCTCTCTCTCTCTCTCTTTCTCACTCTCTCTGTCCTCCTACAGTCACTCTCTCTTTCTGTCAAAGTAAATAAATAAACATTTAAGAAAATCTCAAAGTAACAGGAATAGAGACAAACTACTTTAATATAATAAAATGTACATTTTATCTCAACCCAAAGATACTGGAAGTCATTTCATGATAATGAAGAATAAACAAGAATTTCACTATCACCACTATGATGTAACATTATTTTGGAAACAGTATTTTATATAATTCATGAGAAAGGAAAGAGAGAAAAAATTGGAAAGGAGGAGACAAGAACTATCATTGTTTGCAAATAATGCAGTATGACAGCTTCAAAACCACCTATCTGAAACAGTATTCAAATCAGAGAATCAAATAAAGTTTCAGCAGCTTTCTTATTATAAACAAATAATGTATAGTAGAAAAGATAATGCAAGAAAAATCTTATTCTTAATAGCTACTCAATGTATATAGTGCTTGGAAATAAGTTTAAAAACAAATAAGGAATATTGAAATAAATTTAAACCTTCCCCAAACCTTTTAAATGCATTCAAATTATACAAAGAAGATAATATAGAAAGGGATATATAGTGCCCTGTTTTCAAACAAGAAGAACCAAAATTACTAAGAAGCAAAGTTTTTTTCTAAACTGAGCTGTAAAAGCAATACCATCGTCAATGAAATGAAAGGCATTGTGTATGTATATTTGTATTTTAAATCCTACAAAGTGATGTTACAGTTCTGTGTACATATTTGTGTGTTATATAAATATGCGTGTGTGTGTGTGTGTGTGTGTGTGTGTGTGTGTGTGCGTGTTATATGTTATATAGAGTGGGAAGGCTCTTCATTTATGACTCAAGAAACAGAAGGCATAAGATCAATAAATTTTGTCCTAAAATGAAAAATCAGAATAGAAATGACCAAGTCAGGAAAAATATATGTTACACATAAAATTAAAATAACTTCTTTCTTTAAAAAAAAATATTTATGTTGAGAAGAGGAAGTGAGAGAGCATGCGCATGAGCAGAGGCCGGGCCAAGAGAGGGCGAGCGAGAGAACACCAAGCAGGCTCCACGCGGGGGGCACAAAGCCCAACATGGGTTGAATCTTCTCAACGGCGAGACCATGACCTGAGCCTCAGACACTTAACTGATTTAGCCCCAAATATGTGCCCCAAATGACCTCTTATTATTTATTAAAATGCTCCTTTAAAAACTAACAATTGAATGGAGAACAACGATAAAGAGCAAGAGAAGGTAATGAGATGGGGGTGCAAGCTTCATCACGTAATAAGTAACAAATCGCACACTCAGTGACAGGATACTGTGAACATTATATAATTTACAGTACAATGAATAAAAGGAAAAAGAAGAAAAAGCCGGGTCGGACTGGGGATGGTGAGGCATGAATGCCGAGGGCAAACTTCAGCATTACAGGTTATTTAGGGTGACTTTCATTGAAGAAGTAAAATTTGAGCCAACATGTGCAGCGGGTGAGAATTAGCCAAGCAAATAGCTGGGAGAAGCAGGACAGCCAAAACAAACCTTCTGAAGCCCTCCTGGAAAGCACGGAAGATGCGAGAAGGCTAGAGCCGGAGCACCGGGAGCGTGAGGGAAGGAGCAGCCAGGCCCGAGGACCGAAGGGGGAGGGCTCTGGGCGTCACCTCAGGGAGGTGGCTTTTCGCTCAGTGAACCAGATACTCAGTGGGAGGTTTGCTGAACACCAGTGACACGTGGACTTAGGTTTTTTCTGTTCTCTCTGGCGGTGAGGTTTCGAATTGACTGTAGGGAGGGAAATGTAGGAACAAAAGACACAAATGACTCTAAAATGCAAATTTAGAAAAATATAAACTTAAACAATAGTTAATAAACCATTGTCATTCATTAGATTGGCAAACTTTTTTTTTAATGGTAAATGACTATGGCCTGTGTAAAGGAACATTCTTTTTCTAGTGCAAGGTAAATTGATTTGACAGCAACTGTAAAAAATACGCAATTCCACATCTATGAATTTATCCTTTAGGTTTAGAAAAAATGCCTGAATTATATGTAATTACACATAAGTATATGTAGATAATTATACACACACACACACACACACACCTATACAAAGATATTACCCTGTGTAATTCAAGAAGTCCATGAGTGTAAGAGTGGCTAAGTAAATTACAAAAATATACCCAACAGAATATTTTATAGTTTTAAGAAATTATGATTATTGATATATTTGCACTTATTTCCACAAGTTTTGTTTGTGTGTGTGTGCATTGCCTTTTCACATTTTATTTCCTTTGCTGCTGCTGCTTTTCTCTCTCTCTCTCTCTCCCTTTTTTCTATTAGGTTAAGCTGTTTTTCTTTATTACTTTCCCCACGCCATGAGTTTGGGAGTTACCCATTCTACTTCTGTCCTTTTCGTGTTTTCCCTTAAAATATCAATTATGTCCTAAAACTCTAGCCTCAGAGGTCTTTACCCAGATCTACTTTCTCTCTGGTTTGCATTCACTCTTCATTTCTGTAATAAAGATTTTTTTTTCCTTTTTTTAAAAAGTGTATTTATTTAGTTTGAGAGAGAGTGAGCGAGCAAGCAGGGGAAGGACAGAGAGAAAGAGAAAGAGAATCCCAACCAGGCTCTGTGTTGTCAGCGCAAAGCCTGACACAGGCTCAAACTCATGAAACGTGAGATCGTGAGATCGTGACCTGAGGGGAAATCAAGAGTCTGACCTTAACTGACTGAGCCACCCAGGCACCCCTCCTTCTTTTGATCTTGACTATCTATTGAAAATTATTTTCATATTATATTTTATCCGACAGTTTTGTTTGTCTGGAAGAGATGCCACCAGGGAATTTCTACCTGCCACAGTATCTCCAAATCAATCACTGACACAAAGATCTTTCAAGATCTAGAAGTGATAACACCTAGTCTTTCTTAAAAGAGAAATGTGAGTATGATTTCCTGAAATCTAATTTTTAATCACAAAACAAAATGCAGGAAAAAATTTAAGAGAAAGGAACAAAGGAATAAATATATTATGAGGTGAAAACAGCCAGTGACTTCTTGCCTAGATTATAGAGCAAGATAGAATATGAAATCATTTGTGAATATAAAAATCTATTTTGCAAAATAGAAAAATTTATTTAGCACCTCGTATGTGCCAATCTGAACTTAATCCCACCTAAGTTCAGAGTATGAAAATAACTTGATAAATATCACGGATCTGATATGTATTTGTTTTGAGATACAACATCAGCCATAACTGAGCCGCACTTCTTTCATTTTAATGTTCATTTTCAAGCTTGGGAGTCCACAGATGTATTCTGAGAATCCAAGAACATGTATGTTGTAAATACTGACTGTGATCATAATTCACAGTTGAAAGCCATTTTCTTGGAATCCATTTTTCCTTAAGTCAATGTTTCTGTAACTGGAGCCTGAAACGCCTTGATAGTAGAAGAAAATGTCTTCAGACACACGCAGGGACAGGCCAGAAATATCGACAAGCTTTTATACGCTTTTTGTTTTATGTTCTCTGAGAACTTTTTTTTTAAATCCCAATCTTGTTGGTGCTGCAGTAGGTTGAAATGGATTTTCTCACCATCTTTTTGGGGGAGGTAAGAAGGGAGGTCAGTGTCCCCAGGGACGGGCTGGCCTGTTTACAGACTCTCTCAGGAAGGTCCTGTTCTGGGTCCAACTCCAGGCCTGTGGGAACAGGGGAGGGCGGCCCAGAGGCTAACGTTCTGGAAAAAAGGGCAATCTTTGTGCCCTCTTCCCCCCTCCCATTAAAACCCAGCATATACATTTTTGAGACTCAGAGACAAGGCCAACTTTGTCAGTACTTAAGTATTTAATCTAATCTTTTATCTGAACTATATTTTTCTTTTGCAGTCTTTCTTTCTGTCTGGTTTCCTTTTTGTGTGTTGAATTATTGTGATAACTTGCCTCCCCACCCTCTTTTTTCTTTTTTAACCATAAAGATATGATAAGATTGGGGGGTACTTAAAAAGAAATAACTAAGATAACTGAGGGTGTGGTCTTATTTGTGTGGGAAAACTAAGCCGGGAAGGAGTCTTGTCACTTAATTAATATTCTCAAAGCCCTTCAGCTCTAGGGTGGGAGTGGGAGAGCTTAAGAAATTTTAAAAAGCAACTCTAGTTTTGTAATTGTTTTTGAGGATTTGTAGATTTTTAGACAGAGATCAATATCTATGATTTTCAAAATGCTATAACTTACATTTGCAATCCTTTTGTTTTTCCTGCTAGTTCTTTTTCAAAAACAGGAGCTTTTCTGACACATGGAAGAAATGGACCATTTTGTGATCCCTGGGACACTTATGCCTACCAGTGAGTTTATGATAATGAGCATCTGTGTGGACTGTGGCAGGAACGACGGACACACACAGGTTTGATGACCTCCTAGCACACAATTTTAGTCTGTGGGCCAACTGGACTGCAGCCTCTTGCTTCTGGAGTGAATAGGGGAAACATGGCACTAGACCCAGATCCCTCTAGCCTATCCAAAAGATAATCACAGTGACTTTGCCACATAAGACTCACAGCTGATAAAATGTCCAAATAAAATTTTGCTAATTACACAAAGATTACATCATGCAGACTTTCATATGTCACAATGACTTTCATCTGAAAATAGAAGACCAAAGCTCCAGGAGATATGTGCCTTAGGAGACTATATAAGCATATAGCAAAACTGAAACTAAATGCAGGTCTTCTAAATCCAGATTCAGCTTTTAACTGCAAAGGAAAAGGAAAATGGTGAATTTACTCTTATTAGAAATTCAGGCTGATGAAGCCGGTTGTAGACTATGGGCACTGCACAAAGGTTTTCAATTGAGGAGCCAAGTCTAGCTGAAATTGTACTCAATCCTCTCCTGTCTACACTTCATGCTTTACATTGGTACAGAGGACTGCATCTATCAGAGAAAAAGGTAACTATTTCTTCTTAAAATGTGCCCTCTGATCTCCCAGCCATGTGCCCAGTGGCATCCTTTTTCCCAAAAAGGTTGTATTTACTCATCAAATGGGCCCCAGATAGACTAGAATACATCCTGGTTAGAATTCTATTAAAAAGTACCTGAGTAGAAACTTTGAGGGCAGGTAGGGCAGCCAGTACATGGCATATGCCAATTTCAGTCACTGATGTGATCGTTCTACAGATTGAATGTAATGGAACAAATTCAATGCATTTGTGTGTGTGTGTGTGTGTGTGTGTGTGTGTGTGTGTTTCAGTGAAAGAATCTCTCTCTTTTTTTTATGGTTTCTTACTTTTTAAATAGTTTGTTGTCAAATTGGTTTCCATATAACACCCAGTGCTCTTCCCCTCAAGTGCCCTCCTCAATTACCACTGCCCCCTTCACCCTCCCCCTTCAACCTTCAGTTCATTTTCAGAAAGAAGAGAAAGAATATCTCTTAAGGCTTAAGACTGAAGCTCTGTCTAGATAAGTGTTCCCAGATAATGGCTATCCCACCATTTCATTTTGTTCTTCTCTTTTCTTTAGTCCACGAGGTTGCTTGGCTCTGAATTTTCCCACTGGTTAAGAATACTTAACTGGGACTTTCTACTGCCTTATTGGTAATCCAAGATCTATGTACCAGGACATATTTTCCCAAGTTACTAATTATTTAACAAATTCATGTTAAGGATGTGACTGATAATGATCAAGTAAGATGTTATCATGCCCTTAGTTGAATCATTTTGAATAGTGCCAATTTTAAAGTGCTAATTCTTAAAAGTTGGGACTTAACCTAAGACAATGAATCTCTGATATGGGAAATATAGGTATTGTTAAATGTAAGTATAGTAGGCAGACTTCTAAAATAGCTCCCAATGATCCCTGCCTCTGGTATTCTCACCAGAGTATGAGTATGGTTTGGACTTACTGAGTTAGTTTATAAAAGATTGTGGCTTTTTCTCTCTGGCTCAGCCTGGGTGTGTACCCTGATGGAAAGGACCACTTAGCAACAGTCAGTGAAGAACCAAAACCCTCAGTTCAACATCCTACAAAGAGCTGAATCCAACCAACACCTCAAGAGTGACATTGGAAGCTGATCTTTCCCATCAAGCCTTGAGATCAACTACAGACCTGTCTAAGGATCTTAAAGCAAAGGACTTAGTTAAGCCATGCCTGGATTCCTGACCTAACACATTGTAAGATAATAAATACATGTTGCTGCTAAGTTTCAGAGTAATTTGTTATGCAATGATAGATAACTAATCCAGTGGGTGCATAAGGAATATTATGATAAGTGGCGTTTTGTGCTCACTTCGGCAGCACATATACTAAAATTGATAAGTGGAGTTTTTCTGACTTCCTATTATTTAGAAAGAAGCTACTTAGGTGGGGGTAGGTAGCCAAATCATTCAAATTAGGAAATTTCAGATAGCTCTCCCGAGGTATATTTGAAATTAGGAATTTTAGCTATCGCAGACTCTCAGTGATTTTATCAAGATTAGTTGAAATAAGAGTGTTACTTTAGAATTCCATGTGAGAGTTCATAGTATGCCTCAGAGAAGGAAGATAAAACATGTAGAGAGAACAAAGAACTAATCATGTGTTAATGGAAAAATTATTTAACCTTTTATAAGCTTCAGTTCTCCTATGTTACAAAAGGGGGCAATTGGACTAGAAGGTCTCTGAGGCCCTTCTGAGTTTAAATTCTGTGGATGAATCTTAACTGCTTCTAGAGTCACTGCCCTCATCCTCTTCAAAAACAAACAAAGAAAAAAGAAATAAAAAGAAAAAAGGAAAGGAGAGGGAGGAAGGAAGCAAGCAAGCAAGATTTACACCAACAATTTAATTTTTCTGTGCAGTATTCCCTTATGGATCATTTATGACCCTTGGAAATTTTGAGCTTCTCTGAAATAACCAAATACAAATATAAAAATTTATAAATTAGATAAATGAGATATTGGATGGCCAAAACCAGATCACTCTAGAGAGGCAGTTACTTCTAATAAGACCTGGAAAAAATTACACACACATACAGGAGAAAGTCCTTTTGCCCTTTGAGAGAGCCAAAAATGCTTAGACAGCATGAATTCCTAAAGAAGAAGTATTTAAGAAGCATGAATCATAAAACCAACACAAAATTGATAAATTAGACAATTAAAAAAATTGTTTGATCTTTGAAAGACATTACTCATAACTGAAAAAGTAAGCTACAGAATGGGAGATAATATTCACAATATGTTTCTGAAAAAGGGCTGGTAGCCAGAATATAGAAAGAACTCTTAGAAGTCAGTCATAATGAGACTAACAAACCAATAAAAAGATTAGCAAAAGATTTTAACACTTCTCAAAAAAAAAGATACATTAATGGCAGATAAGTACATGAAAAGATGCTAAACAATGTGTACTCATTTGGGAAACACATATAAAACCCACATGAAATGTTACTTCATACTTATTAGAATGTCTAAAATGAACAGACTAAGAATACACCAAGTGATGATGAAGATTTGGAGCAGATGAAATCACACATTGACAGTGGGAATATAACATTATATGGCCACTTTGGGAATCTGTGGCAGATTTTCAAAAAGAAAAACATCCACTCACCCCATGAACCGGCAATTTCACTTTCAGGTAGTTAACAAAGAAAAATAAACACATGTTGACACAAACTTTCATTTCCAAAAGTCAAAAGCTAGACATGACTCAAAAGTTCATCAGCAAGTAAATAAATAAACAAAAGTACTATATCCACACAATAGAATACTACTCAGCCATTAAAAAAAAGTATGGACACCTAAATCTTTAAGTTGAATGAAAGAAGTCAGGCACAGAAATGTACACACTGCATATTTCCGTTAATATGAAATACTGAAAATATAAACCAAAGTGACAAAAAGCAAAACAATGGTTGCCCACATCCAGATGCTGGTCAAGGACACATAAGAAAACTTTTTGGATAATGGATATAAATATTTTGTATTTTGATTGCAATGTATGTATGTGTCAGAGCTCTTTGAATTATACATTTTATTAAAATATTTTAAAGTTGGTTTTTATTTTTTTTATATTAAAATTTTTTATTTTAGAGAGAAAGGAAGAGAGCATGAGCTGGTGAGGGGCAGAGGAAGAAGGAAAAAGAGAATCTTAAGCAGGCTCCACACTCAGCTTGATCCCATGATCAAGGGCTGAGCCACAATCAAGAGTCAGATGGTTAACCAACTGAGTCATCCAGGCACCCCCAAATTATACATTTTAATTGTATATTATTTATTGCATGTAAATTATACATCAGTGAAATTTACTTTTAAAATGGCCTAAAGGTAGGACAGGAGGGAAAACAATCATAAACTGTAAAGTCACAGATTGAGTGGGGTTTCAGATGAAAGACCTTGTTCAACAGGCAAAATGGATTTGGTTTTGAGTTTTCAAAAGTGCTACTTGACTTCCAGATTTAAGACAGGTTTTTCTTTACTTTTCAAATGTCTTTATGTGTGACTATATTCCACTGGTCTGGGTTACTTATTCTACCTTTCTGTTGTTGTTGTTCCAGATCTGTAAATGGTTTAGTCTTGGGTTTACTATTTCTGACATTAACAAGAGACATAAAAAGCCACCAGGAAAGACAGGTAATTTTCCAAGTACTTATGATCTATATGTTTGAGACAGGAAGACAAAGGGCCAACATATCAAAAAGGGGGGAGGGAGTTAGAGAAACAAGATATTAATATCATCTCAGAGAAGAAGTCTTTTGAAACTTACCTGGAGGATTGGATCAGTAAGTATATAGCATTCACCATTGGCCAGGCAAAGTGTTGGGCTCTGAATCTGGAGATGATCCAAACATAGATCATGAGCTAACAAAAGTCTTGTTTGCATCTTCACCACATCAGGAAACATCAATTTGCCTTTCAAGAATTCAATTCATACGAAGCACCATAACAATTGAACATTTTGAACAGAATCAACCTTTGACACTTAGTGTGGGGGTGGGGCAGGGGGAAGGAGCCTGTGCATATTTTAATACCAGTTTCTGTTTCATCTTTTCACTGCCCTTCTCTCATCTAACAGGTCTGGCCTCTTGGAAAATCTGCCTGATTTAAAACCTGGTTCTATGTGAATGGTATTTAGACAGGAATCGCCCATTTCAAAATAACAGCTTTTGTATAAATAGACCAATAGGGACAGGTAATATTTTATCACTGCTTCTAGTCCACACTCAGTTCATAAAACTACTTGCTGAGAACACCAGCTTCTTAAGTCATTCGGATTCAATAGAGCTACTCACTGGGTGATCTTGAAAGAGTAGGGTTGAATTAATTAGGCAATGGAAAACTTTGGTGGAAATAATGAGGTTCCTATGTACACTTGGATAGCTTTGATAGGCAGCCCCTTACCAGAGAACAGGAGCTCCAATGTAAGCCAAGAGGTACAGGTCCTGGCCATACAAAGCAAGCATGATCCTTGTTTTTTAACCTGGAACTTTTAACTTTTAATCAGCCAGTGGTTTAATGAGTTTTGAGTATGTTTTTGGCACTGAGTTAGAGGCTGATGCAGATTACAAAAGAATTATAAGATTTGGTTCTTGCTATTAATTATCTTCTGATTGCAATGATATGCAAGAAATATAAGCATTTTAAACTATAAATATAAATATCAGGGCCTTCATAGGTGCCCAGTGAGTGTTAAGACTTTTAAAATGTTTCTGAGAGCTGAGTGAAAGTCACAAATATTTAGTTTTTCTTCCCAGGCTAGGAAGACAATGACCAAATTCTACCTGAGTGTTAGGGGCCACTAGGAGGTGTTTTTTTCACCTTCTTTCCTTTAGACAAAACAAGTCTCCCAGACCCATAACATATTTGTCTCCAAGTTGTATGTGTTCCCTGGTTAATTATAAAAGTGCTGTCAAAACCGATTGTTCCTCCAAGTAAAGAAAGTAAAATATAGAATACTTTGCATAAATAGACATCGTGTGGATCTGATCTCTTGTGAAAGAAAATACTCCATGGGTAATTGGTGGATTTGTTAGAAGTGTTCATGACATTTGTAAATAATTTTGACTCATGACACTTGACATTTGAAAGTTTAAGGACTTTTATGATAACATTTTCTTCAATATTCTTACCATTCTATTATCCCCTGTTGTATCTCAGGAAATCTAGATTTTGAAAATGTGAGAAGTATGTATTTTTTTTCAGAAACCGCAGGATCACTTGTAGCCTTTTATGTAAAGCTTCTCTGGAAGGTGGAGCTCACACTGTTTCTCTCTTTTCTTCCCTTCCTGAGCCCAGGTAGCTATGCTTAAAAAGAAAAAAATCTCAACTGGCCTTTCCAGGGTCTTTGAAAACCACCCACTATGCTTCTTCATGCCTCTTTGATCCTTCCCTATGTGCAGTGAATTTTCATATCAGAATGTTTCCTGGAAAATAAAATTTTTATTACCCTACTGTCTTTTAAAAAACATATTATTAACATATTAAATAACAAGCAGTAATGTGAGATCAAATAATTCTCAAGTATATTTCAAAAGATCTGTAACAGTATGTAAATAACAATAGTGATGGCAATAATAATAATAACAGCATCACCACCACCAAACCATTGTTAATAGGAGGATGGTTTGTCACCTACATGAACTGGAGTTCATAAAACTTCCTGATCCTCTACACGGACTTCCAGTGTCCCTGAGTTACAAATGGCAAGGACCCAGGTTACGGGCCACTGCAGTAACTAGGGCTAAATTTGCTCCTTCAAGTCTGTATCAGATCACAATGACCAAAATTTAGAAATTAAGAGAGAAGCAGCACAGCTCTGCAAAATCAGCTAACCCAGCAATCACATGGTGGTTGTGTCCAATGGCTCAACGTTGAGAACTTAGTCTACAGGTTTGTTTTTTTTTTTTTCCCCAAACAGAAAATGTATGGTAAGTGACTGGTGAAAGGGGCTAGCTAGCTGCTGCTGACACATTCTGTAAGGAATTCAGAAATCAGAGCTGGAAGACAATAACTTTAGTAGCTCAGATACATCTTACGCTCAGAAAATACTCATTTGGAGCTAATATGCTGTGTTCTGGATGATGACTACACTACTTGGAGCTTACAGTTGACAAATTTTCATTGAATGTCAGAAACCTAATAATGAAACTTTTTAATAAGGCAAATGAAGATGAAGAGTAGTGAACAAATAGCCTTATGAGAAAAAGAATAAAATCCGACATCATTTGATTTAATCCAACCATCTCATTATTCAAGAGCTTGAGAAGAGTAGGAGCAGAAAGAAGTGAGATGTCCGGGAGACGACAAAACTTCCCACCATTATAATCACAGGAATTTTTAAAGATCTCTTAGGACAGTTGTATTTTCAATACCAAAGAAGCAAGTTGGAAAAGCGTGTGCTGGCGTACGGAATTTGTCATAAAAGGACTATTTCAAAGTTATGTTAAAAATTAGTTATGATATTTCATATAGCTGGAGACTATCCAGAGAACCTTTTAGCTAATCTTTTGGCTCATGAAAAGATTTTTGAAGTAAACCCACAGTAAGATACTTTCAGCTGATTGACAATAGGTAAAACACTTCTATATTTACTTCTGTCTCAAGGAAAAAAGATGAATATTTCAAAGTCATATATTTATTTCCATCTGAAATCTGAAGGTGACAGACAATTACTTGATTCCAAAATGATCTGCTACATGAAAGTGCTTCTGATATTTTATCTTCTGAAAGGAGATACGCATGCTGCCGTCATTTGTAAGTGCCTCAAAGACAGAGAGTATAAACACATTTAATTTCTGCATTAAAGATATGGCTTTAATGGGAATAAAATGGGATCACTTATCAATGGCCACTTCCCTTTTGGTAACAAGATACCCAAAACCATTCCCCAGTCTTCAAATCCAAAATCTTGTGTAATACTTGCCTTTGGTCAAAATTTTTTTAAAAATCCGTCAATAAAAGAAAGGTGTTCATTATTTATCATATCATACCGGCATCTATTCACTTATTAATTAACTTTTTTTGGTTGGGATGAGCACTGGGTGTTATATGTAAATGATAAATCACGAAATTCTATTCCTGAAATCATTATTATACTGTATGTTAACTAACTTGAATTTAACTTTTAAAAATAAAATAAATGCATAAAATAAAATAAAAAGAACTTTTTTCTTATCATCTCTAATTAAAAAATAGCCAGAGTTACAGCCATTTTTCTTGCCTATTTCCTTCACAAATCAAGACAATTAAAGAAACCACTTTTACTAGCATGAACCTTATTAAGAAAAAAATCAGTGTAAATAAGAGAGAAAGCAGTGGAGTAATATTTTTTATAAAACCTGTTTTACATTAGTTTCTCTTCAAATGTAAGGTTCAACAAGGGGAAAAAATTTACACATTTGTAGATGTAGGATAAGTTGTCGTTGTCTTCTCCAAGTAATAGTTTTATAATTTAATAAGAGCCCTATGCTTACTAATACCCTCTGTGAAGGAAGGCATCATGTAGCCTTGCTAGCCTGATGTGAATTCACAACTTAGAAACTCAAACTGCTTATTTTTCTGATTAACTGTCATTAAGGTTAATGTGTTTTCACTAGAAAGCCTCCCAGTTAAAGAACAATGCGGCTTATACATGACATAAATGTTTTCTCAGGTTTCGGCTGTAGTGTTAGAGGCATTTGTTTTGGATCATTTTGGAGGATTTCAGAGCAGCATCACACTTGGCCCCTCAGCCCTAGTTTCTAGAACTTTCGCATGTTCTGCAGTATGATTTTTTAAAAATATAATTTATTGTCAAATTGGCTAACATACAAGATGTACAGTGTGCTCTTGGTTTTGGGGGGAGATTTCCTGTTGTTCATCATTTACATACAACACCCAGTGCTCATCTCAACAAGTGCCCTCCTCAATGCCCGTCACTCACTTTCTCCTCTTCCCCACTCCCATCAACCCTCAGTTTGTTCTCTGTATTTAAGAGTCTCTTATGGTTTGCCTCCCTCCCTCTCCATTTGTAACTACTTTTCCCCTTTTCTTTCCCCATGGTCTTCTGTTAAGTTTTTCGATATCCACATATGAGTAAAAACATATATCTTTTCTTCTCTGACTACTTAGTTCAACTCAGCATAGCATCTTCTAGTTCCATCCATGTTGCTGCAAATGGTATTATTTTGTTCTTTCTCATTGCCATATAAACCACATCTTCTTTATCCATTCCTCAGTTGATGGACCTTTAGGCTCTTTCCATAATTTGGCTTGCAATACAATTTTGAGAATTAGAATAGATTTGGCAATATTGAATGGTTTGCTTTCCTTTCTGAAAGTGTGTGAAGCATTACAAAGAAAAAGATATGTATGGACTATGAGTACGAATAAAGATCTATGTGTAGTGTTTCCAATTATTTTAATTATTGTAAACAGTGTTAAAAATGTTTTCTAGACTACAAAGGAGGGAAACATCATAAGATTTCAGTTTGTGATCTGTCTACAAATGCTATAAATCTTAACAGTTACACGGCAGCAATGTCTGTTTTACTTACACTATTTTTCTTTGGAAATGTGGTGTGTGCAAAAGTATCTGGGTTGGGTTTGGCAGAGTGGAAAAACATAAATGAAACTAGAAAAAGAGCTTGCAGTGATGAATATTGCAGTGTGTAAATTAAATTCCTAATGACATAACTTGGGAAGGTTTTTTTTATTTTTCAGCAAGCTTGCAGGAGGTATGCTTTATTCCTGTGGAAACAGCATATTCGTAGTTTTCTCACTTGATGTTACCTTCCAGTAACTGAGTAGACATGAGCACTTGGACATGGGTTTCTGTTGTATAAATGTCTGGGTGAAGTTAGCTAATGGCAGCTCCTGATGAAACCTGGCTTTATGCAGAAGGTTCTTTTCATAGAAATAGACTATGAATAGACCCTCATTTGGAGTTCTTGATAGCAATTTATCCTACTTTTATTGTGCACATAACTTTGCCTCTTATTTTTTTCCATAGAGATATTCACCTCTTCTAATTTTCTCTTCTTGGATCATGTTCTGACTAGTAGTTCTCTGAGCATCAAGGATAAATGCAGTAATTCAGGCTGCAGCTTTTCTTGAAGGACAACAGCGTTCTCCGTAATCCAGTTAATAGACAATTGTGTTTTCAGGTCTAAAATAAATATAAATCGTCAAAGGATAAGATGACCTACTGAACTATTTTACTCATAATTCTTCTTTCATATGACTTCCAAAGGAATTAGAAGTATCAGGTTTTAACTGCTCTGTAACTTAAAAAAAACTTTTAAAACTCTTTTAGTTTTTCAAAATCCAGACTGTGACATTTTATAAGAACTTTGTAAATGCCTGTGAACTATGCTGTCCAGGCTATTTATTTGGAGAAAATGAATTATCCAGAGCCTATATTCTCAAAATACAAATACTCTCCTTTTTGTATCAAACATTCAGAGAGCCCCATTCCATTGAGCTGTTGAGCATGGTCAATAGCAGATTCTATGTTCAAAGTTTGATCACTTGTAGACCTTATGATTCCTACTGTCTGTGGTGTGGTCTCAAATTGTCCCATAACTCGGGCAAATTATTTGGCAACTATGTCAGGAAAGAGAGCTAAACATTTCAAATGTTCCAGCTGGGTAATATCACCACTACTAGAAGAAATAAATGCTGTACATATCCACTGATAGGTAAGTGAATAACTTTTGCTTCACTTTGGATACAGCATGCGCACATTTATTGATACACAGACTTTGCTATTCAAAAATTACTTGAAGCAGGTTATATTAAACGTGGAGATATAATAAGCTTTAAGATATATAAAAAGAACAAAGCTGAATTAATTTTTATCTTTTTTCCACTATGAAAAAATTACCTTAAGAAAATTATGGCATTATATATAAAGTTTAATTGTAAGCTCTTTGCAAGCTAAGACAAAACAAAATTCACAATGCTGCATGAATTTCATTGCATCAAAAAAGTAAGAATGAATTTAATTAATGTCTCTTTAAATGGCACTATGACCTCATTGTTTAAGTAAATTGTAGGTAGAAAAGCTTAATAATATTTATGAAAATATGTCCAGAAATGAACTTTATTTTTTTCAAATTACCTTTCAAGTCATCTTATGTGTTTTTTCAAAATAATTTTAAAAGCTCATTTTATGAAACTATTTCTAAGGATATCAACCTCAAAAGCACACACGGTGCTTGGATGGAGTGTCTGCTTCCAGATACATGTAGCTCCTCCTAGAATGATCTTCCAATCTATCACTGAAAACTTTTTACAATAGTTGTAGTGGGATCAGAGGTCATAGATAATTTAGTTAACTGGTTGTGTTTGCAAATACAATGCTTTTAATCATTTTTTTCATGGTGTCCCTAGAATGCTTCCACGTATTTCTGATGTCATTTCAAAAACAGCAAAGATTTCTATAATAAAGTATTATTCGTGTTTGTATATGTATATAATGTATACAAATATATGTATATTTTTCATAATACTATCTGACATTTTGTCATTTAAAATACTGCATACTTCAAAAAATATGAGGTAAGGCTAATTATAAACTTGGGAAAAATGCTAATTTCAATAAAAATTAAAGTAAATGTAACAATAGTTGTACTTTAATAAGGGCTTATGATATTCCACTTACATGTATTTATTGATTTTAACCTTCGCAGAAATGCTATGAAATCTTATTATATTTTAATTTTAATTTTGTATTTATTTTGATTTTTTTCTAAATGAGTAAAAAAAAAAACCCGGAAGCTCAGTATGAGTAGGTCACTTACTCAAGATCATGAAACTAGCGGATCTAGAATTTGAATCCAAGTCTTTTTGACCCTAAGGCTCATGTTCTTCCCATTATGCTTTGCTGTCTCACCATACTTTCAATGCAGTGCCTGGAAAATAATGCAACACTTTGACACCGACGACTGGACCTGCACTGCAAATTTGCCTGACATTAATACAGTTTTCCTAAGTGTTAATGCATTTGATTTGAATTTATAAACTGACTACCTGACTCTAACTTCCTCAACTCTGTCTGATTTTGTTATAGGCAAACAACAGCAACAACAATAACAAATGGTGGTTCATGTATGCCATACCTGCTGGATGAGAAGAGCTGCTGTCACCATGGAAATAGTGCCTTAGAATGTTGCTTCCAATGCAATGGAGCCGATAAGCAGTCTGTCTAGACACTCCACTCTACTGAGCAGGCTAAAAACACATACACCTGCGAAGCTAGGCCAAGTACTTTTGTGATGTCACGGACGAGGTGTATGGAACACCTCTTCTCCAGAAGCCTTTTCTATAACTACTTTTGGGCTAGATGAAATGCCAGCCTCCAACGTGGCCTTTCCTAATTCTTATTCTTTGGTATCTCCTCTCTGATCAAGTAATATATTCTGCTATATATTTTTAAAAAATATTTACATATCTTAATCTTATGTGAGCTTCCTAGATTCAGCCGACATCAAGCATGGGAGACTTGAGTGGTCAGGACAGCATTAGTGCCTAAGTTCTTTCGTAGCTGTTGTTTCATGTGGACACCAAGGGGGACTTACAGACCCTTTCGTTGTTCACGTACTCCAGAGCCCATGTCACGAGTGATCAAAATGGCACCCAAATCAACTCAGCAATGAAACAAAATTGCATAGTCTTTATTGAGTTGTAATAAAATGCAACATATTAATTTGTATTCTATTTTATTATAGTAATTTGTCTAATTACAAACAATATCTGAATTAATATATTATAAATAAAAGATATAATATTTATTTAACACAGAACTTTGTTAATCTTTATTAATACTTTCTTCTATTAGGCTATTTCATGTTATAATAAAATAATTGATTATGTAGTCATATTTTTAGTCTTGGCATTTCTCAATATTTTCCATTATCACCAGAAATCATATCCAAGTCTACTTTTATCAGCCATGGACTCTAGGCAAGATCCCAGTTAGCTCTTAATGGTATTTCTTATAAAAAATATAAAAAGTTAATTTGACAGCTAACTTGAAGAGGATTATCTGCAGTCCCAAGCAGATTTGGAATATAAAAATCCTGTTAAATGTTTCTGTTTCTAGTTAGTCTATATTATATATCAGTATAGTTTAATAGAGCAGTCACTTTTTCTTTGTGGAATACAGACTTTGTTCTCTGTGAGTATTAGGAGTGAAGTGTTAGAAACATAAACCAGCATCCTCACTGCACTGCTTTTACTCAATTGTGACATTATTCTAAGATTTGCCAAAGAAGAATGTGTAGTAATCACAGGAAAATTGAGAATGTTTGTCTGGTTCTCAGCTATCTAGGGTAAATCTCAGGATGTCTGTGAGACTGCATCTGTTTCAATACTATTTTTTTTTTATTTTGGCTGGACAGTCCTTAACTTCCAGTCAGACCGTGTTCCTAGTAAGAAGGAGGGACCCAATTATCCTGTATGTCCAGACACCTATATTTAGGATTTGTCCCTGCCTCAGAGGCATCTGTCGAATCTGTAAGATTGTTTTGAAGGATTTGAAGCTCATTTTGAAAATTGGGATCTCCCTTGAAAGGTAACACAACTCATACTTGCACCCCGTTGGTAATTCTGTAATGACAGGAATGCCATCCTCATGTTGTTATTACCAACATGTCAAAGTTTTCCATTTTTATGCACTCAGTATACAATGTGTTGCACAAAGGTGGAAGGCTATTTTGAATGGAAAAGGAATCTAGTCAGTCTGCTCAATCTTTCATTCAAAAACATTTCTTACATACCTTCTATAAGACAGGCTCTAGGCTAGGCACAGGACATACAGTGCTGGAAAAAACAGATATGATAATGTCCTTCCAAAGGATCCCAAAGAGTCCTACTGAAAATCACGAGTTTCTCTTTGATTTCCCAGGCCAGCCAGAAACAGTTATCCTTACTCTCAATGTGGTTCTGGGTTCCCCTCTGCCCATTGCTCAGACTGAAATATAATCCAGATGCTGTTCGGTGTTGTAAATTTTGAAGGAGGAATAAAGCTTAGCAGAGAATCCAGGAACATTTGTGCTGTACTATGGAATGCTGTGGAAGCTATTGTGGCAAATAAGACCTCTATAAGTTTGTAAGTTGCGTCATCCTAGCTCCAGTACCAAGGGCGGGGCATGACCACGTTAGCATGCTTTCAAGTAAGGGCTCATAGAACCAATTTTCCAGACACTCCAGTCTGGCCAATGTCTCCTTTGTGCTTGTTATTTGGCTCTGACCTATTGACTTCAGAATATCCTGCAATCAAGCCGCATGTATCTTCATTCTCTGGAACATTATTTATGACCCTCAATTCAATTGCTCCATCTGGTTTGTAAACTGAAAATAAAAAAGGACATCAGGAATTCGTTAAGATCTTTGTTTTGCAACTGGAAATACTGTAAATGCTGTGGGCATTTTATGTTAGAAAAGTGTCAAGATATGGTTAAGTGAGTTCATTTGTATTCTCCAGTCTTCCTTTGCTTTCTGAAACTGCTGCTTTACTAGGAGCACACATAATTTGACTAAACACTACAAATTTCCTGACACCCCTTTAACAGAAGTAAATGTTCTGTGTAGCCTCCATAAAAGTACAAAATCACAAGAGTAAATAAATTCCAATGGCACATTTTTCAATCTTTCAAAATGATGTTTTAAATATAAAAACATAAGTAATAACAACACAGACTAAAGTAAGTATTTTTATGTAGAAATTTTAAATTACCAGAAAGAAAAACTTAAACTAGATCTTAAAATTAAGAACTATAAAATAAAGATGGATGGGTACTAAATTCTTAATGAAACATTGTTTTTAAAATTTGAACAAGAAAAAAAAGAAAGAAAATAGGTGTAAGAGGGAGCAGCATTAATGACATACAACTAACACCCATAGTAATTTGATAAGCTGTATATGATCACAATTCGCCATTGTTAAGGGCCTGGGAAAAAAATGAAAAGAACCTGATTAAAAACATTGGTTTTCTTCTTGAAGGAATCATCTGCTGATTACACCATTCTGAAAAAAATGATTTAAAAAAAAATTCAGTTTTGAGTGAATGGGTTGAGGGTAGGGGAGGAGAACAAGTCATAAAGGCTAATTAAGAGCGTGATCAGTGCTTAGGACAGGAATTCTCCCCAAACTACCTGAAATTTTATTATTACCCAAGCCCAGATCAAGGCTTTTTTGTTTTTAATGCAATGGGAAGGACATTTCAAGTAGATTAGTTTACCTATCTTTCTACCACCATTTAATTTCAATTGGCAACTGTAAGCATTTCATGAATCACTTAACAAGGCATATTATTTATAAGGCATATTAATTCATAGGCTACAACAGTAAATTGACTTATTTTAAAGGCATCCTCGGTGTTTCAACAAGGAAAGATTAATGCTGTTTACTCCAGGGCTCAGTTTTTAAAAAAATAAATCATCTTGGGATATTATGGGATACTATGTTTTGCGATTGGCACAAGAGAAACACAATGAAGGTAACACCTCTTTGAAACAATACTGTAAGCAAACAATGAAGAATATGGGTATGAATGAAAGTAATAAATTGAGAACCAAAATCTTATTTGTGTTCCTGTTGAAAGAAAAGCCACAGGTTCCATGTTGATATTATTTGTCATTTAAGAATATGCAAATAGATCACATGAAAGTGATCCTTGCTATGAGAAGTTGCTAATAAGGGCAAAGACTCTGTGGCAATAGCCTCTGTCATGGGAGGAGAGGGGTGGAGCAGACTGCCTGGGGCTCTTGATATCTAAAGTTTCTTGACTTTTCTGGCTTGTACCTCTCCCTTTTCCAAAACTGATTTTCCAGTTCACTACTTCTTAACATGTCATGTTTTCCAATGATGGAAATGCGGGATTAAACAAGGTCGGTAGATAAGAAAGAAAAAAATGGCACCCTAAGAGAAAAAAATCCGTATGAACAGTGGTAAAATGGTGCCTTGAGAACTGTCTCTAAGTAGGCCCTGAAGATCACTTCACTATGTTTCTGTGTCTCTTCTATCTGTTACAAATGCTTTGGAAAATTCTAATTAAAAGTATGTGGAAATAGAGATATCAGAAATAAGCCCTCAGATTTATTGACTTTTTTGACAAGGGTGCAAAGACAATCCAATAACAGAAGAATAGTTTTTTTCAAGAAACAGTGTGGGACAATTGAAGACTCATATGCAAGAAGAAGAAAGAAAAGAAGAGAGAAAGAACGAAAGAAAGAGAAAAAATCATTAGATCCAAACTTCACACCATATACAAATATTAATTCCAAATGTATTATAAATCTAAATGTAAGAGCTAGAACTATAAAATTAGAAAATGAGAAAATATGGTAACCTTAGATTTGCCAAAGATGTCTCACTTATGTCCCCCAAAACAATTTCACTAAAAAAAGGATAAATTATATTTCATCTAAATGAAAATTTCATCCTTCATAATTAGAAAAATGAAAAAATAAGGCATACACTTGGCTAAGATATTTACAAGTCATACATCTGATAAAGGACTATTTGCAGAACTCTTACAATTCAGTAAGAAGATAATTTAAAAATGGTAAAAATATGTTAATAGACATTCACCAAAGAATATATTGGAAAGACTAATAATAACCATCTGAAAAAATGCTTAATATTATTAATCACTAGGGAAATGCAAATTAAAAATAATATACCACTTTTTACACTCAGTAGAGTGGCTACAATCCTTAACACTGAAAATACCAACTGTTGGGGCACTTGGGTGGTTCAGGCTGTTAAGCGTCCAACTTCGGCTCAGGTCATGATCTCATGGTTTGTGGGTTTGAGCCCCGCATCAGGCTCTGTGCTGACAGCTAGCTCAGAGGCTGGAGCCTGCCTTTAGATTCTGTGTCTCCCTCTCTCTCTGACCCTCCCCTGATCATGCAGTCCCTCTCTCTCTCAAAAATAAATTTTAAAAAACCATTAAAAATTGAGTAAAAAAAGAAAATACCAACTATTTTGATAATGTAAAGAATCTAGGAACATCTAGGAACATAGAATCTAGAATACATTCCTTCTGGTGGGAATACAAAATTGTAAAACCAGTTGGAAAACACTCTGGCAATTTCTAAAAAGCATTAAATATATACATATCATTTGACTGAACAATTCCAGTTCCAGTTATCTATCTAAATTATGTATGTAGTTGTTCCTAGCACCATTATTTGTAATAACCCCAATCTGAAACCAATCTTGATGTTTATCAACTAATGAATGAATATATAAAGTATGATACATTTATACAATGGACTTTTATTTACTAATGAATGGACTACTTTTACAGCAAAACGGATGAACCTCAAAAATGTCATGCTAAGTGTAGGAAGCCAGACAAAGGAAAACAGTGTATGTTTTTGTTTATAAGAAATTTCTAGAAAAGGTAAATATATGGAGACAGAAAGGAGTTCAGCAGTTGCCTAAAGTGGTAACAGGAGCAGGATTGATAGAAAATGGACATGAAAGAAACTTTTGGGTGGTGGGAATGTTCTAAAATTGTATTATGGGGGGTGGCTGCACATTTATATAAATTTAGTAAGAATCTCCAACTTGTATACTTACAATTGGAGAATCTTATGTTTCATAAATTATACCTTAGTAAAGATATTATAATTTTTTAAGACAAATCTTCACTAACATAGCTGTTTTTTCATACTGTTAAGAATAAGCAAACTGGTGAGCCTACTAGGAATATACCGTTATAGAAAAAAAGTGAGTGATGTACTTCTGCCTGTAAAAATTATTTCAAAGTTTTAGGTTGTCATTGTTTCCTCAATAGATTATTCTCACAGAAACTAAGTCCAAGGAACATTGTCCTTACCCTGGTTTTTCTGTAAATACACACAGTAAGTCCAGGAACTTAATAAGATGAATGAGTTTTTTCCCCTTCTTATTGGGTACCAACGACTACTTGGCATCTGTCAACGTTATTGAAGTGCTAGGTACAAATTACCTGCCTGTGCATGAATTGCTGAAGAATCTTGAGTAAAGACTAGAAAAGACCAAGATCATAAATCTCTGTTTTAGAAATGAAACAATAAAATAAAATAAAACAAAGTCTCAATAAAGCTTAAGCAGAGAGAGATTTTTTTTTTCCTCCTCACATTTACATTCTATTTTGACTCATTAGAACAGAGGAGCTATCAAAGAAGATGTGCAGAAGGAAAGGAGAAGAGAGCTGGGGGCTATATCTTGGATAATGTTCAACAATAAGGAATGCAACTTATTTTAATATCCATGACTAATTCTTTGACATGTTGCTTAGTTGCCTTAATTCAGTAAAACAAACTATATCCATTTTCAAATAGCAGGCCATTGTTTTGTCATACCCATCATCAAATGATTCTCGCATTATCTTTTATTTGGTTTTAATTAGCCAAAGTCCATTGAAATTTAGTTCAACTCTGCGTTAGTGGAGCTTGTAAGACAGTGTTTATGGGGGAGAAGGCAGGGTGTGTTATTTTATGTTTAATGTAGATCCTGCTCTGGTTAAGAAAAAAACTGTATTAGCATGAAAAAATTTGCCAACTGTGATTCCACTAAAAAAAGGAAGAAGGAGAGAAAGAGAGAAAGAAGAGAGAGAGAGAGAGAGATGAAAGAAAGAGGGAAAGAAAGAAAGAAAGAAAGAAAGAAAGAAAGAAAGAAAGAAAGAAAGAAAAAAAGAAAGAATTTCTTTTGCCACTGTTTCAGTTTTGACATATAACCTGATGGGAGTTATAGGAATAATAGAAATAAAGTAAGAGAGCATCATTTCTAGAGTCTCTGGCTAAAGATTCAGAGTAGGGAATGTTCATGTTTGAAAGCTATGTCCTAAATTAGCAGCAGTATTTTGAGGCTTTGGAAAATATGGACTTTGCCACAGGTTTAGTCCCTAGACTGGAGAAAGCTAGGATATTGCCTCTGTAGGAATGTACATAAACGGGGAGGGTGAGGGGCAGTGAAAGCTAAGAAGTACAATCCTGTGGGGCTTTTACTATTACCAGTTTTAGTATTTCTATAATTGTGTTTAAAATTGACCCAAGATTCTGTTTGTAAAGTTATTCTTTATTCTTCTAGGGACTATTGGGGAAGTGATGATTGCCTTGATCTAAGTTATTTTCCTTTTGATTATCATTCTCAATGAAAATTTATGTTGGAATATGAACTTACTTTTGAAGCTGTCATCACAATTACATTATTATCATGTAGTTAGAAATGTATGTCTGAGATAAACTTATTAAGTAATTAAATCTATTAACTGTTAATAATGACTTCACTTTTCAAATTCCATATCTATTTTTAGATTCCTAAAATAAGTTTCCTACATCCTAATATCTCATGTAGTTAAAGAGCAGAGTGTGAACCTAAGGGTTTCCAAGTTTTCAAAGACATCTCTATACCTCTCCTCTTCACTTTTTTGCTAATCAAATTGATTTTTACTCTCCTAACATATGAGGAATTATATTAAACATAAAACGAAAGAAGCTTTGTCTGGTATTCATAATTTAAACTCATTAATCTGTTTCAGATTTTTTTCTATTGCATTATTCTACTTGGTTCTTATAAATCAACCTGCAAAAGAATATATTCCTTATTAACTTGCACATTAACAACTCCAAAGTTACAAATTACAGGTAGGGTAGCCCATGTTTTACAGATGCAATTTTAAATACAGTTAAGAAAACACTTTTATTCCTGCCCAAACTGTTCCCAAACATTCATTATTGGATTGAAATGTGTCTTCTAGACCTCATATGACTGACCAGGGTTCATGATGCTAAAGAAAAGGAAGGAAGCATAAACATCATTTTGGGAAACGTATTTCTGAGAAAATACTGTTCCTTTTATTTTCAAAAGCACCTATTGTGCATGTTATAAGATTTTGTGACTCATGAGGTGAGCATGCAACAATTAGGATCAAAGTATATATTTTGTATTGAGATTAATTACATTTTAAAAACTGGCTTATGGACAAGAAACATTTTCTGACATGAAACACAGAAAGGATCTGAAAGGTCCAAAACTGAATTTTACTCCACAGCAGTTGGAGTAAAAGGGAAATGGCGAGGTAATACAGGCTATCATAGAGGGTTTCTGGCTCCCATAAACTTTCTCCTTGGTCTCTAAGACATTAACCAACACAGCGCTGACTGTGGCTGAGCTGGGTGTTCTTCAATGCTTTATAACCTTCTTAAGCTGACAGCAAAATGCTTTGGCAGTTTATTTAACATGAGACTCAAATGGTCTTAAGTCTAAGGGAAGATGGTAACTGCTTTGCAAATATTAAAGACAGAAATGGCATTTTCAAAATTAAGATTTTATTCTTTCTGGGTTTTATGGATTTTGCCCAGAGGTAGACTTTTTAAGAATTATAGAAGTTGTATTTTGTACTTTTGCCAGGAATGTATTATGAACATAAATAGAAAGAGATGGGATGATAGGACTGTGTTTGTACTTTAGGAGAGTATCAAATGAAAGTATGTGGTGTCTGTTTTCAGGACACAATATGTCTGACAGGATACAATACATCATCCAGTGAACAATTTTTGTATATGTTTTGCCATCTATCATCCTCATCCTCCTTGAAAACAAAATGAGAGTTGGCTGTATCCCAGTAATGTTTTAAATGCACAGATTCACAAAGGATACTGTCTTCTTACATGTGACCTAGGCAAATGTTGTTCATGGAAAGAAATTAGAAATAGAATCAAAGGATTGGAGAGATGGGTGTTAGAATTGAAAGAGAGGTGTTTTATTTGGTCTACTCAGTCAGGATGGACTAGATTATGCTTTGGTAATAAACACACCACCCCAAATTTTATCATGTCAGAAGTTTCTTTCTCGTGCACATTAGCGATCTAATATGGGCCAGCAGGTAGTTTGACTCATTGTGTTTACTCGGACCTAGGATGGCAAAAGTGTCATCCTGAGGTAACTCCACTTGACAGTGGAAAATGCTTGTGGCAAACCTCAACCTGACTTTAAGACATCTGCTTAGATGTCACTGGCCAAAGCAAGCTTGGCCAAGTCTAACTTCAAAGGAGATAGAGAAGCACAGTTTTATCCCATGCCCCAAAAGAGAGAGCCAGAAATATGTAATGAACAGCACTAAGGACTTAAACAGTATTATAAATGATATTCAGGGAATGATTCCTGAAGGCCGAATTGATCACAACTTAATCAGTTTTACCCCAAATGACTTACTTCAGTTTCTTCAACTAATCTGTTTATTGGAAAAGAAACACTGTTATGAATTGAGAAGTCCTCTGTGGTATATAAATACCATTTCTAGGTAGTCTTGTCATCAAGAACTATTTTGATTTCTAATTGAAGAGAAGAAAGTGATTCTCAAAGAGATTGGTCTTGCCCTAAATAATATCTTCATAAAATTCTCTGAAACAGGTCCAAGGCACATATTTCAGTAGGCATGAGAAGGCTCTAGAACATTTTGCTTTGCACAGATAACCCTTGTAGAATAGAAACTATTCTCATTATGTTAGGAGTGGAGACTTTTGGCCAGATCTCAATCCTTGAAACTAAACTAAATTATAATTAACATGACAATTATGCTCTTATCAGTTGTATCTGTTTATTAAATATCACATATTACATCCTTATTATGGAACCTATAGGAAATAATTGCTTCACAGCCACATACCTACACCAAGCTCCAAAACATAGTTATTAGAGGTCAAGGTTTTGACATATGGATATTTTGACACTAACTAAAGCTATCATATTTTTTCACCCCAATTGTTAGAATACTTTTATTTTTGGTGCCACTTCTCTGCATAAGAAGTAGTCTACAAAATAGAATTTGGATGTTAAGAACACAGTAGGTCCTCAATAGAAATTTGAAAATAAATGTAAGAAGGTTTAATTTTCTGAAACATTTTCTTTACTGGAGAAAGCTGTACTGGAAAGTATGTGATAATCTCCAAAGTACATGACCAATACATGTTGCAACATCCATCTGTCAGCATTGCTAGCAAAGTAAAAATGTAAAGAACACATTTCATTTTGTTAATAGGTCAGTATTGAAAAGGGATCTGAAGTCAATTCTTCCATACCTTTTCACAGTAGTGCCCTAGCGTCAAGGTAGAATGCACTCATTTACCTCAGTTGCTTTAATATAGGAGGTACTTTAAGAAAGAAAGGAAGGAAGGAAGAAGGAAGGAAGGAAGGAAGGAAGGAAGGAAGGAAGGAAGGAAGGAAGGAAGGAAGAAAGAAAGAAAGAAAGAAAGAAAGAAAGAAAGAAAGAAAGAAAGAAAGAGAGAGAGAGAGAGAAAGAAAGAAAGAAAGAAAGAAAGAAAGAAAAGAAGAAAAAACAACCTTCAGAATTTGAAGAAAAAGAACGTTCCCTCAAATAATTTTTTAAAAAAAATCGTACATCTATGGGCACCAGTGTGGCTCAGTCGGTTGAGTGACTGACTCCTGATTTTGACTCAAGTCATGGTCCCAGGGTCATGGAATAGAGCCCCACATGGAGCCTGCCTAAGATTTCTCTCTCTTTTTATCTCTCCCTTGGCCCCTCCTTCCTCCCCCCTCTCACATTTTCTCCCTTTTCCTTTTAAAGAAAGAAAAGAGGGAGGGAGATAAAAGGGAAGGAAGGAATGAAGGAAGGAAGGATGGAAGGAAGGAAGGAAGGAAGGAAGGAAGGAAGGAAGGAAGGAAGGAAGGAAAGAAGAAAGAAAGAAAGAGAGAGAGAAAGAAAGAAAGAAAGAAAGAAAGAAAGAAAGAAAGAAAGAAAGAAAGGTAGGTCAGAGATCTCATCAGGAATAAACAGAATATCATTTAATGATGTAGGATGGCAGGGTGATCCACCGTTTTTATATTAGATTTTTTTAAAATCACAAGGCCCCCTATATTGGACTAGAAACTGAAAAGGATACACAAATTTCTTTTGATCTGGGAGTCAAAGGAGCCCTGAGGCTGAGATTTTAAACTCTCCAATAGATTTTTGGTTTTACCCTGGTTGGCAGAAGTTATTTGCATATACCCACTGAATTAATAGTAGTATGTTTCACTTGAAAAATAGAGAAAAAATAAACATAATAGAAAGTATAATTCACTCATAGACTCTTAAAATTTATGTAGGCTCTGAAGTAAAAGTCCCTTTGTCCTCTCCAACCTAATATTTTTTTCTCTGTGTTTATGCATACATAAAAGGGAAAAGGGTATATTATGCACATTGACTTTTAAGTTTTTTTAATAGACTATATCATGTACCCTTTAAGTCAATACACCTAATGTTACCTATTGAGATAACTATTTAATATATCACTGTACTATTTTTCCCTGATTTACTTAGTCATTCTCTAATTGATGGACATTTTTGTGGTTTCTAATCTTATACTATTACAAATAAAGCTGGACTAAGTATCTTAAATATTGTGAACCCTTTTTAAATGTCTTAAGTATAAGAATCAAAATATCTTAAGTAAAAGAAAAGGTATGAATTAAAAGAATCGTGGGATCAATAGGAAGAAAACAGAAGAAGAAGAGATGGATAACAAAGAATCTCTGTTGATTAACAATCAGCTGGAGAACTCAGAACATACAGCTTCTCTATGGAGTCATTTCCAGAAAGTCTATATGTGATATAACTGAGCTAATACATTCTAACATCATGCCACTGATTCTTTGGAATCCCTATTTCAAATTTGGGTGGGCACTTTCAAGTACCACATGACCTGGGAATGAATGTAACATTAGATGTTGATTAGGTGAGTTACCCTAATGAGAGACAGTCAAGGCATTTGCTGGCATTTGCTGTCACACTATAAGGTTTCTGTTTGGTTTTAAACCCAATGAAGAAAACATACTCATGTCCAGATGCTACTTGAGAAAACATAAACTTCATATTTTAGTGTCCAACATGTAAACCCAGATGATATGTACTTCACTGTTAACCAACTAAGGTTTATATTGGAGAGACTCAGTTAATTTACATGGTACAATTATTTTCTATATTTTTCATGAAGTTTCTTTTCCAGTAATTCATAAAACAAAACAAAAAAATCAAAACTCAAACTGAAATTTTGTTGCAGAATAGAGATACTCTTTATACATTTAGATGGATTTCATGACCAAATTTGGGAAAGATTGAAAGTTATTTCTAAAATTTACCTATAGAGTTAGTCTTTGCCAAAGTCCATATTTTACTTCAAATGGATTCTGGAACATTTTAAATTATTGCAAGTTCACCTAATCTTACGGTGACTGTTATGTGTATGATACCTCTAACTTTCCCTTTGATTGCTTACTTTTACATGTTTCTCCTACCATTAATTTAATTGTTTAGATCAGATTTCAGGTGGTCGTGATTTCTCCCAAAATACTTAACCACTTTACGTTCAGAAGTTGAAAGATTAGTTTATTTTTAGTCTGCTTTCAAAATCATAGCTGAATTCTTTGTATATGATCATCAGGTAGAAAAAGTAGGTTATAGAAAGGAGCTATTTGCTTGTTAGCCACCAGCTTCATAGACAACGAATTCTACAAAAGCTTCACTTGAGAGTATTTGATTTTAGATTATGAAAATATATACATTATATTACTCTTTCAACTTTCATAATTTTGGTTTTTATTTGTTGTTTAGAGAATACCATTTAGCAAACCCATAGCTTATTAATAGACTTTCAAAATTTTGATATTCTAGTTATGTTTTTGTCTTCCAGAGGGAATCCAAGTCCATAGAGGCTAAGTTGATGTAGGTCCTCATAATTTAGGGGCATAAATGAACCAATACAGATAGTCATAATAAATAATATTGGCCAATATTCACAACTTTCAACTTATTAGTGTATTAGCACAGACAATTTAATAAAAATTCAAAGTCTTAAGCTACCACGTCATGTGACTTCATTATGTATTACAGACTTACATTTGAAATTCAATCCATGTTTCAAAGAGTTAGGTCACTTGGAGAAAATTACAGAGTAATCTTGGGCAGGATAATT
Organism: Suricata suricatta; assembly: GCF_006229205.1. Lineage (NCBI taxonomy): Eukaryota > Metazoa > Chordata > Mammalia > Carnivora > Herpestidae > Suricata > Suricata suricatta. Next base: position 18,080,571 of record NC_043714.1, read on the forward strand.
GCAATTGACTGTCTTTAATCTCATGCTGTCCTGTTTGCCACTCTCACTAGCACTCCCAGTTTTTATTTTTACCCTAGTCTTTTTTTATTTATTTATCTGTCTTGCCCTTGTAAGTCTTTTGAATCTGTTACTCATATCTTAGATAATACTGTTATATTTCATATGGTATCATACAAGGAGTCTATGAATTGACTCAATGCTATAATATTTCAAAGCAGTTTCAGAGTGGGCATTATAGTTAAAATTATGAGTTTAGGCCACCCAATGTCTGAAACTCCATCTTTTTTTTGTAGAATGCCCCCTCTGATGATCTTCATGACAGAGAGGTATTAAAAGTGCCAGATAATAATTGTGCAAGAATCCCTTGCAGCTGAAGTACAAGCACATGAACTGAGTTTTTTTAGTCAGATACACCTGCCCAGAGACTCTCTGGGCACAGCAATTATCACAAATGACCTGAATACTGGGACATAAGCAGTGAATTTTGAGTTGGACGCCATAGGTCAGTGCTAATGGTATGGGCAGTGCCCACTGCAGTATTTGATTCTAGTGATGGGAATAGCAGTTGTGTCCTAACTGGTTCAGTTCCAACATGATTTTAGACATTAGTCCAGCATGGGAGACCAAGATCAGCTCTCCAACCCTCCTGATGAGTCTGTAAGCAGCCCAGTAGCTATGAACAAGTTTCTTTTCTCTTTAAATCAGCAAGAAACTTGACTAACTTCTCTATTATAGTATCTGTTCACTGGTACCCATTTAAGATTAGACCTTCATCGAGGTAATTTTGGGGAGTGTTTTTCAAAGACAGTTCTACATAAAAAGTGGTAGACACGTAAAATTATTGTTGGCTCTTTGCCATGAGAAAAACATACAGAGTTGTCCACAAATACCAACTCAGACCTCATAATATTTCTGTGAAATGAGGTGTGAAGCAGTCACAGATATACATCAACTAACAGAGAGTGACTTTGAGTATTTTGTTTTACCAGAAACATAAGAATACTTATGGCTTAAATCATGAAATGTTTGAGTCCTTGTATTAATGATGTCCTTTTTACAAATTGTAAAAGAAGTTTCAAGGTTAATAGTGGATTTCTGTTACTAATAAACTATTAACAACACAGTAACATTTACAACTGGAATATAATGCTCATAATTTTAGTGCTTTAGAAGATAGGAATTGAAAATTGTCCCAATTGTTTCAAACTATTTCAAGGCTATTTTTGATTATAAAATAATTATAAATCATCTTTTGTAAAAACTACACATGGCAATGTTTTTCTCTTTCCTTTTTTTCCCCCAGCTTTATTGAAGTATAATTGACAAATAAAATTGTGTATATTTAAAGCATACAACATGATGATTTGATACCTTGTGAAATGATTACCACAATGAAGTTAATTAATACATCTATCACCTCACATAGTTACCTTTTTTCTTTTCTTTTTTTTTTCCTTTTTTTTGGTGGTAAGAATGCTTAAGATCTAATCTCTCAGCAAATTTCAATTATACAATCCAATTTTATTTACTATAGTCACCATGCTGTTTGTTAGATATGCAGAACTTACTCATCTTACAACAAAGGTTTGCCCCTTTGGACCAACATCTCCCCGGTCCCCCCACCTCCCAGCCCCTGGTTACTACCATTCAATTCTGTTTCTATCAGTTTGACTTTTAAAACCATTTTTTTTAAGATTCCACATAAAAGTGATATCATGTAGTATTTCTCTTCTCTGTCTCACTTATTTTGCCTCGCTTAATGGCCTCCAGGTTCATTCATGTTGCCTCAGTGAAGGGTTTCTTTCTTTCCTGTGGCTGGATAATATTCCATTTGTCCACTCATATCTTCTTTGTCCCCTCATCTGGCAAAGGAGAGATAGGTTGTTTCCATATATTAGCTATTGTAAAATGGGCTTTTTTGAATCGGAAATATTTAATAATTTCAGAAGCATGTCATTGGCATTGGATTTTTGTATTGTTGTAGTACTCTCATTTTTCTCCCTAAAGTTTATGCACTTGTCTAGAAAAGTTCTTTTATTATTATTATTAATGGATACTTGTGTTTGAATGTTTGTCTTCTTTTATATTGGAGAGAGATTCTTCAACAAAACTTTTAGTTTATCCCAGCCCCGTGCAAAAGATATAATTCATCTGTAATTACTATATCAATATCTGGCACTTACAAAATATGGGCTTGGCAGATAATACTTTAAAATTGCTTATTTATATGATTTGATGGTAGTAATTTTTTAATTTACTCTGGGATGTCCACCCTGGATGCCCATGATTTTTTCTCTTGTATTAGTTTAAGAAGGAACTGAGCACGAAGATTCTTAGAAGATTCCCACAGACCGGGGCAGCTCTGGAAATCAGTGATTCTGGGCAGTGGAAGATTTTCTAAATGGCTTTTAGACAAGTTCAGGAAGGTAGGATACAGCCCACTATCTTTAAGGAACCAGTGTAATTCTCTGAGTTCCTACAGAGGCCCTGAATGAAGCCAGTGGAGTGGAGACTTCCAGGCCTCTGTAGAGTGACCTGAGGGGCCACGATGACTGCTGGATGGTCAGAATCTCCAACTCTGTAGTTGTGTCTAGACTTCACCTAAAACTACGGTTCCTTATTTTAAATCTCCCAACTGTTTCTCTCTTTCTTACAGATTTCTACCTTTAGACAATTTTTAAGTCCCTTTCAAATGTCATTTTCCAAAGAAACATGAAGAAAATCATTCATCAACATTGTCAAGATTTTAACTTATACTTCAAGTTCACCAAAGTTTCAGAATGTCATTTGTATAGTTTTCTAATGACACAATATAGATTAGAGAGATCTCTTTGAAATATTTAAATAGGTGCAATGAATATAATTTTTATGTGTAGCTTCTGATTCCACTTGATGCATTTCCCAACATCTGTTGCCCCTGGTTTCATTTGTTGAATGAATGTAATGCTGGCTATTTAGCTGAATAATGCAATGAACACATTACTGAAATGTGAAGGGGGGCAAAAGTTTGAACTTTTTATTTTTAGCTTTTGAGATCAGACGAGATCAGGTGCGTTCAGAGTGGTATGGCCATAGACAGCTTTTAATTTTTAAATGCAATGAATTTTATGCTATATGTAGACAGGTGAAGTTGTAAAGAATATATTTAAGACTTCCTCACTTCTGACAAATCACTGAGTCAGTTATGAGAATGAATAATGTCTGCCTTAATGCCAATGAAAATGACAGAAATTTTAAAATATTGTATTCTTAGATAAGTGTTGCTTTTTTCCAAGGGCAATAAAAAACTGAGAGATTGAGGAATGCCCACACTAATATACCATGCTGCCTCTTTTTTTTTCAATTAAAATCCTCAGGGGTGCCTGGGTGGCTCAGTCGGTTAAGCATCCGGCTTTGGCTCAGGTCCTGATCTCATGGTTTGTGGGTTTGAGCCCTGCATTGGGCTCTGTGCTGACGGCTAGCTTAGGACCTGGAGACTGCTTCAGATTCTGTATCTCTGTCTCGCTCTGACCCTCCCCTGCTCACACTGTCTCTCTCTGTCTCTCAAAAATAAATAAAAATCATAAAAGAATTTTTAAAAATAAAATCCTCAATAACAATAGTTTTAATTTTTTTTTTTACTATTTATGATATAATAATAAATGATATCAAAGTTTATCTGGTCACAATGAATCTAAATGCCAGGGAGTAAAACAGATGAATGTGAACAGTATGATAAAGCCCGTAAATGTTGACTGGAATAGCTTCAGATTCTTATAAATGCCACAAATTAACAGCTATTTTAGGGCCCACATCCAACTAAAGTATTACTCTGATACTTCTGCTATGTTCTGAAAAGAGAAACGAATGGAGTGCAAACACCCAAATACAGAACCTATAGGGCATTTGATACTGAGCCCTGGGACTGCTACAGTTAAGAGTTCAGGCTACCGGCATTTGGGTAAAGATATATCAAAATTTAGCAGAGATTTGGAGCCTGTGCGGATCTGAAACAAATGACCCTAAACATTCACACATGGACTAATTTAAGCAAAGGTTTGTTTGTTTTGTGTTGAGAGACAGGAATCCGAGAGGAGAGGAAGTTTGGGGTCAAATGGTAGAAGCACTTGGGGGTTTCAGAGCTCCAGGATATTGACAAATATATAATGCTTCTCTGAGGGGTCTTGTTGGGCCTCAGGAAGTGTATGTGAGGACTGACATGATGGTGATAACAAATGCACAAGTATACAGGCATCTGCTTGGTTTTTTGAAGTTGAGACTGTTGGTTGGGAAGAAATGTAATTTACAGTTAAATCTAAGCCTTTGCCTGTTAGATCTGATTGTAGAATTACATCTAAAAGTGTCTGAAGAACTATCATATTTTCCAGAACGATATAATTTTTTTGCAAAGACCTTCAGTTTTGAGAGAGACTGAGACCTTCCATTACCCAGTATAAATTTAGGGCATAAAATGCATTAATTTTGCAATTAATTGCAGATGGAGATAAACACAACTTGCAGTGCTGTGTATGTGTGCGTGCTGATGGAATGAAAAGGTCCTCTTCCATTTTTGCAAATGGAATCCATGGCTTTCTTCTTGTTCCTCCAACTAACTCATTTCAAGCTAAGAAAAATATTCTTAAATATGTATTATGTGATGAAGGATAAGGGATGCTACCCCTTACAAACTCAGATGGAAAAGGAACAAATGCTGTATGGAAAAGAAATCACTGATGATCATTGAACTTGAAGAAAAATAGTCTTATCCCAGCTTCAACATGGTACTCTAGAACCTAAGAAATAGGAAATAGAAGGGTTTTTTTTTTTTAAGAAGGGATAAAATTTTTAAGTTTATTTATTTATTTTTAGAGAGATGGGCATTTATTTAGAGATTTATTTATTTTTAGAGAGATTTATTTTTAGAGAGAAAATGAGCAGAGGAGATGCAGAGAGAGAGAGAGAGAGAGAGAGAGAGAGAAAGTCTCTAGCAGGCTCGACACTCAGCACAGAGCCTGTTGTGGGCCTGGACTCCACAACCGTGAGATCCTGACCTAAGCTGATAATGGAAGTTGGGCGCTAACAGGCTGAGCCACCCAGGCATCCCGAAGATGTTTTAAAATAATTAGAAAGCGATGGATTTTGTGTGTCTAATACTTTCATTTTTGGTATAGGATAAATTTACATATAAGGGCTTTTTGATATGCAAAAAGATGTACATAACTAATGGATAGCAATATGATGCATTTGGAGATAAATATACGTCCATGAAACCATCACTGAAATCTATACTGCCAACCTATCCATCCCCTCCCAGCATTTTCTCCCGCCTTGCTTTATTACGATTTCTTATTGTTATTTCATTCTGTGGTAAGAATACTGAACCATTCTCAGTAAATTTTCAATAGTCATAAGCTTTTATATTTCATCATTGTCATGGCTGTGCTTAAGAACTAGCTTGCTAAATTCCTGAGGGCTGAGCAACCAACTCTCCGAAGCCAGTAAGCGTCAGTTTCAGTACGTCCCTATTTTTACCTCCCCCTAGTGTAGGTAAGACAGGATCAAATTCTGAGACTGTGTGGAAAAAACCAAGATTCTGTCTGGAGAAGAAGAGACACTCCTAAGTGGGAAAGTGTACCTCCGTCACACGAAGCTCATTGCTCATTCGTTCATTGCTTCTGACTGCCGTGACTTCTCCGCTCACCGTAAGCAAGAGGTCGATCACATGAACCATGTTCGGGGAAAATGCCTGACCAAGTTATGTGAATGGTGGAAATAATATATATGGTGCTCTAAGTTGGTTTGAATCCACTTGCACAAATTGTGGAAATGAATACAAAGTGCTTTTATTTGTGGTAGACATTACGTTTTAAAATGACAAATCCCCGGGGCGCCTGGGTGGCTCAGTCGGTTAAGCCTCCAACTTCGGCTCAGGTCAGATCTCAAGTTCGTGGGTTTGAGCCCCACGTCAGGCTCTGTGCTGACGGCTGGCTCAGAGCCTGGAGCTGGCAGCCTGCTTCCGGTTCTGTGTCCTTCTCTCTCTGCCCCTCCCCCTCTCATGCTCTGTCTCTCTCTGTATCAAAAATAAATTTAAAAAAAATTAAAAAAAGAAAATTTAAAATGACAAATCCCCAACTGCCGCCTGAGTCTGCCCTTCAATCAGAAAATGAACTCCCCAAACTAGCTGAAATCTGAGGGCAGAATCAATTTCAGAGTGTTTGTGTATGTGTTATACTTATCTCCGTGTGTTTCCCTATAATCTTTCAGTGTCTAGACACATTTAGTTCAGTAAATTAGAATACAAGTTGACTTTTATTTGTGAAACATATGAAATGATATGAATTAGATAAAAATGTGTTATCAATTAAAATTTCATTCATGAAATCCTATATATGGTCATGATATAAATAACTGCTTGCTTTAATTTTCCCAACTTAACCTAAATTAAAATGAATCGCAGTAAAACTGAAGCTATAAAATATTTTATCACATATTTTATGCAGATACTAGATGCACTAAAACGAACAGAATTCTAACTCTAAATATTTTTCAGGCAGCATCTGTTACCCAGATATTTATAAAAATTCTGCATCAATACTGTGCACAGTATAATTTAAGAGGAAGTTCTTTGATGCTGTCACTGTTGATTCATGTGATCCCGTTTATCTTTCTTTGCCTTTGTTTATTTCTAGGTCACAGTGTTCTCTTTCCTCTTTTTCCTTCAGCTGATTTGCTGAATTTTCCATAACATCCATGCTATAGTCAGAGATTTTCTTAATATCACCAAATAAAGGTCAGTTCATTCAAATATCATATATGATTTTTAGTGATTTTAGTAAAAGTACAGTTACTTCTGGAAAAAAATTTGGGTTAGTGATGGCTGACTCTTTGGCACAAATCAATAGAGATACAGAAAGTGCTGGCTTTGTAAGGCAGGTTATGTTAGCATTTCAAGAGCCTCTTCAGGGGCGCCTGGGTGGCTCAGTCAGTTGAGCATCTGACTTTGGCTCAGGTCATGATCTCACGGTTGGGGTGTTTGAGCCCCGCGTTGGGCTCTGTGCTGACAGCTAGCTCAGAGCCTGGAGCTTGCTTCAGATTCTGTGTCTCTTTCTCTCTCTGCCCCTCCCCCATTCACACTCTGTCTCTCTCTGTCTCTCACCTGCTCTTCCTATAAATGGGGCCATACTTGACTAAAATCTGGTTCTGTGACCACTGAGCTGAATTGGCTAGAATACAGTGAGGACCTGATGTAAGGGAAAGATGTAAAAGCACATTAACAGAGGTTGGCCTGTGTGTCCTTTCACATAATCTTTTGAAATTTCTCTTTCCTGGTCTTGAAATAAATATTTCTAGTATTTTTCATGACTAATGAAAATCAATATACTTTTAAAATGAGCTATGTTGCAATGACTATGTTCTCATGGTTGGTGTTAAAATAAAGCTCTGGGAGGCTGACTGGACAAGGTGCATTGGTGAGGTCTGATTGGTTGGATTCATATGTAGTCTCCTTCCTCTGGACAATAATCACTGATATACACGTGCAAGAGAACTTGTTGTGGTCTCGACTTCTCTAATAAAGTTTTCTTGGTATGAGTTTGTGTATTTTATATAGCACATGTTTACTTATTTTGGGAAATTTCTGAGATGTCAAGTTCAAAGGATTTCGCAGATATCCTCCAAATAGCATCTCCCCATGAAGACCAAACGGTGTGGAAGATAGAAGATACTAATGCATGACAATTAGCTATTTCTTTTGCTGCCATGTCACTGGGGAGAATTTTTACATCCATCAGTGAGCCCCTTGCAATCATGAGAGGCAGTTTATGCCCACAAAGTGGAGCCTGGATCATTGCTCTCCTGAAACAGGTGACATTGTGATTTCGATTCAACTCTAAGGCAGTGAGGCAATGGTTCTCAGAATGCCATCCCCTAATCAGCGGCATTATCATCACCTCCCAGCATGTTAGGAATACAGATTCAGGGGCCTCCGGGCCGAGACCCTGCCATCTGCGGTCTAACAAGGCCTCCAGGTGATTCTACTAGACATCAGAGTTTGAGAGCTACTGCCCTCGAGCACTCTTGCCGTCAGGAAATGGCTAGGAGGCAGTTCAGTGGCAGCTGAGTAGGTGCTGGGTAAGCAGATGAGGAGACCGCATTGACCCAATGCAGGTTTAGACTGTAGTTTGAAGACGGGCTTATCTGTGATGGTTCAGACCTGGTGTGTTTTCATTCTCTTCATGATCATCTCATAAACTGAGAATTTATTATAGCTTACGTCTCACCGTAGCCCTGAAGAGGCCAAGCCTTGTTTTGAGCCCCCAGTTCTATTTTGATGCATTTGGAGATGTTGATGCATCCTGATCCTAGCTTGCAGACATTCTTATTTTGTACCAGCTCTGTCGAAACCCCGGTAAATAAGACTTCAGACTCAGTCCCTCTGTAGTTTCCCTGTGCTCTATTACCACAAGGGCACCGTGATCGCTGGGTACACGGTGTGCGAGGGTAACTAGTGGACACTTGGCTAGAGGATCTAGGAAGGCAGAAACCTTCTCAATTTTACTCACCCCTCCAGCCAGTGATAGGCTAGCAGATGTTTAACAACTGACTCAAAAAAAAAAACAAGCCCTGATTTATAGTGTTGCTGATTGTGGTGTATACACCCCCTCACTCAGGCTAATATCCAGTGACCAGCATGACGAGCTGGGAAAAGAGGCGCACAAATGGACCTCGCACGTCTGTAGGACTGGCTCGAGGACACCACAGCCTCTATTCCCAGTTCCTACCTGGATCCCTGGTAAACAGCAGGTATTTAATAAATAAATATTTAATAAATAAAAGAAAGTGATAGATCAGTATGGACCTTTTTTCACCACCACTGGGAAAGCATGTCAACATGCATGTGGCAGTGGTGAGGAAACAGGACATCTGTCTATGTGGGTAGCACATGCTTGGTTTTACGTTCTTATCCAGCCTTAGAGAATAAACAGCTGATGTAAAATTGCATAAACATTGGTCACATACTCAAAAATAGTGACGTTCTTGTAAATCAGCTGTTCTAACTCACCCCCAGATAATTCAGACACATAAATTGATAGGAATATATAATTTCAAAGCAGAAGTGGGCTGTATTTTAACATGTTCATGTGTTTCATATTGCCATTGAAGTAGGATAATTAAATTGGTGAAAATGACACTTGTAGACATGACTTTTTTCCCTTTTTAGCTCTTATTAAGGATATGTGATATGAAATTCACTGTTGAATAAAGCCCTAGTTTACTTCCTTCAACATCACCAAGTGCTATGTGCAAAGAAGTGCTATTTAAAATCGCAGTCATATCATCTGATAAGGATTTTCCCCCTGAGCTGTTTATTAAGGCACAGAGCATTTGTCAAATGTTTTCAGAATAACTGTCTGTTACTGAGTACACATGTATAACCCTATCCGAAAGACAAGTTATGCCTTCTTTTTCTGCAGGAGTAGAGCCGATTTTTGTGACTTCAAAACACGGATTTTGACGACAAAGCTTTTGTTAACTTCTCTGCCATTAGATAATAGAAATCACTGCTGTTCTTCATTTCCCTGCTCTGTTCTTCACTTTTTAAATGCTCCCCGTGGGTGTTCATGTTCACTGGTATTTTCTTTCAACAATTCCTGTAAGTTATCCTTTCTTTGTGGATAAGTAAGAGTTTGCAAAACTTTACACCCTTATTCTTCAATTAAACGCTGACATGGGGCGGCGGTGTGGTGCATGCTAATCACCAGGACCTCCCTGTGGGAATCTGTGCTGGAAGACTGCTTCACATTGAAGGCAGACAGCGCTGTTGACACTGGCTGTCAAAAAGGCCTCACGTCTTTGAAAGGAAATCTTAATCTTCTTTATTCATGTGTGAACAGGTCTGGGCCCCCATCCCCGGGACTCAGATCATTGGCTGTTTTAACTCCAGGTTGCTAGGTTTTGGGGTAGAGTCTGTTTGCCGTGTCTCGTCCCCCCAAATGGATGAGGATTGAAAATTAAAATCTGTCTGACACAGACCATGGTTTTCCGTCTCTGTTTGAAGAGACATGGCAACCTAGGGCGAAATGAAAAGGAATTTTATTGAGCGCAAAACCACTCAATGTTTAAATGTTGGATGGGGAGCCAAATGGTGATTTGGGGGCAACCGGTAGATTGTTTACAGACAGTGGGATGGCTGTCAATCAAGGCACAATGGCAAAATTTGTGTCAGGAAAAAAAAGTGCTTTTCTAGTGGCTGAACTCCCGTTTCCTGTTGAAATGCCCAGTGCCACGAATAAAAAGCTTTTTTTCTTAGGTTTCCAAGAGCAAAAATTTCTGAATAACAGATGCCGTTAAATATCGTTTGATCTGGGTGGCACAGCACTTATTAACAGTTTAAAGCTAAGTTCTATCCCAAAGATCTCCCATACAGATTGTCTGCTGCATTTGAAATTTCTTCCTCTTGGTTTTTATCTCTTCTTGCCACATTTTTCACAAATAGAAAACAGCAGAAACAAAAATGTAACCACCGATTGGAAATCATCAAAGATCTTTGGGAACAATATGTACAGCACCATTTTAGAGACCTAATATAAAAAAGATCTTAAACATACATTTGATTCGCATTTGGAAACCCGTTTCTTTCTAGAAATCTGAAATTTTCTTGAGTGCCCTTTTAGATCATTCATGATACATCTTTGTTGCTGGTAGCGTTTGAAAAAACATACAATAGAGGAAAAAATCTGCCAGTTAGCAATGCAAACTAGCTTTTCTTTTCTGTTTTTTTAAATTTTTTAATGTTTTATTTATTTTTGAGAGAGAGACAGCGTGATCAGGGGAGGGTCAGAGAGAGAGAGGGAGACACAGAATCCAAAGACAGGCTCCAGTCTCTGAGCTGTTAGCACAGAGCCTGAAGCGGGGCTCGAACCCATGATCTGCAAGATCGTGACCTGAGACAAAACCAGACACTCAACTGACTGAGCCACACAGGTGCCCTGCAAACTAACTTTTCAAAATAAATTTTGACTCTATGTTCCAGAGAAATCTTAGGCATGCAAGTAGTGGGTGTTATATTAGTCTAGTGTCTTAGTCAAATGAGTTTCTTCACTTAATATTTTAAAAATCAAGATTTGAGAACTTAGTAGATAATAATAATAGATTCCAATAGAGCCTCGAATTCTCTGAGTTTGTTCAAGAGTTCTTTGCATCTAGAGCAGACTTCCCCTCCATATATGTAGACAGTAGAGCTAAATCATCAGAAAGGAGATACTCATCTATTGGTGCGTTTCTAGGAATGAGGATAGTAAATTTGCTGCGTTGGGTCATGGGCATTTCAACCTAGCTCCCCTTCTGACTCATGTCACATATTTGTAAAATGACTACCCAGGAACTTGGGTCCAGCCAGGAAAGAAGGCCAGCATAAGCATTGTATTGTCATTTTTGGTGTTGGAGGTTGCTGATTCATCATACTTCTTAGTCCCAAACACCTCTGAATGGTTCTAGAAATAGTCATAGAACTATTTATTCTTGTGATTAGAAATTTGCCGAAGCCAATATAGAGAACGTGGTTTATTCCCAAGTCTGAATCAAGCTTGTTGTTACTTCCTTTGAGAGCACTTCCCTGAGTAGATTAAAATGTTGGTAAATTGTCCTTGACAGCCCTAAGGAAGCATAGCAGGTAGTAAAATTAGAGTTGCCTAATAACAAGAAGTTGTATAAGATGAAGCTGAGCATGAGGCTGGGGAGTGGAAGAGATAGCACGTCCTAAGAACATTGTGGTTGTCCTCACTGCCATAATCACTGCAGAATAGAATGGATAGTTACCTAATATGGTTGTTTGTGCTCCTCATAAAAATAACAGTGGGAGAGTTGGAGCCATGGCAGGGGGGTGTCTGGCAGTCCCCACATGGAAAGGACCTGACCCCTAGATTCCCTGACTGTTGCCTGCCACCCTTCCCAGCCCCTTAAGCATCTCTGTTGGCCAGTTTACGGCAGGAGCACTACCCTGTCTCACCACAAAGCAGAGAATTATTGACTCCAGGACTCTGGCAGTTCCCTGAGACTCTGAACGTGGAAGTAGGTTTCTATACATAATCTCAATGTTAATCAGAACTGCAAGATGTGGTCTATAAATATTGCTAGAACCAGAACGATGAAGGGCAGAAAGACCCTTGCAATTTTCCATAGTCCCTCCAAACTTCAAAAGTAAAAAAAAAATGTAAATGGTCTGTGCATACATTTTCCCTCAGGAACTGGGAACAGTGAGCTATCATGTCTTTATGTTGGCATTTGGGATTATTAGCTTTGACCAATTTAAAGTCACTAAATCACCTGGAGCTTCAAGGAGGGCAAAAAACAATTGTGAATGTAAATAATGTTAATACAGTAATAATAATGTGGACGCCTTGGGGATTAGGAGGAAATATTTGAAATTCCACAACACAAAAAGGTTTTTGAAACATATATTTCTCTTTAGGGTAAGGGGTGGGAGGGGATGGTGTTTAACCAAACTGTCTTCTGCCATTTAATTTCCTTGTTCCAAGGCTATCGCTACATCCTTGAGGTGCTTCAGCTGCTAGCACTCCTTGTACCCCTGAAATTAAAACTCACTGTGTCATTACCAAGGACTGGGAGAGGTATACAGTCTTGGAAAAGAAAAACGCTCTTCTCTATTTTCTGGAAATATTAGTTCTGCCATTTCTGGGCTTATGTCATCTTATTTGCCCTCACGGCATGAAAAATGTTTGAGTGATGTGATGACTATAATTTCCTAGGCTTTTCCAGATCTTCAGCCTTTGGTTGTAAATCAACCTTAAAAAAATTAACCAAGCATTTGAAATTGTCTATGTCATTACTATTGATTCCACCTCACTTTACAGAGGTTACTTTTACCCCATTGTAGACATTCCAAAGGCCTTCCGAGTAGCCACATCAAGGACTGAAATGAAAATAAAAATAAACTACCCTAAATTGCAAATGCTAGAAGGGAAAAATTATATTAGATTTTCCATGCTTCAAATAAAATGCAATAAATTTGTCATAAAAACAAAAACTGGAAATGAACTTCTCTATATTTGAAAATAGTAAAATATAGTAGTCAAATATTTTTTAAATAAAATGATAGCTCTCAACTAAATACATACATACATGTATAGGAAAATAATCCTGACCTCTCTCCCACCCCTGTTCCCAACACACACACCCTCAGCCAGAATCTCCTGAACAAGAAAGAACAGAGCATTTTGTCTTTTTTCAAATTTAATTCATTTATGTATTTACTTTTAGTTTTTTTTTTAATGTTTATTTAGAGAGAGACAGAACAAACACAAACAGGAAATGAGGGAGCAGAGAGAGAGAGAGAGAGAGAGAGAATTGTAGAGCCCAATATGGGGCTCAATTCCACAAACTGTGAGATCATGACCTGAGCTGAAGTCAAGAATCAGACACTTAACAGGCTTAGCCACTGAGGTGCCCCAAGTTTACTTATTTATTTTTTTATTTTTAGTAATATGTACACCCAACACAGGGCTCGAGCTCACAACCCAAGATTAAAAGCCAGTACTTTTTCAAGTGAGTCAGTCAGGTACCCTTGCATTTTTTTGTTGACCAATGATCACATTTGTTTATTTAGCTGGTTACATATTTTTTCTCTTGACCCTTGGTATCTGTTTTTTATCATGGCTTCCATCAATTCTTTCCCCAGTAGTTTAAGGCTTCTCTTGGCTTCTGGTGTCCCTAGTTTCTCACAAGGGAATTTCCTTAAAGTTTTATCCAATACTATGTTGATTTTGATGCAGCCGTTCATTGGGTCCTGCTATGGTTATGTTTCGCTTGCTTTGGTGAGACAATAACATCATTTCTCAGATTCTGCAAATGCCTACTTAGTTCTTAAAAAATTCTTGTTGCAGACTGAACTGAGGACAGATATCCTTCCTCTGTATCAAAGGGAAAAGGAATGAGTAGTTCTGGTGTAAAATCGGACTCCCTAGTGATCGCACTTTGCCACAGATAAAATTTCAGACAGGTCCTTGGCTTTTCTGGTTCTTTTCAGTCACAAGAACAGTCTCATGTCAGTGATTAAAGTCTCCTCTGAAGATTGCATTTCAGGTTTTATCTGATGGTGAGTTCCTTCCTTCCCCAGTTCATGGTCACTATAAGCTTAAAAAGTTAAGAAGAGTGAGGGGAGTGGTCAGTAGTTGGCATCCTCATTCTTCCTGGCTCTCTCTGCAGCTGCTGTTGTTTTGGAGGTGGTGGCGATGCGTGAGGGAGGGGTTAGTTGAAATTTAGGGTGTTGCCTCAAATTTCATGGGCCATTCTCATAGGTGTATTGGCAGTTTATGTGGGAAACTCTGACTACAATTCCATTGTCTCAACTGTGCTTCCTTAGGCTCTCATTTCCCTGGTCCTTCTGCATCTAGACTTCTAGATTCCAGTGCTCACTTAGACCCAGAGATTCACAGCCTCCTTAGGTAGAACGTGGATGTTGAGGTATTTTATAAGTTACCAGGTGGTATAAATCCATAGATTGCCATCATACTTGAGATCTATGGATTTATACTCAGGAGACTTTTCTTATTTCCACCCTCTCCTCTCTACCTCTGCACCCTACAAAGCAAAATCTCACTTCAGCAAAATGTTTTCCTCTTCAACTACATACAATAATTTTCACTACCAAAGAGAACACTAAACATCTCATTCTAAACCATCTGCATTCAGGTCAATGGCGATCCTCTGCCCTCCATAATAAAGATGTTTTCAGGGATGCCTGGGGGCTCAACCACTTAAGTGTCCAACTCTTGGTTTCATCTCAGGTGATGATCTCGAAGTTTGGGGGCGTCAAACTTCCCCTCAGGCCCTAGGCTAATGGTGCAGCACCTGCTTGGAATTCTCTCTCCTCTTTCTCTGCCCCTTTCCCTCCTTGCTCACGCAAGCTCTTTCTCTCTCAAAATAAATAAACATTTAAAAAAATTTAGAAAAGGTGTTTTAAAAATCTTTATTTGAATATTTAAGGTGCTGGTTTGAATAACTTTCTCAAAACAAATGAACAGTCTTTTTTAAGGAAAGGAAATTTCTTGCAAATGGTAACCCCTCATCTAATTTTCATCCCTCCTGCCCCTGTTGATAAAGTTTTAAAAAATTACGAGACCTGACCTCAGTGAGGGCACTCCAAAACAACTTATGGCTGGTGCTACAAAAACCAAAGTTCTTCTGTCAATGCCGAGAGATGACCCTGCCCCCATTTTTCCTTCTGTAAAGCTACGTAACAAAAGAAAAATCATTAGTTTGATGTCTGAAAGCCACAGAAACAACACAGTTGATGAAGAGGCAGTACCTGTAGCATTTGCCTACTAAAAATGAACATTGGAGGAGCTATGGCTCATTTAAACCAGATATTCTTATAAATGATCTCCTTAACTGATAAAGGTAATTAAGATTAATTGATTAGGAATGCCAAAGGAACCTCCAAGCTATAATAATCTTTCTGCCAAATGAACATAAACCTAGTTTCATTTAATAGTGTCTTAAAAAACTTTTTTTTTTTTACTGTTTATTTTATTTTTGAGAGAGAGACAGAGTGTGAGCAGAGGAATGACAGAGAAAGAAGAAGATACAGAATCCTAAGCAGGCTCCAGGCTCTGAGCTGTCAGCACAGAGCCCAATGCAGGGCTCGAACTGACAAACTGTGAGATCATAACCTGAGCTGCAGTTGGATGCTTAACTGCCTGAGCCACTCTGGTGCCCTTAGCAGTATCCCTTAAAAGGCACTTTTAATGTGAGAGGAAATGCCATGTCAAAGACAGCATGAATACTGTTTATTTTCCCAAATGTGAGTTGCAGTAGGCATTGAAGGACCTTAAACAAAGGCAAAAGATAGAATATTCCCATATACACACATAGTTCCTTCCATATGGTCCCAGGCTAAACATGATTTTAAAAGCATATAAATTACTGGCTGGCTTTAAAGTGGATTGATCATAACTTTGTAGATAGCTGAACTATACTGTTCAAATTCTCTCTTTGGTCAAAATGTCAAATGAGAATTCGTGGTCTGTCAAACTGGGATAATCCTGGAAAAGAAAACACAGTAAGAGATGTACAGAATTCAAAAACGAGATGGAAACTGTGGTTCCTGGCAAGGAGAGCTCAAGCCGGACACATTTTATAGAGCAAATCAAGACCTGGCTTCTGGTTAAGATGACATCAACCTAAGAAGAAAAAAATGTAGGTCATGGGATGTCTGGGCAGGAGATAGCAAAAGAATGCAGGCCGTGGAGCCCTGGCCATTTGCTGCGTTCAGAGCAGCCACGTAATATGCCGTCTCTTTCCCAAACTTGTCTTCCTCTTCTGTCTTCTCATAACACTGCCGTCTTTGCCCATAGACATCTGCTTTTGTGCAAGAATAAAATGGGTTTTTTAGAGTGGTTGTGTTTAAGCCAAGAGTCACGTCAAGCCTGATCCAGGATGCATTTCCTCAGAGCTAAGAGATACTTCCCCGGGCAAACCAGACTACCCATTAATATACAAAGAAGCCAAGCCTCAAGTATTTCATAACATTTTTTTAAATGCTATATATTACCAAATGCTTTTATAGGAGCAAGGATCTACATAATGAACTAATCTCGCTGAAACTATGAACCTTTAGAGCCAGCTTAATCCGTGGTGGCAACCTGTGCCCCGTGGACAAAGGTTGATTGTTCTTCCTTTATGATCATGGGCATCTTGCTCTTTGACATGGTGGTGCTCTCTGATAGTTATCTGTTATATTTTTCTAACCATGCACTGAAACCGCTTAGTTACGAAGATGAAGAGAGGTTGATTGTGAGAATAAAACAAGATAAAGCATAATTATTAACTTAATAAAGAGTAGCTACCAGCATTTTGGAAGAAATAAGACAATAATCCTCACAACAGGTAAGAGTGACATTCTCTTCTAGATTATTGATATTGGAAAGCTTCGATTCTTCAATTATTTAAATATGTATAGAGGCGCTTGGGTGGCTCAGTTGGTTAAGCATCGACTTTGGCTCAGGTCATGTTTGGCAGGCACTGTGTTGGGCTCTGTGCTGACAGCTCAGAGCCCGGAGCCTGGTTCAGATTCTGTGGCTCTCTCTCTCTCTCTGCCCCTCCCCTGCTCACGATCTGTTTCTCTCTCAAAAATAAATAAACATTAAAAACATTTTTTAAAGATGTATAGCTCTATAGAGAGTATTAGACTCAGCAAAAATGAAACAGACATAATTCAACGATGAGAATAGAGAAGGGAAAACTAACAAAATTGTGCATTTAATTAGAAATTACAGAGTGCCTTGAAAGACACGAGTTGGCTGAGGCGAGCATTCTAGTGCTTCCATGGGAGGCACAATGCCTTCTTGGAGCAAAGGGCATCCTCTGCAGGTTCAGCTGGTGTAACCTGGCACCAATTATCAGCAAGGGTCCCCATACATATGAGGGTGATTACAACAAAGGACAAATCACATTATTATATTTTCCTCCTTACTTAACGTGGTTAGGGACTTTGTCATTTGATCCTTCTGTACAAACTAGAATAAACCTGTGGCCCCTGCTTAACCTTCTTCTGATAGCATAGACTTTAGGTTCCTTTTCCTCTCTAATTGTCATTGACATCTCAGAGATCTTAATCTCCATCAGAAGAAGTTAGAAATTTGCATTTTGAGGCCAAGGGTATATTTGGCTGTCTACTAAAATATAGAGGTTGCGAATCTTTTGTTTTCCCAATATTTCACAGAGGATTTCCTTTAGGTCTTCTGATAATCTTGCCTGGACCGGAAAACTAACTACATGTAGTGATATATACACTGATCCTGTAGAGGCTTATATTCTCTTTCTC
The DNA here is from genome assembly GCF_006229205.1 of Suricata suricatta. NCBI lineage: Eukaryota > Metazoa > Chordata > Mammalia > Carnivora > Herpestidae > Suricata > Suricata suricatta. The sequence goes on from NC_043714.1 coordinate 18,098,392, forward strand.
ATTAAATTTAGAAATGAACTGTAGTAATAGATGGTCCATAGATTCTAATAGACGTAGGAAACACATATCAAATCTCTGCACTGGACTTTCTACCAAAAAAATAAATAGTAGTCTCTGAAAAATTACTTTCCTGGTTTGTTTTTGTTTTTCAAACACCCCTCATTAAGTCAGAACAAGTTGATTGATTTGATGTGTAGAAATAAAAGTGTTAAACTAACCAGTATCAATATCCAGTAGAGGGTCCAATTTTATCACATATCAGAATGCTTTATTGCCTACGATACAGGCTTATTGCCAAACCAAGGACGGATGATTGTTCCAGAGATTCTATGCCAGTTGAAGCAGTTCTTTAGGGCCTGCAACTGGACAGTGAGGGTCTTGGGACTTTTCTTAAAGATAGATTAATATTCACATCATTTTCAAGTAAATATTTGCCAGAATAGATCATGGAGGTTATGGGTAATGGATAATGGAGATTAATAATCATAGATTATTAGATATAGATCACAGAAAATGGAAATTATGCTAACTAAATCACTGTCCGGCCCAAACAATTCCACGAAACTGCAAATGTCCAAGGCCCAAAGCATGGCAGTAACCAGAGATGAAGGTTGCAAAGGATGTAATTACATCTCTGTGAAGCTGATGCTCTCAGATGATGTCTGAGTATGAGGTGTGGTGTATGGATATGGAGTATGGAGGGTATGGATTATAGAGCATAGGGTATGGGGTATGGAGTATGGGGTATAGGGAATGGGGTATGGAGTATGGGGTATGGGGTATGGGGTATTGAGTAGTGCCAGGGTTATGTGAGGAAAAGTACTGTCAGCCTTAGAAAGCTTGTGAAGACAAAATTAAAAAATTGGGACAGAGCTGAAGTCTTGCCAGAAGCACTGAAACTGATTTTCTCTGACTTTGCCAAACCTGTCAAGTGTAGTATGCTGCTTTTTTTCAGCAATAGATCTTTATTTCCTTTCTAGATGAGTTATTTGGAGTTTTCTGGCCCTGTTACATAGAAAAGCAAAGCATCTGTACTGAGGGTACCCATCATCCTACGACCGCGTGTGTGATGAAAATAATGCTGCTAAGAATGAGACCATGGGAGGCTCCCGCACATGTTCTGAGTGCACAGGCTGGGTCTGGGTCTGTGACTTAACAGGGCCTATCTCTGCTGTGAGCTATGTCTAGTGGCGCAACAGGCTGTCACCTTGGGCCCCCTGGTGCTCTTGGGCAAGTGGTTTGGTCATCCCAGACTCAGCACATTTGTCAATTAGGTTCACAACCTCCAGGGACGTGATGGAACTAGTTCACACTGATTCTTGAGGGTGAGGGTTAAATTTTCAGGAATTTTCTGAGTTGGGTGATATCACTATGGCAGCTCTCAATGGGCTGTGGTGGGAACACTTAGAGCATACAAATCAGCAATGTTCAAATCCGGGCTTCGCTCCTCTCCCCGCCCCCATCCCTAAAGTCAGGGTAAAGTTGACCAGCACGGGGCTGGTAAAATCAGTCTGTGAGACTGAATGTTACAATCTATGTAAAGAAGTGCCTGATCATAAGAAGTTCTCTGACAATAACAGTAGTTTTACTAGTGCTACTACTATTTAACATAAGCTGCATAACAGAGTGTTTTTGTTTTCCTAGTTTCTTTTGTTTTCCTGGTTACCCCTCTGTTGGGGCCTAGCAGGCCAAAAAACCTCCCGCAGAGAGACCTTTGATGGCCAGTCCTCTGGGGCATAGGAGAATCTACATAAGCTACCATAAATGCTATGCCTCCAGGGCACAGGAGAAAG
>NC_043714.1:18100284-18171220 GCF_006229205.1 Suricata suricatta
AACTTGGGTCAGTTAGTGGCACCTGCTTTCCCTTACTTTATTTCTGTTCCCAGCTCATTGCCTGCTGTTGGGGCAAACACAATCCTCTGTCTAAAATTAACCCCTTGAATGATAAGCGTCTTGCCCAGACATAACTGCTAAAGGACCTTGAAGAAAAGAAGATTCTTTGAGAGACAGACTCCCTCATTCCTGTTTTTTTACTTCTGTTGTCACGGCTGTTCTTTCTTTTGTGATAAGAAAATGATCCTTCCCAGAGCATGTTTTTACTCTCTCAAGGACCATAAGCTTTGTAATCATTAAAGAGAAAAAAAAATGTGTAAACCCCTATGGCATAAAAGATACTGACTTTCTTAGTAAAGTGTGGCTTTACCACCATTCATGTTGTCTGTCTTCTTTCTTTCCTATAGATAGTTCGCCGACACCAACCATCTACTCAGGGACCTTTCGACTGGGGTGCGTGGACTGGTCCTCTGCATTCCTTAGTGGTGCCTGAACAGGGACCTGAGTAGAAGTCATTTTAAAGGTAAGTAGGCTATTCTCTGAAATAATGCTAAAGGTTTCGAGTTGGTTAGGATCTCACCCAGGGCACCTGGGGCCCCTCTGTGCATCAGATAGAGAACAAGGAGGGTGAGTAATCAGTAGTTATTGCCCATTAAAGTGTTTCTTTAAATGTCTCAGTCTTGTCTGTAAAACCTCTGTGGGAGGGAATGTAATAACCTCTGGTGTGTATGTGTGAGTGAATGTGCAGCCCGGTTTGGCTTGCCTACCGGGTTCGAGTTTGTGGCTCCATGGGTGGGCACTCTTAAAGTCCCCAGAAAGCCTACGGAGTCCGAGTGGGCCTGGTCTGCGATACCGTGGTGAATGGCATATGGTCTATGATGGCATCAGAATAGTTTCCGTTTGTAAGTCACAACACTGAGTCCGCTACGGCTAAGCATCACCTAAGTTCCTTTGGGACACGGCCAGGCAGGCATCTGATTGGTCTCCTCATTAGAGGGGGCACCCTACCCTTTGTCTGTCTTTGTGTCACTGTAACATAAAAAACAAGGGATGGGCAACACAGCTTCTAAAGAGAGAAACTTTTTACTGAAATACTTTTGCACCTCCTTAATCAGGGAGGGATTAAGGTGACTCATAGCCAAATGGCAAGATTTTTACACTTTGTTCAGGAACAATGTCCTTGGTTTCCAGAAGAGAACACTGTTAACTTACAAACTTGGAACAAAGTTGGAGAGCAGTTACGCTTGTATTATCCTCTGCATGGACCAGAGAATGTCCCTGTAGATGCTTTTTCTCTGTGAAATTTGATTAGAGATGTTTTAGATCCTGACCATATGGGAAATAAATTGTCATCTAATAATATAGCCACAGAGACTACTCCACTTTCCCCTAGAGGTCAGACGCCTACTCCCGTGGTAATGGCAACCCAGGATGATAAAGATTCTAAATGGGAGGATATTGATAACAATCAGACAGATTTATGAGAGGAAGAGGCTAAGTATGCAGCAGAGAAAGAAGGAGAAGATCCACCTAAGTTTCATCCTCCTTTCCCCTGTAGCAATTCCCAAAGGGAGACAATATTATAGTTACAGATCTTCAGGATTGTTTTTTCACTATTCCTTTACATCCTGATGATTGCAAACATTTTGCCTTTAGCCTGCCGTCTCCGAATCTAAAAAGGCTCTTTCAGAGATTTCAGTGGAAAGTCCTCCCCCAAGGGATGAAAAATTCTCCTACTTTGTGTCAGAAATATGTTGATAGAGTTTTAGTGAAATTAGAAATAAATATCCAGAAATATATTTGATTCATTATATGGATGATATTCTTTTAGCACATCAGGACAAAGCCCGTCTTCATGACGTTTTGGATAAATTGATTCAAACTTTATCTGTTCATGGCTTAAAAGTAGCTCCTGAAAAAATTCAGATTGATCTACCCTACTCCTATTGGGAAGAATAATTGAAAATCAAACTGTGACTTTACAGCCTTTACAATTAAAAACAGAGCATTTATGTACTTTAAATGATTTTCAAAAACTATTGGGAGAAATTAATTGGATTCAACCTCTTTTAAAGCTGTCTACTAAAGATCTTATTCCTCTGTTTGAAATCTTACATGGAGACTCCCATCCGAATTCCAAACGAGAGTTAACTCCTTGGGCCTTGGAATCCTTATCCAAAGTTAATGAGGCTTTATAAGGAGCCATGCTTACAAGAATTAATTATAATGAGTCTTGGTCCTTAATAAATTTCCATCTTAAAAGAAAAAGGGTTCTGATGTAAACACCTTTCAATTTGTTATTAAGTCCTCAATTCCAGACTGAGGTTTCCTAGAAGTTGAGACTTCTCAGTGTACTTGCCAGATGTACTTAGGACTGTTGAAAATTGGAAAAGCAACTCCATATGTAGAAAAGTGAGAGATATATAAAAAGGATATAAGAAATAAAAATACATTTTTGTTAAGGGTAAAAAAGATAATTTTGTCCTAAATGAGGCTGATTGTTTGGAGAGAAATAACTTTGGGACAAAGTTTAAAGGCAAAAGAAAGTTGCAGAAGGTTTGTGAAGGGGAATCATTAAAAAAGGATTTTTATATATGCTCAAGAGAGACAGAAATTAAAATGAATGAAAATTTAAAGGTACATTAGTATAGGGTTAAAATTCTACTTTTCTCTATGTTCAAAAAGACTAAAATTTCCTAGATTGTTGATTCATTCTTAATAAGGCAATGTAATAAACTCTCAAATCTTTAACAGTGTCCATTTCTAAAATTCATCACAAGACGTGTTTCTTGAGAGAGATTTACAAAAAGGACTTTTGGGACAAATACAGGTATTTGACATCTTTAAGGCTAATACCAAAAGAGGTAGAAATTTTCAGAACTAAAAACTATATTCAAACTAGACAAGAATTTAAAACATGGAAACACACTACTGTAAATGTTATTCTAGTTCTAAATGCCTCTCAAAAATTTTTTAACTGGGAATTCTCTTTTCCTGCCTTCTGCTGGCACCATGTTAGTTAAGCAATTGGCTTTTAACACCTCTTCTCCCTAATTTGCCACCTTGCTTTCATGCACACATTTGGGCAGGAACATTGACTAATGCCAAAGTGCATCTTGTACAATTAAAACCAATAGCGGGAAATATAGGAAGCAACATCAAGGAGCCAGTAAGGAGAGTGTCATGGAGCAAAGCTCTCGTGCCCTTACAGCCCTTGCAGCTGATCCAGGTCCTCAGAGGTTAAATCACTTGAGCTGAAATGTTATTGTACAGATGTCCTTCACGCTTCGGCACTCTTTAACACGTGAGAGGCAAAGGTGCCACACCTGGTTACAACGCCTCCTGAAAAGCTTCCCACTCCTGGGTTACACTAATGATCTTCTTCTCCCCCGTCTGAACCTAAAATTATTTCTTTTCAAACTAGGGAAACTTTAGCCCAGAGAGATGAACTTGTTGCTGTTATTAGATTATTTCAAGAAACTCCAAAGAGGTTTCATCTATTTTCAAACTCTAGATATGTGGTTGGACTCTTTCCAGCACTTAAAACTGCAACAGTTCCTGTCTACAAAACAGAAATTTCAAGTTTACTTTTAAAATTACAGGTTAAAGTACAGCAACACCAAGAGCCTTTTTACATAGACACATTAGAGCTCATTCTAAACTGCCTGGCCCCCTCTCTGAGGGAACTGCTTTAGCTGACTTTCACACTTAAGTTACTTGTTTAACTATAGATCCTGTGCATGAAGTGCAAAAATCTCTTAAGATTCATCATCAAGGCTCTAAAGCTCTGAGGCTACAATTTAAAATTACTCAAGAACAGGCTCAACAAATAGTTAAGAACTGTTCTTCCTGTCCACCTACTAATTCAGGGGTCTCACATGTGGGCGTTAATCCCAGAGGTTTAAAACCTAATGCTTTATGGCAGATGGATGTAACTCATGTTAATTCTTTTGGAAAACTGTCCTTTGTTCATGTCACTGTGGATACTTATTCTCATACATTTTTTGCATCTGCTCGAACTGGAGAGGCTTTTAAAGAAGTTCAACAACATTTATTTCAATGCTTTTCTGCACTAGGAATGCCTTTCAAAATTAAGACTGATAATGGGTCAACATATACATTAAAAAGTTTTAAAAATCTGTGAACAGTTTCACATTCAACATTTAACTGGAATTCCTTATAATCCTCAAGGCCAAGCCATCTTTGAAAGAACTAATCAAATTAAAAAAAAAATCAAATAGTGAGACTTCAAAATTCAGATTTTAAGTATGCCTCACCTCATCAGATCTTAGCTCATTGTATGTTTGTTTTAAATCACCTGACTCCAGATAATTCCAGAGAAACCCCAATGCTTAAGCATTGGCAGAACAAATTAACTACACAGCCCCTAGTAAAATGGAAAGATGTGCTCTCAGGAACTTAAAAAAGCTCTGATATTTTACTAACTGTGGGTGGAGGTTTTGCTTGTATTTTTCCACAGGAAAGCAATTCATCCATCTGGGTGCCAGATCGCCCGATTACATCAGAGATGACAACTGACAACCTAAATCAGAAGATAAGAAGACTCCGCCTACGTTCCTGCAAACGAACAAATTATATGCCATCCGTCATTTAACACCAGAAATAGTCCCCTTTCTACTTGGGGGCAAATTAAAAAGCTCACTGTGTCTACTATTGCTTTAATTAAAAAAGTACATACAGCCTCCTTTGTTTACAATATGTCTAAAAATATAGCATTGGTTTTTACTACTTAAAAATTTTTTGATAAAATACTTAAGGTTGATGCCCTAAAAGAAGCAGTTATGTCAATGGGTCGAGAACTATTAACTCTAAAAATCCTACCTCTTTGCAGATTAAAAAAGAATCTGACACTTATAGTATAAACTGTAAAGAATGTATTTTGTCTAATCTTGCACCTCTGGAATGAATGTCCATATGATGATGATTGTAAAACAACCACCTTATATTATGATTCCTGTCAATATTAACTCTTCCTGGTATAACAATCATGGTATCAAAGCTTTGCAACTCTTACATGGAAAATTGTCTCCTCTCGCTTTTGGGACCTACTGTGGGTTTATTGATCTTGGTGTCCTTGGGCCCTGTTCTATTCAATAAGGTCATGGCATTTCTAACGCAGCAAATGGATGCTATCAAGCTACGGCCTATCCAGATCCATTATTACAAGCTCGAGATGGCCGATCAGGAGGCCGATGAAGAGCTATATTATGGCAAGAGGCGCGGGCTGGTTAGCCAATGACGGGTAAGAGAGGCCTTACTATCCTATCAACCTAAGACAGGCTACTCAGGCATAGGCTTCTGAGTGTGCCCATGACGGGTAAGAGGGATTGGCAGGCCCCAAACTAAGACAGGCAGTCCTTTCCTCGCCTATACTATCACATTTCTGGAAAAGGCCCTTTTTGAAAAAATAAAAAAGGGGGACCCCTCCCTATTGTATTTGTTTCCTAGAGCTACCATAACAAAATACCGCAAACCTGGTGGCTTAAAACAACAGAAATGTATTGTCTCATAGTTATGGAGTCCAGAAGTCTGAAATCAGAGAATTCTCTCTGAAACATGTAGGAGAATCTCACCTTTTCCTAGCTTTCTGTGATGTTTGCTTTCAGCTATGGAACTCCCGTCTCTGCCCCCGTTGTCACAAGCCCATTCTGCACCTGTGTCTCCATCTTTACGTGGCTGTCTTCTGATAAGGGACTGGACATCTTGGATTAAGGAGCCCCCCTACTCCATTACAACCTCATCTTAACTAATTACATCTACAATGACCTGATTTCCAAGTAAGGTCACATTCTGAAGTCCCATGGGCAGGGCTTCAACATCTTTTTTTGGAGAGGACACAATTTAGCCCAGAACCTGTATCTACTGCTGTTTGAAGTTGTGTTGCAGCATGCCCTATAGCACTGCTCAGTTCATCTCCACTTGCAGTCAGTATGTTTCAATTTGCTCTGAGTGTTCACCTGTAGCTTGAAAAAGTTGTAAGACATAGTTTAAGGTTGAGCAAAGCATTACTTCGGATCACTACTTGGGTAGTTTACGATGAAGAAACAAAAATACATTTATAAAGCATTAATAGCAGGCATTGTTCAATATGTACAAATTAGAGATGCGTGAAAGATAGATTAGCCTTCAAGAAAAAGAGTAAGGGAAATGAATGTACAAAACCTCATTCACACAATATGCTATGGTAGCCACGTGCATGTGCATGTGCCTTAGAAGCATATGAGACCCCAGACCTATGGACCCCTAGGCAAGTGGGGAGGGAAGTGGGAAAAGCTTCTCTGGAATGATTTAAACTGGGCAAGAAGAAGGAGAGCAAAGGTTAAGTATTCACACTCCTTAACCTCTAACACATATACAGATGTTTTAAAAGTCATTTTGCTACCTTTTTCCCCCATGCCCCTTTGGTTGTCGTGCTGTCCAAGTAGTAGACACAGATGGCACTTACCTTTTAAAGTGGCACAAAGTGTAGATGACAAAGCTCCTTAATACAGACTGGGCATTCTGAGTCATGGGTTCACTGAGTTGTCCCCTAAGCAGGATTTTTTAGGATTTTCCATGTATATATTAGATGAATAACCTGCAATTATTGACTTCTCTATACATTCTCAAAATTTTAATAATTTTCTTAGTGTATTGATTTAAATAGCCAAGAATATCAGAAGTGTTAACAGCCAACTTGTAGGAAACCTGTATCCATGTCTATGCATTGGAAAAATAAATTGGATAGCACACATATTATAGCCAATCATGGGAAAATCGGTAATAATAAAATAGAGAAGAGCCTTGAGAGTCGGAGAGATCAGAGGTTGAATTCTGGCTCTGTGTTTTATGAGCAGTGTGACCTTTTAATAATGTTATATCATGCAGTTATTGTAAAAATCAAATTAAATGACATAGAGAGACACAGTGGGCACTAGACTCAGAGCAAAGCTCAGATTTCATTTGCTAAGTTCAGTTTCTATATCAACAAAATGAAGATAAAGTAATGTACATTATAGAGAAATAGGTATGTGCTGATATAATCCATTCTCAGATGACAACCTAGTCTTGACCATGGGGTCTCTGTCACAACTCCTCAACTCTGCTGCTATAGCAAGAAAACAGTGTAGACAATGTGTAAATAAAACATATCTAATTAAACATGTCTGTGTTCCACAAAAAACTTATGAGCATTAAAATTTAAATTTCATATAATTTTCATGTGGAATGAAATATTATTTTTCTAACTATTTAAAAATGTAAACAACCTTTCTTACCCCTAAAATGAAAATCTTTCTTACCTTTGCCAAGCTATGATCTATACCATTATGGAATCACATAGATCTATGGATATGATTTTTGTTTGGTGTTGATAATGGCTGCTTTGTGTTGGATTTTTTGTTCATATTAAAAATAATGTTCCTAGAGTATTGTCATATTTCAGATCCTATGATAATACCTACATTATCTTATTTAACTTTCCTAAGAACACTGGAAGGTAGGCATTCCTTCCTCTTAGTTGATGAATAAATTAAGGTTGTAATGGCTAAGTAAATATTTAGATAGATTCCGGGAAATTCTAGGTAGGATGGAAAAGTTGGCCATATAGGAACCGACAAAAAATCAAAGTATAACATCCTTACAGATTACTATAAATTTTATAAAGGAAATAGGAAGATATAATATATATAATATATTATAATATATATAATATAATATAATAGAGAAGACTAGAGAAAACTAAAACATCCATATCAATACTTCAGATAGAGTATTCATGAAGTTCTCTGCAGTGGTGACATTGGAGCAGCGATCCAGAGACAAAGTATTATCCAGCCATGAGAGGAGTGGGCAAGCCCCCATGGATGGCATGGGCTTGAAACACACAGGACAGTGTGACAAGAGTCAGATGTAGAAAAAGAGTGGGGAGAGATGAGGTAGGAGAGGTAGGTGGAACAATTTATGTAGGGCCAATAAGCCATACCAGTGAATTTGCCTTTTATTACAAACTACGCAGGAAGTTATTAACATGGTTTAGAAGGAGAATGGCTGGTGTGCAGTGAATGAATGGTTTATACAAGGTCAAATTCAGGAATTAGGAGTCCCATGAGAAGGCTATCATAGTACTCTTAAAGGGGGATGATGCTGGTTTCAACAAGGAGATAAGATCAGAAGCAGCAGGAGTAAGTGGATTTAAGACAGAGTTTGAACTGATAGGATTTGCTGACAAAGAAACTTTTTAAAAATGAGGGAAAGGAAGGAATCAAGGATTACCTATAGGCTTCTGGTTTACACACCGGGGTGGACTGTGCTATGATTTGTTGATATATCCATGGATCAGACTGTGGTGGAAAGTCAAGACTTCTGTTTCAACTTTATATATTCGTGTGGCTATTCCAAGGCAACAGTTGACTGTATGATTCTGGATTAAAAAGAAAGGTTAAAACTGGAGATATAAATCTGGGATTCATCTGCTGATGGGTGATGGTCAAAGCCCTTGGATTACATGATATCAGCAAGGGAAAATATAAATGGAGACCCAGGGAAAAGGCTTGGGACATTTCAAATTAAGCTTCTGAGAAGTGAGGATTGGCCAATGCGGTAGAAGCATATAGTGTTCCAGAATCCACGTGCAGAAAGTGTTTCAAAGGGGAAGAGTGACAATAAAATATTATGGGAAAAACAAAACAAAAACAAAAACAAAAAAACCAAAGGGGAAGAGTTCGTTACTTAGTTTGTTCTGGCAAGAAACTCACTCAACATAGGTATTAGTAAGAGGCCAAGCTATGTCTGGGAATCCCACTCTGTCTCCTACACCCTACAGGTCTTCTACACTGTCTTGTTTCTGGGTTAACTAACAGATTTCTCAATTCGATGGTATATTCAGGTTCTCTATTTCGAATTCTGGTAGTCCTCTTAATGCCTATCCTTGCCTCTCAATAAAGTTAATACTGTTTTATTTTAATTAAAGATTCTAAGTTTTGCAGGATACTGTTGATTTTAGGTCACCTCTCTGGCTTTGAATTTGGGACCAATTTATTTATATTCAAAATAATGGATTATCTGAAACTGTTCACTCAACTATTTCTCTAGATTTTTTAAAAATTTCATGATAGAACAAAAATATTTTATATGCCTTTTCCAACTGCATAGTTTTATTCCACTTGAACATTTAAAATAAGAAATATGGAATTGTTTCTTATTAATCAAAAGCAATTGTAATTATTCTAGGAATACAAGAAAAAAGAACTTTGATGTTGTCCTTTAAGACTATGGTATATATTTCATAGTACTCACTACAGTACTGATAGTACTCACCTATAATTAGTAGGTGTAATTATACACCAAATTATGTATCTTGGCTTTGTAATTAAACGGACACTGTGAATTTGTGACTTATAATTTGTGATTACATGAGTTATGTGAGTTAAGTACTGCAATTCAATATAACATTATACACTTATAGAGCAGATTCATAATTGGAAAGTAAGACTAACTGTATATGACAAGAGAGAAGGAAGAAAATTATGAGATGTTATAATAATGAATTCATGGTCTATTGTAAATCTAGTAGGATGATGATGTAAGACAATACTTCAAACTTAAAATGCCATTAAGAGATTCTAGTGATCTAAATCATGAGCAAAATAGATTTAAACTATCAGTAAATTACTATTTTAGTGTAAAATGTTCTAAAACATACATTAAAATATTAACAGTTAAGAATTTAGAAAATCCACAATAAACACATGAAATAACTGGGTTAAAAATGTAATATATTTTTAAAAAGGGTATGTAAAAGAAAGTCACATGCACCCACCCACACATACACACATTCTACCTGTCAAACCTCCCTAATACAAGTTCATTTGTTTAAACCACTAACACTGATCAACCAGGAAAAATACTTAAGAATTCACAGTCAAATCCCACTACTTAATGCATTTTAGTGTGTGTGTGTGTGTGTGTGTGTGTGTGTGTGTGTATTGTGTATCTTTGCATGTAGCTTAAGTCAAATTTTACTTCATTAAAAATTTAAATGGTCTTCTGCAAAAAAAACAGTTTTCATGTTCATTGTTTATACCCTGATTCTTTATTCCCCTCGTTACACCTCTATTTTCTATTTTTCTATTTCAGCTTGCAGGTGAGTTTTACCTGTTAAATATTTAACCAGCTTTTCTTTTTAAAGCTTTATGTTTTCAAAAAAATTTTTTCCAATGTATGATTTCTCTTTCAGCCTTTCAAAATAATCTCAGGCCCCAGTAGGGTTTTATAGGGCTAAATTTCAGTAGCGAATAGGATTGGCATCATTTAATTCCTGCACTTTAAATATATTTGCAAGAGAGGTAAGTTTTGCCAGCCAAAATTTATTTAAGGTCAGTAAACATTTATTGACTCTCCATTATGTATGGAGATATCTATCTCATCCTTGGCATCAAGTCTACACAATCCCTGCATACCACTGAGACCCATGAAATAGCTGAAGGACACATTTACTGAGCAATAAATTAAAAATATTACCTACATTATGTCGTCGAGAATTTGAGCCCGTAGATGCTTAAGAGCATCGAGCGTAAGATAAGAGACCGCTGATGAAGGTAGTCAGGCTCCTTTTAAACTTCTTGCCCCGTATTTATAGATAGTAAGTTACTAAGAAATAACACTGTGGATACTTTTTTCTTGAATGTTTAACATTAGAATAATATGTCTTTGTTGTTAATGGCAAATTTGTTATGAAATTTGCCATATCTTATTTTATGTAGACAATTTATTAATGAGGGCGTTTAGATTTTTCCCCAAGGATTGCTCACATATTTAATCTTTTGTCCAAATTTTCTAAAGTGTATTTTTTATTATAGAAAAAAAAGAGAAATCAGAAATTAGTACGTAGTATTGGCAGATAGATTGTTGATATACATAAAATATATCTGAGGAATATAACACAGCTAGTAGTTACATCCTAGAGAAAGGAGCTAAGCAGGTGTTGATGTCTTGGTATATTACAGAATTGTAGAGTTCTAGGAGATAGTTGGAGATTATAGAATGTGATTCTTATTTTATAGATGAAGAAACTGAGACACTCAGAAGTAAATTGTGTGTCAGAATTGGGATTAAAACTGAAACCCCTGGCTTCCAATTCTGAGTTTTCACCATATCCTGTGATCAGCAAGGAATCTCTGGTGAAAAACTGTTCATCAAAATAATGAATGTTTACATAGTTTTTTGTTCTCTACTGGGTGTCAGTGAGAGATCTTTTACCATTCTGTATTATTTTATTTTACTAAGTTCACAAAGTGCACTTGTATTCCAAAATGCATACTAATTTTCTTTAAACTCTATAATGTATGACAGAATTTTGTGAGTTTTGATATTTAATATTTGATATTTATTTATTGAAAAGCTGGGAGGGCCCCTGGGTGGCTCCGTCGTTAAGCAACCTGATCTCTGGTTTGGAGAGTTCGAGTCCCGCAGCCAATGAACTCAGGCCTCTCATTGGGTGAGCCTCACTTCTCTTTCTCTCCCTCTCTCTCTCTCTGCCCCTCATGGGATTCTCACTCTCTCTCTGCCCTTCGCTCACTTGTGCCCTTTCTCTCTCTCTCTCTCCCTCTCTCTCTCTCTCAAAAATAAAGTAAATAAAATAAAAAGCTGTGAATGGGCATATACCTGTATATACAATAAAGAAAGATGAGAGATGGTCCATCAGTTCAAGCAATGATTCTTGGTAAATTTCATAACTTTTTGTAAAATAAACAATTCTCCCTGTAAATCCTGTCAGTGTTGGGCAGCTTAATGATCCACATAACCGCAATAGGATTAGTTAGTGCTGAGTTCTCCCAGAGGGCTCTAGGAAAACCTAGAAGAAATACAAGAAGAGTGGCAAGGTCTGTTCTATGGAAAACTCCATCCTGTAGGATAAAGAAGAGCATTCTCACAAAGTTTGGGATCTCAAAATATTTCACCATATTTATAAGAAAACACTTTTTTCAGGGTTCTGATATAGTTTGATGTCATATTTTTATATCTTTAGTCTTTCTATGCTTGCCAAAGAGATTAGAGGAGTATATGTTCGAAAGTAATTTTGCAACACCAACATATTAGCATATTTTTACTAAAAATCTACTCAACCTGTACTTTTTAATATCTATGGAGATGATGTTTCTGTAGCTGAAGGTTCATTCTTCTTTAAAAATAATAAAATACCCAGGGGTAAATTCATTCATGTATACCCATAATGAGCAACTGATAATGACTTATCCTCCTATTTAAGAGTCACAGAGGAATTTTATGATGGTGCGCTTTTTCCATGCTCTGAAGAAAAGAACAAAAACACATTAAAGGGATTCTAAGTAGAAATGTGATTTACATCTGATATGTTTGGATGGTCTCCAAAACCATCTCTTCCTCTGATCAACTTCTGGTGCTGATCTTGCCATCATTTAGTTATTCAAAGACTCAGATTCTCTTGTCAAAAGCACATTGATCTATCATAGAGCTGCTCTTTATAACTCATGGTCATAATTTTAAGTATTTCTTAGACAGCATGTTGCAGGATCCTTTGTGTAGGGAATATATGATGAGTATTTCTACTTCTTGGTTGAAAAAAATAAACATTTTATTTTTTTTAATTTTTTATGTTTATTTATTTATTTATTTTAGTTTATTACCAAGTTGGTTTCCATATAACACTCAGTGCTCTTCCCCACAAGTGAAAAATAGACATTTTAAAAGGCCAAGAACTTACCATAAGACTATGGCTGCATTTCTAAGTATTTCAGAACTTAGAGAATAATTTCCTAATTGAAATGCTGTGTATAATATGCAAGTGGTGTACCAGTCCATAGGGTCAGTATCACAGAACATGGCATTCACTTAATTAGACAACATGGAAATAATAAGTTATAGTGCTTAGAGCTTAGACTCTGGGCCAGCTGGTCAATAGCTATATTATCTCAAATATGTATCTTAAGCTTTTTAAGGCTCAACTTATTTAGTTGTAAAATGGGGATAATTTACCCAACTCTTAGGGTTATTGTGAAGCTAAATGAGAATCTATTTATCAATTGATTAGCACAATGCCAGAGAAGTACTGAGAGCAATTGAAAAGTTAGTTGTTTTATTATTAATTTGTAGATATCAGCTAGATATTTCCAGATATGAGTGCAATTATTGCAAATTAAATATAGGAAAATTCCATGTAAAGGAAAACATTTTAACATTTATTTATTTTTAGAGAGCAGGGAGAGGGGCAAAGAGAGAGGAGAAAGAGAATCCCAAGTGAACTCTTCACTGCCAGTGCAAAGCCTGAGGTAGGGCTCAGTCTCAGGAACCATGAGATCATGGCCTGAGCTGAAACCAAGAGCTGGACTTTCAACTGACTGAGCCACCCAGGTAACCATAAATGTAAACTTTTTTAATCTCAAAAATGGTGGTTAGAAATGGTTCTATCCTTTAGTTCAGGTAATCTAATTTGTTGGCATAAGTTCTAGAATTGCGTAATGTTCAGAAAGCTCAGGACAAGATGCTGATTTTTAGAATACTGCAATAGAGACAAGAACGCTTAGAATGTAAGAGAGTTTTGAGTATAGCATGGAATTGACTATAGCACACCAATAATTAAAAAATATGCCTTTGATGATAATTTCTTCACAGTTGTGGAGGCCATAATTAGTAAGCTTTCAGATTAAAAGGAAAATTAGTTGGTGCCATTTCATCCCAGTGCTAACTGGACAGACATTCATATATATATTAATTAACTGTTCAAGTGTTTCTTCTGGAAGGAAACACCTCTGTTAAAATCAGATTTCCTGGATGGTTTCCAGCTTCATAAAATAAGGAAAGAACATTTTTTCTTTGGAGCACATTTACTGTGTGATATTTCTACACCAGTTAGTGTGGGAGTTTGGAGATTCTCTCCCACAAGCACCTAACCATTCTGGGTTTCTAAGCCAGGATAAGAGAATTCATTTCTAGCTAAAGGGTGAGAAGAGACAAATGCAGCCCAGACGATCGATGTCAGCCAGAGAAAGATTTGCTGTGGTTCATTCTGAGGAGGGAACTGGAAGGTCAGCCTTTCTTCATTCCATCCTCCTATGAACTGAAGCCACAAACCCCCTCCTTAGACTCCCTCTCTTAACTCCTACTCCCCTGCCAGTTCCCTCAAGTAAAAGCTGGTTGGAGTCAGTTAACCGACAGCCTGAGGAAGAGTCTAAAGAAAGGTGAAGCAAACAGGACTCATAGGGAAAGTAAAGTGGTAGAAAGACAGGCAGGACTTCAGAAGAAAAGAAAAAAATATGGAGGTAAACTAATAGGGAAGGACGTACTGGTACCAACCTGAGAAAGACAGGCTATGGCTTTAAGGGTGAGTTGAGGGTAAACATAAAGAAATTTACACCATTGGGATTCCTTCCATGTACTTAAATTTTCTTTGTGAATATGTCTTTCCAATTATTAAGAACATGTCTAAGGACTTTCACTTGTATTATTGTGTTATTCAGCTCGGCTGCCATAACCAGTTCCCATAAATTGAGTGGTCTAAGTGACATTTCTTTCTCACAAGTCGAGGGGTTGAAAAGTAAAAGATCAAGATGCTGGAATATCTGGGTTTTGATAAGGGCCTTCCTGGCCTGTAGATGTCCGTCTTCACTTTATGTCCACACACAGCACAGAGGAAGAGAGAGGGCTATCTAAACCCTCCTTCCCCGTATAAGGCCACCGATCCCATCAGGGAGCTCCACTCCCATCACTATACAAACTCAAAGGTTCCTCTTCCAAACATTGTCACCTTGGGGATTATTAGTGCTTCAGCATGTGAATTTTGGTAGTGCTGGGTGGGGGCCACATTCGGTCCACAGTAATAATGCCATGACTGTCTCAGAAAAAGTGGGTTCTGAAGGATGGAGACATCACTGGCCACTAGGGTGCTGTGTGCTGGTGTTAGGAGGATTGACTTTTCCACCTCTCATCTTTGGTTTCTATTTGTCCTATTGTCTTTCTACAATGACGTCATTTAGTGTATAAAAACAATACATTGAGTTGTAAAACATTAAATATTATTTTTTCAATAGAGGAATAACAGAGAGGAATTTTTTATTAATGTCTCATTTTCCTTTCGTGTTTTCCTTCTAGAATGTAATACTTTTTTTCACATTTTCAAAGATTATTAGTGTACTTTCTTTTTTCTCCATTTCAAATACCGTGACCCCAGAAGCATTGTGTAAGCTTGGAGATGGAGTGTTCTAAAGCACTGGACAGATCCAGGATCAAATCCTACCTCTATCTCTTTCTAGTTGATTTTACCTCATTCAAGTTGGGAAGATTGAGTAAGAGAATTTAACACAAAATATGTATGAATTAAATGGCATATAATAAACCCTTTCTGACAGCTTTGTTAGTGTTTTATGTTTTCCTACATTTGGAAAGATCTGGTCAATTAAATTTATGCCAGTATGGAAACAGACAAAATTAGAGATTTGGTCTACTGAGTTGAACAAATTTACAGTCCCTCTGAGAAAGCATCCAAATTCATCAACACACAAGAGAAAGCAACCATGTAAAGGTTATTTCTGAACAATCAAGATGCATTATACCTACTCTTAGAGTATACTTCTGAATTATTTCCCATCTTATTGAATATTTTCTAAAAATTGTCATCTCTTCCTCTCTTTCCCTCATCTTCTGACAATCAGTCATCATGTCCTTTTAACTCTGTCCTCTGATTACTTTGGAAGCCTGTCCTCTTTACACCTACTGCCATTATGTCATTTCTTCTCTGGGTTTACAGTGGCCTCTCAACCAGTTTGTTTATTCATTCCACTTCGCTCTCTAATCTATCCTTTGCACCTTGGCATTTTAAAGAGCAAATCTGATCATATTTCTCCTACCTAAGTCCTACCCAGTGGCTCTCTATGCCTTATGCAATCCATGATAAGATTCCTAGGTTGGCCTGCCACATACTGCTTGTTGTCTCCTAATTACCCATTTTTCCCTTTCCTTTTATAACAGAAACCCTCCCTCCATTTTTACGAGGCACATACCTGCCCATACAGAAGGTTAAGTTCCCCAGCCTCCCTTGTAGTTCATCATGACCATTTGCCTCAGTGCTGGCCAGTGGAATGGAAGAAAGAGTGTCATGTACCATTTATGTCAAGTGTTCTTAAAGTAAGGCAGCATATCCTTCTTTATCCTCCTTTTCCTGATAGATTGCCAACATGAGAGTTGGAGCTAGATCAGCAGTTTGAATTTGTGAGGTGGGATGCTCAAGATACTGGAGCAGCAAAAGAGAACCTAAATCTATAAAGATCAGATCTTCCAAACTTGCCTTAGACTGGTTTTCTCAGGTAATAATTTACATATGAGAGAAATAAAATTCTGTCCTATATGGGTCAGTATTATTTTGAATTAGTGACACATTGAAGCAAGTTAAATCCTAAAACAGATATCATCCATTATCTTTTGAAGCCCTGTCTATTTTTTGTATTTTGTATTCCATCTCTTTATTACTGGACTTTTCCCTACAACAACACTGATCTTGGAGTGGTTTCAATCTTACTGCTTTTTGTTCGTGTTGTTCTCTTTGTCTAACATCACATACTTGCACTTCTAGTCTTCCTCATTTGGATTTCAGAATTCTTACTGGATTTTAAATACCCGGTTCAAACACCGTCTCCCATAAGGAATCACCAACAATCTCCATCGCCCTTACACCCTTAAAAGTAATTTTGCTTTCTCTTCAGGTCTTACAACTTCTGCTGTTGTACATGATTACATTATTTCACTGTGCAGACATGTGGATAATTACTTATTTGTATGTGTCCTTTTCCCCACTACTCCTTGGGGACAGTGGTCTTACTCTATATATTTGCTGTGTCTAGCAGTAACTGGCAATTAGTAAGTAGTTAACAAAAATTTATTGTTAAATTTTTTTTTTAGTGTTTTATTTATTTTATTACAGTGAGAGACAGAGCATGAGAGGGGGAGGGTCAGAGAGAGAAGGAGACACAGAACTGGAAGCAGGCTCCAGGCTCTGAGCTAGCTGTCAGCACAGAGCCCGACGCGGGGCTCGAACCCACGAACGTGAGATCTGACCTGAGCTGAAGTCGGAGGCTTAACCGACTGAGCCACCCAGGCGCCCCAACAAAAATTTATTGAAGTATGGTTTTGATTGTACAGGGCATCATCATATTTCTGGAGATGATTTTAGATAAAAGTTATGGTTCATAGTAACTGTTTTTCTCAATTCAACAGAAAAAATCACATTTGCTTATTACATGAGGGACAGTTAAAAATGTTCAATTTCTCTGTGGCATATTATTAAAAAGACTGCATGCCTTTATTTCAGATACTACAGTCTGTTTTGAAATGCTTCGTGATACAGAAGGTTGCCTTTGATCAATGTTAGAACATTAAAATAACATTTACTTCCATTGTAATAAAACCGACTACAATCATAAAAGCAGAAGTTTAGAAATATCTGTTACCTTTTTAAAACACAACTTTCTAATAAAGTTCTTTTCATGTGTAAGATTTTGTACCCAACTTTTTTCTCCTAAATGTTTCAGAGCATTTTCCCATGTATTCAAGTTGCCTTCAAAACCATTAAAAAATACCTGCATAATATTCACTTCATGGCTTCCATGCTTTATTTAACTACTCTACTTTCTGTCCTCATGTATTTGCCTAGGCTAGACATTTAATAAAAATGGAATTATGCAATATGTGGTCTTTTGTGACTGGCTTTTTTCAGTTTACATAATGCTTTCAGAGTTCACTGATACTGGATCGGCACATACCAGCACTTCATTCCTTTTATTGCTTAATAATATACCATTGTATGTCTACACCACATTGTGTTTATCCATTCATCAGCTGATGGATATTTATAGTGTTTCCATTTCTTGGCTGTTATGAATACAATGGTATGAGCATCCATGGGCAAGTTTTTGTGTAGACATATGTTTTCCTTTTTCTTGGGTATACATCTAGAAATGGGATTGCAGAATCATATAGTAACTCCATCTTTAGCATTTTGAGGAGACATTAAACTGTTTTCCAAAATGGCTGAACCAATTTTCATTCCCACCAGCAATGTATTCGCATTCCACTTTCTCCACATCCTCACCATATTTTGATTATAGCCATCCTAGTGTGTGTGAAGTGATATTCTCATTGCAGTCTTAATTTCTTTTCCCAAATGACTAGTTCATGTTGAGCACCTTATCACTTGCTTAGTGGTCTTTTTAAATGTATTTGAAAAGTCAAATATATTTCTTTAACATCTCACCAGTCCATTCATAGAATTTAGTGTACAATACCTCAGGGCTAGTATATTCTCTAGACAGTCAATGTCATAAAGCTTAAAATGGGGTAGGAAGGAAAATTTCAAATGAGGTGCCCTTAATTTACAGTTAAGTGAATTAATAGCTAGAGAGGTTAAGTGATTCTCAGTTGAGGTGAAGCAGCCTAGAAATCGAAAGCAATGATTACATTCAAACCACTATCATCTCTTTGCAAAACACAAAGAAGCAGGGTAGCTTGGCAATGATATAAACTCTCTTTTTACACTTGACTATTTTAGTAGCAAGAGGATTGAATAAAACAGATAGTAGAAAAGTATTCTACTTTACTTTTAGCTACTGAAAGAAATTGGTAATAGCTTGAATCTATACATTTCATCTCAGTTGATGACCTAGACCTAACAATTCATTCTCTGTAGCAAAGCACAGTACTAATAGATTTCAAACATATCACTCAAGGAGAGATAGCTTATCTGTTGATGGATTAGGACCAGGATATTAAATTCTTAGATTCCTGACTCACTGGGTTGGTAATCTTTTAGCTCAACACTACACTGCACCCTCTTTATTGGATCCTTCCAGCAAGCAGTATTGTCTGCAGTCCTTGATACAATTTTTTGAGGATTGTCCATCCTAATAAAATCACACTTAAGAAATGTTAAAATATTTCAAAAAAAAGGCAGGCTCTATATAATTTGCTGTTTGCACAGATGAAGTTGTGCAGACTACACAGGATATGGACATGCAGTCCATTAGAGTTTAGAGCTGACTTGTTCTTTCCCAAAGGTTAGTATTCAGAATTTCTAAACCCAAGACATGTCTGAGATTCACAAGGGCAATGGAGCTAATATGCAGTGTTGTTTATCAAAGCCATTTTACATCAAAGCAGCAGTCAAGTATAAATATTTTTTTCAAATTGCAAGGATTAAACAGAAGTCACATTTATCTAAGGGAGCTAGCTTTCTTTTTTTAAGTTTTTATCTAAATTCCCATTAGTTAACATACAGTGTGATATTAGTTTCAGGTGGAAAATATAGTAATCTAAGAATTCCATACAATATCAGATGCTCATCACAAGTGCACTCCTTAATCCCCATCACCTATTTCACTCATACCCAAGCCCACCTCTCCTCTGGCAACCAGCAGATGGAGTTCTCGATGGTTAAGAATCTGTTTCCTGGTTTGCCCCCCTTTTTTTTTTTCCCTGGGCCTTTTTCTTTTGTTTTTTAAATTCCACATATAAGTGAAATCATATAGTATTTTTCCTTCTCTAACTGACTTCTTTTGTTTAGCATAAGACTCTCTAGCTCTATCCATGTTGTTGTAAATGGCAAGATTTCATTCTTTTCATGGCTGAGTAATATTCCATTGTATATTCCATTGTATATTACATTGTATATATATACACACCACATTTTCTTTATCCATTCATCAATAGATGGACACCTGGACTATTTCCATATTTTGGCTATTACATATAATGATGCTATAAACATCAGGATGCATGCATGTATCCTTTCAAATCAGTATTTTTGTATCCCCTGGGTAAATACCTAGTAGTGCAGTTGCTGGATCATAGAGTAGGTCTATTTTTAACTTTTTGAGGAACCTTCATACTGTTTTCCACAGGGGTTTCACCAGTTTGCATTCTCACCGAGAGTGCAAGAGGGTTCCCCTTTCTCTACATCCTTGCCAGCATCTGTTGTTTCTTGTGGGGTTACTTTTAGCCATTCTGACAGATGTGAGACAACATCTCATTATAGTTTTGATCTGTATTTCCCTGATAATCAGTGATATTGAACATCTTTTCATGTGCCTGTTGGCTATGGGTATACTTTCTTTGGAAACTACAGCAATGTCTCGAGTTACTTCCTGTGTTCTCCTCTAGGATTTTGACAGCTTTCTGTCTCAGATTTAGGTTTTTCATCCATTTTGAATTTAGTTTTGTGTATGGTATAAGAAAGTGATCCAATTTCATCCTTTTGCATGTTGCTGTCCAGTTTTCCCAATACCCAATACCATTTGTTAAAGAGATGATCTTTTTTTCCACTGCATATTCTTTCCTGCTTTGTGGAAGATGAGTTGAACATACAGTTGTGGGTGTATTTCTGTACTTTCTACTCTGTTCCGTTGATCTATGTGTTTATTTTTGTGCTAGTACCATACTCTTTTGATCACTACAGCTTTGTAATATAACTTGAAGTCCAGAATTGTGATACCTCCAACTTTGCTCTTCTTTTTCAAGGTTTCTTTGACTATTAGGGTCTTTTGTGGTTCCATACAAATTTTATGATTGTTTGTTGTAGCTCTGTGAAAAGTGCTTTTGGTATTTTTATAGGGATTGCATTAAATATGTAGGTTGCTTTGGGTAGTATAGACATTTTAACAATATTTGTTCTTCTGATTCATGGGCTAGCTTTAATTTTAATGGTAGATAACATCTCATGAGTCAGTGAGTGAAACTAGACTGAGAATCTTGTTATTCCTCACAGCAGGGTCACTTAAGAACTACATATAAAAAAAGGACAGGTAACGAGAGATTTTTGTCTTTGAACAGCAGTAGCTGCTAATGGAAAAAATGTCTCAGCGATTATGCTTGATGTTGGAAAAGCTACTATGTTTCCAAAAGTATGTATCTTATGCATGTTGTATATACTCGATAGCCTAGAGGTCAAGCATAAAATACTAGACTGCCACAAATACAGATTTTGTTATCAAGGAGACGTTCAGGATTTAATTATATTCGCACACCATTTCTTCAGGTCATATCTTTTCTCTATTTTTGCATTACTTTATCATTTTATTTTTTTCAACATAGAATAATTTGAGTATAAACTAAAGGACCACAATATCAGACACATTTGAAACAATTTTATAATTTTTGTGTGTTTCTCTGAAATCTCTTAAATATTATGTATTCTAGACCTTTAATGTTATTGAATTAAACTAGCCACACAAGAAATTCTTCTAAATAAATATGTTAAAAATTTTGTGAACTTCATTCTGTTAATAGGTCTGCTTTCTCTTTTGTGACCAGTGAAAATTTACGAAGATTCAATTTCATTTTCTATGCTTTCTATTATGAACACTTTTCATATTAAAGACAGTGAAATATAGAAGTTACTGCTTTTATAAAAAAAAGTCTATTCTGAATCTAGCACTAAAAGATGAAAAAATTCCAAACTTGCTTGTGCTAATCATAATTGCAAGAGGAATACTGATACTGATTACATATTAAATCTGTTATGATCTAAAGATACTTTTCAGTATCTTTACTGAAATTGGAAACTTTTAGCCACATAGAGGCCATACCACATCTGTTTTCTCAAGGGAAATTTCATTTCTGAAATTCCATCACAAATAACTGAAATCTAAGTTATAATAATTTAAAGATATTGAAGGATTTCTATCCCAGAAATGTCTCTTCTTCTCTATCTCTATGCTTAATTTTACTTACATATATTGAAAGGTAAGTACCAGTTTAAACTTTTTGTTTCTTTGCTCATTTTTTGTTCATTTATTCTTTAACACTTATTGACCATTTACAATAACAAAGAAGAAACTGAAATCTATGAAAGACAGGATCAAATTCCAAATTGATCCTGCTCACAATCTACTAGGGTGACTAATTCATGCATAAGTTGAATGCAAGGAAAATAAATAATTTTCTCTTCCTCCTATTTATCTTCTGGGGCTATGAAACAGGCAAATCATAAATGATATTGTAATGTTATTAGCTAAAATGAGAATTTAATTCTAATTGATTCTGTTGCTAAATACCATGCTATGATTTAGAGATGCAATAATTTGCAGAATGTGTCCTTTCTTTTAAGCATTTACAGGCCTGTGTGGAGTCAGGTATATGAGCAGATGCGTACTGTACAATTTGACAAGTGTCATCATAGTGGAAAGTCCAGAATAAATAGAGAACACACCGGAGAGAGACTACAGTGGCCTGGACATGTTTACCAGAGGAAAGAACTCTAAGTGTGGCTCTGAGGTGCTGCGGGTATATATCCAGGTGGACTGAGAATGGATGGAAGGTGGGAAGAACAAGTTGGAAGCATAGATATGGAATTTTTATGTAGCTACATGGATGAACATGACCCCAGAAAACCTTGATAAAATGTAAAATCAGTTTTGTTGTTGTTGTTGTTATCTAGAAATTAACATAATAGACACTCCAGAAAAAGCCTATGAGGTGGTTCTCATCTTCTATTTTATTCATTTGTGAATTGCATGAACTTTTAATACATATTTCTTTCATGTTAAGGAAATAATTTCTTTTTCTTTACAACTTATTAGAACTGTGTTAGCCTCTAAAGGTGTATCATCTCCTCATTAAGATCCTGACTAAATCAGTGCATATCTGGGAGGGGTGGGAGGATTGTGGAAAACTGAGGGATCTGGACAGAGAAAGAAGAAACAAAAGACGACAGCAACTTCTTTGTCCAATATATGCCTCATCAGACAGAGACGTAAATTAGGAATCCTTCAAAGTAGAAGTGTTATCAGTCCAACATTCAATGGCCAATAAGTGTGGAAAAGATGTTCAACATCTGCAGTTACCAAGGAAATTCCCATTAAAACCACTATTTCTCACTATATACCATCAGAGGATTTAAATCAAAAGGTCTGACAATACCAAGAAGAAATGGAATGACCTCATATTGCTGGTAGAATGTAAAATGGTACAAACACTTAGGAAAACAATTTGGTAGATATTTTACAATTAAACATACTTACCATATGATCCAGCAATCCCGCTCCTAGGTAATTACCCAAAGTTAATTAAAACATACTCACACAAATATTTGTACATGAATGATCATAGCAGTGTTATTTATAATTGTCCCAAACTGTAAACAACCAATATGTCCATCAACAGTTGAATGAATAAGCAAATGAGAATTCATCCATATGATGGGATATTGTTCAGCTAGGCACAAGCTACTGTTGCACACAACATAGATACATCTCAAAATCATCATTACAAGCAAAAAAAGAAGAAGAAAGATGAAAAAGAAAAAAACAAGACACAGAATTGCGAGAGATTGACTGCAAATAGGCAGAAGGAAATATTTTGCGCTGATGGAGATATTTTATATCATGACTGAGGTGGTAGTTACCTAAGTGTATGTATAACTTACAACTCCCTAAACTGCTTAAACTTGATGCATTTATTGTATATGGAATAAGCCTCAGTAAATTTAATTAACAATGAGATGAAAAATCCTTACGAGAGAAAACTAGTTTCCGAGATTGAGATCTTTCATGATATAAAGTGAATATTCATTAAATGAGCAGGTAATTTGTTTTGAATAACTGACAGCACAATAGCCAGGAGCAAGTGTGGTGTTCAACTTATGGTTATACCTTTAATCTGCTAGATGACACTACACTCTACATCATCTCTGAATCCAAACCTGATTCTAGCTTTCCCATCTTAAACTGTTCACTATGTGAGGGGCAGGCAGTAGCGAGATTAGATGATGTGAGAGTTTTGTGTAGAAAAAAGGAATGATAATACTAAGCACTGTTCACATTGTTACTGTAAAGGTACAACTTTGCAAACTGATTGAGGCATATTTGATTTGCAGGGATCTCATTCACAATCAACACCCAGGTTTTAAGGCTTTGTTTCAAATAATTTATAATTGATACCTCACTCAAATATAAAATTAGCACAATTCTAGCAGAGCTCTAGGAAATTGCATGAAAAGGGCAATTGAATGTATTTTACATGATCCAGGTGGAAACACATGAAACGAAAGCTTTTAAAGGTTAGCACTTTCCCTACTGTTTGGTAGTTCCAAACTCCCAAGCTACCCCAACCTTCAACCAGCCATTTATTTTTTTTAAGTTTTTTGATGTTTATTTATTTTTGCGAGAGAGAGCAGAGCACACACTTGCTCCTGTCACCCAGCACATTTAAATTAGGCATGTGAAATTACTCACCAGACTGCCTTTGATAGATGATGCCTTTTACAGATGAAAAGAACCATCATGGATAATGAAATGCTGATGATAAGTAAGGATACATGCCTTCATTCCTCGTTTTGATTTTGTGGTCCCTCTGCTTGTCACGCACCAGGACTACCCAATCACATCACAAGTGTTCAGTAATGATAACAGTAATGAAGCATTGCAAAAATATGTGATTAAATATGAACAAAAAATTTTAAAGTATTGATATAAGAGAAAACTTAATGTGAGTTAATAAAGAAGTGAATTTATATGTATTTCCAGAATAAAAAAAAGAAAACCAATATTATACAGAGAAATATTCAGGATTCGTTTAGTTTATAAATCTAGGTTTTGCTTGATTTGATCTTGAAGCACAGTTATAAGACATGAAATAATTATGGTAGAGCAGGATACAAGCCATTATCCCCATTTTGTGATATCCGGTGATGTCTCCAAGGACATGCTGGACAAAGCACACTTAAATTTAACACATTTAAGTACTTATTTTGACAGTTCACTAAATTTCTGGGTTATAATGACTAATTTATGAATCAGGCATTAGAATTCTGATGTTTTGACTCAGTGACTTTCATATAATTGGAATGAATTCCAGTAGGAATTTTTATAAGTTTCTTTAGGCTCTGGACTAGAACATGTGGCCTTGGGGACACTGAGATTTTTTTTTCGTTAAAGATGAACATTCACTCACACCTTCATGATAAACATCAATTTATGGCATGAAATGCCTTTTACAACGTGGAGCTGATCTACAGCTCTAGCATATGTGAAGCCTACTTAAGGGATGCTGGTTTATGAAGAAGAGTCTGTAATATGGAAACAGTCTTCAGAAGTAGAAAGTCTCCCTCTGAAGCCGAATGGTCAATGTGTTTGGAGGTAAGAAGGAGAAATTCTTTAGATTTTTGAGTCACCCGAACGATCTTTGTATCATAAGTTGGGAATGAACAATTTTTAAATGACCTTAACGACATCTTCTAAACAATAATAAACTCCTGCTAACAATCATAATTAGTATTTCTATCAGGAAGGAATGCATTCCACACTTCACAGGATATCCAAATTACAGGGGCTCAGCTGAACAGATTTGATTTAAAAAAAGTTTTAAAAATAAAAACAAAATGAAACAAGATGCCCAGACATGAGGCTGCTCAGAACTGGTTTGGCGAGTCTGTAAAATCATCAGTGATACAGCGCCTTCCAACTTTCTGTTCTGTAGCCCGGGGGCCATTGTCTCATATTCACAAACTGCATTCTCTACATGATCCAGCATTTGGCGGGGCAGGGGTGTGGAGACATAGAAGAACAAAGGTTGTGTACAAGTGAATTGAACCTCTTTTAGAAAGCTTTTTTATAACTCTCAGAAACTTCCACTGTCATTTCATTGGCCAAAATGATCACATGGCCAGTTGTAGCTTCAAGGGAGACTGGGAGGTAAAATTCTGCACCTGGTTACATACTGCCTCGATCAAAATCAGGTTATATCACCGCAGGTGAAGAGGAGAAGAGACACTGAGAAGGCAAACAAAAGTGTCTGTCACAGTGAACACAAGTTCAGGTGAACAATACACACATTGCATCTGTATGACATGGTGGGATTGTTTTTAACTTTCTCAAAGAACAAAAGCCTTTTATACTTCAATTTTAGCCTAAATTATTTGCTGCCAGGGCAAACACTATGCTTCGTTGTTTAGCTCTAATAGTCAAATGAGTGTGTTTGGAAACAGTTTACATACTAGATTTGAAATAAAAATAGAAATGCTATGTTTTGGCAACAAGTGCACCTGGACCAAACCTATGTGTAATATAGATTAGTGTTTTGCCAAATTATCTCATAATGTTTGTGTAGTGAGTGACTACTTTCTCAAAAATCCATTTTGTGTACAATATTCCAATGGTTTGTATTCATTTAAAAAAATCTGTTAAATAAATGGCTCAGGTGCACTGCTATGATGAGGTATTTCCAAAAGCTCTTGTAACTAAAATATAGCACTTATAATTGATCCCTTTAAAATGAGTTGTACATGTGTGCATATTTGCATTAAACATAATTAGCTAACCACAGCCCACAGCTTATGTCTGTACAGTGTGTGTAATCTGTTTATAGAACAGAGCAGATGACATAATGTAGATTTTGGCAAGTAATCACATTCTCCTTCCACAAACAACATCTGAAATGATAAAAACAACATACAGATGAATAGCTCCCAATAGGTAAAATCATTATAACCCACATTTGCCAACACAATTTTAATCCTGTTTTGTTGGTCAAATATTTTGAGAGAAAAGTATATGATTCTAGCACATGGCTCAAGATTTCACTTTAACAAGAGAGTAATTCTCCAGCATCAAGGATGTGGGGCCAGGAAACCCCGTAGTTGGAAAGCTGAGGTGGGGGCTGACCCCCGAGCCTCAGGTTAGCCTTGCTCAAAATGCCAATGCCTTGGTTCTAAACGGCCTTACCCTCATTGTGTCCACCTCTTTATCTTTTGAAATAGAGTTCCAGTTGTATATATGCTCTCTCTGCTCCCTTCAAAGAAAGAAAGAAAGGAAAAAATGTCGTCTGAAGATGTAGAGTGCTCCCTTCTGCTCTGCGTCCTGCCGCATAGGTGCCGAAGCCTCTTATCACGTCAGGCACCGAAGGACAAGGCTCTTCCTTAGTTTTATTCAAAGTGATGAAGATGTGGCCATTAATTACTAATTTTTCAATATATTCTTCTAGCATCCTGACCATTCTTAACTGGATTCCCAGTCACTTTCACATAAAGTTTTCAATTTTTTGAAGGATTTCTTTTAATATACACACAGGTTTTCCTGATTATGAAATACTTCCTATTCACTGTAAGTTATTTTGAACATTTAGAAAGCAATGAGGAAGTACACACACACACACACACACACACACACACAACTCTGAGTAGATTTTTTTAAAAAAGAGTTTTACTACCTCACTAAACAAAAGATCTCACTATTACTGGCTATCATGTAAACAATTTGTTTAAATCCTGACTCCAGGTAAGTTTCCTTTACAGAAAGAATGTGCAGTGAGATGTGCTCTTAAATCTGTCCCTTATACTATGAAATATAGTTTGTGAGAACTAAATTTTATCAGTTTGGAAGGAAGGTGATAAACGTAAGTTAGTGTGTATGCCCAGTTGGAAATAAATTTAAAGGCTTCCTTTTATATTTGATAAGAGTAACCGATCTAATATTTATCACCAGATTACTGTTCCAGGTATGTTCAGACTGTAACTTTGGTTTTTAAGACAGGCTATTCATGTCGGACATTTAAAGAAATGTTTCTTATTCTGTAAGTAATACCTTGGAAGAGGGCAGAGTGATTTCCTTAACACACCACATGCTGTTTAATTGGCCCTTGCTTGATGTTTTTGGAGGCGGTTTAAAAATATTACAACTTCTGGAGCTGTGGTCACTTAATGAACAAATAACTGCATTCCAGTTAATATATAAAGATCACAACAATATCCCTTCTTCTATATACAGATGAGCAAAAATTTTGAATCAAATCTCCAATTTCACTTTCCGTTAACATATTAATAAATAAAAGTAGAGCAACCTTCCAAAGAACCTGGTTCTTTAACAAAGATTTTCCAAAGTTTAAACTAAGAACCAGTAAGTTAAACAGCCAGCACTACTATCCAAGTGGTATCTGTTATCCTTAGAGCCTGAAAATCTCATTGTAAGACACCTCATTAAAAAAAAAAAAAGAAAACTGTTAATTTTTCTAAACCTGAGTTTGCTCCTTTGTAAAATGAAGCAAGTATTAGAATGGATTCATAAAGTATTTGTAAAAATAAAGTAACAATTGTACAGCAAAACCTTGGATTTTGAGTAACTTGTTCTGCGAGGGTTCCACAAGACAAGCAAACTATTCTAATAAATTTTAACTAATAAACGAGTGATGTCTTGCAATATGAGTAATACAGGACGCTGAACATCACATGATCACAACTGAGCCAATGCTTCTTGAAACTCACTTTGATAAACACGTGCTTTGTATTACAAGCATTTTTTTTATGTCTTTTATTTAATTTTGAGAAACAATGAGAAACAGTGTGAGCAGGGGAGGGTCAGAGAGAGAGAGAGAGGGAGACACAGAATCTGAAGCAGGCTCCAGGCTCCGAGCTAGCTGTCAGCACAGAGCCCGACGCAGGGCTTGAACCCACGAACCATGAGATTATGACCTGAGCCAAAGCCGGACGCTTAACCGACTGAGCCACCCAGGCGCCCCTTACAGGCATGTTTCTGGAATGAATTATGCTCGCAAACCAAAGTTTTACTCTATAATGTTCTAGACATAGAAATCTAGCACAGAGCAAGCTTCTCTTCTTCATAAATAAAAGAATAGAAAATGAATATTATTCTAAATAATGTCAGCCTAAACATAAATATTATTATTTTTAGCTCACAGAAGAAGAGGAAACTGAGAAACATCAAATAAGGCACCAACCAAATATCTAAAGCCGTGCAACTTAAATGTCGTAACTCTGGGATTGAAACCCGGACTGTATGACTTCAGATAAGCAAGATGCTTCATACTTAAGCACAGTGCTAAACTTCATTCTAATTCCTCTATCTGCAACACATTTTCCACCCTATCCTTTCTTTAGGAAATTCAACTTTCTCTGGGCATTTAGGATGGCATGCAACATAATGCCAAATGACCTTCTATAACCAAATGGAAGATTAATGGGAATGGCTCCTGCCCAATTCTGTGTGGGACAGGCCTTCAGTTAGTGCTGAACTGAGGCAGGATCTTCTCCACTGCTTTCTGTTTCATTCTTTGAGGTTCTGTAAAGCAGATTTATATTAGAAACAGTAATAGCCATCTTACCCTGCTTCCGGGACTCTTCCGGCATGTACTTCTGCTTATAACACAACACGAGGAAGATGGTACCCCCCGGAATAGAGCAATCCACCATCCTCTCTCATTCTTTGTTCTGCCTTGAACATTTTCAGGGATCGCAATCACTGAATTAGTATAGAAAGAAAAGACAGGGCACCTCGATGGTTAAGCGTCCAACTTCGGCTCAGGTCATGATCTCGCAGTTCACAAGTTCGAGCCCCATGTCGACCTCTGTGCTGACAGCTCAGAGCCTGGAGCCTGCTTTGGCCTTTGTGTGTCCCTCTCTCTCTTTCCTTCTCACTCATACTCTCTCTCTCAAAACTAAATAAACAAACAAACATCAAAAAGATAAAAAAAGAAAAGCTTAAGGGAGTAAACAATAGCACTTTTGGCCATCTCCAAAAGTAGCTCCCAGGTACAAATGAAATAACTGTCTTATTTTCTACAGGGCACTGAGTCGGGGACTCTGACTTGAGGGAAAGAAGAGATTTTCTGACCTTACTCCTGTTTCATGAGACAATAACACTGCGGCCACACATTATAGCCTCCAGGTTCATGGCTGCGCATGGGCCTTTGAACAATGCTGGGAAGTATTGAGGGGGCTCCCTGGGCACGAAGAACACAGAGTTAGGTGTCTGTCTTTTTCTCTAAGGAGGAGCAGGCAACTGAATGAATAGTGAGAGTCCCCATGCTGAGTGCTGTAATAGAGATCATACCTGGCACTGAGGAGACACAAAAGAGATACAAATAACTCCACTGCTTACATAGTCTTTTCTTGGAGGAGGGGGGGAGAAAGGCAAAACCAGGTCACCAGAAGGCAGCTGCTGTACCTATATTACAGGCATTAATGTAAGATCGAGGCTGGGGGTACGGACATGAATATAAGCCCAAGAGGGAAACGACATGATACTCAAACATGAAACTTTTTGTGGAGAATAGAAAAGAATAAGCTTGGGCAATTAATGTAGAAGGAGATGGAAAAGTAAATTTTAACCCGAAGGACATAGAAACGTGAGCACCCAGGGGAGAGTAACATGATTCTCTGCCTACATGGTGTATGGGACAAGTTAAATCCCATCTCTGGACCTCATTCCTTAGCCATAAAGGAAGATGGTTAGCCAAGATGGAATCTGAAGGCCATTCCAGCTCTGGCGTTTTTTGGTTTTGTGTCTTAGTCCTGGCAAGCAGTGACAATAGGCCAATCCCGTAAAACTGTGGCAGTCAGAGAAGGCAAAGTAGCGCTCATGTCTACAATCCAGAAGGAAGCAGCCCAGAACGCTGACCGACCCCAGACGAAACATAGCCAGTGTGCATATTACAGATGTTACAGATTTAGGAAAAATAGCCTTTGAGTATTTTACACGTGAAGTTTCAAGACTTGTATCATACCAAAAATGAATTATTCCTGAATTTAAAAGGTTACTTCCAGAAATGAAAAGAATGAATTTGCAATTAGAATGGAAGTAAAAATAATACTACCAGTGGGGATGACAGTTTTCAGTAGTCACATGTTTGCAAGTCAGCTGTTTATAATAAGCTTAAACTTGAAATTAATTATTTTATTGTTCTGACTATTCTTTTGAAAATAGTTACATCAAATGGTTTGAAAATGGATCCAGATGTAGTGCCTCTTTGACATTATTGAGAATATATGAGCAAACAGAAGATCAATGATTTCATTAAAAATAACTAAAGACTCGTCTTATGTTGGGTATAAATGAAATAGTTTTAGTGTTGAAAGTATAATATGTAAAGAACAATCAGCCTGTTTGTAATAGTGGAGGGATACACTGCCATTATCGGTAATGAAGATTAGTGTTTCTATGTGGAAACTCATCTTCATGGAGTTAATTGGTTACTTGTTCATTCTAAAAAGGGGGGAATTTTTAAATAAAAGAAAGTGGAATTGTGTGAAATTGCCATGAGTGGCTAATTCTCATAGGGATGTTACAATAGGTCTTTGTTTACAGAGGCAAAAAGATTATGAGACTTTTCAGTAATTGGAGAGAGCATTTATTTAATTATAGATATTTTCACTATAATTTTAGAGGAAATACCACACAATTACATAAACACTGAATATAATATCTTTTTAATTTGCATAGTGTGTGGTTAAATCTATACTCAAAAATAAACCAGAGCCATAATTATATATACTTTTGAAGTTAATACCTAATCTTTTCGCCATACAACTCTCCATTATTTTATTTGTAAATATGTAAGCATATCAACACTTTTAACCACTAATATATGGTGATTCCTTGAGAATAATTATTTATATCCCCTTACACTTTTGAACATATCTACATTGTTTCACCTGGTTAATACTTTAGAAGAATATGGCTAGCAACATTTTTTCAAACTCCATGTTTTAAAATTGCATTCAAAGTTCTATGTAGAATACATTGCTTACTGTTTGCAATCTATAAGGTTTTATTTTAAGAATTTTTCTTTCCATTTTGAATCATAATTACTATGTTTATGCTATTTAACCATTTTATGCACACTGAAGTGGTTTTTGGTTCAGTGTACATTGCCAATATACTTTTACAGTGTTTTCTACAATGCACATTTTTATGACTGCTAGATGAAAGAATTGATTTACTTATCTGAATCTTCCACAATATACCATGGATCTTTGGAAAAAAGAATCATTTTTAAGTAAAAGAGTTTCTGGTGGTTAGAAACTGGTGAAAGAGTGCATTTCATTAAAAAAAAAACAAAACCCTTAACTCTCTTCATAAATCTTCACTGCTCATGTGCTATGATCTAGGCATAGGAATTCACACATGAACTAACGTTAACTTTATGTTTAGAGAATTTACAAACTCTGAGGGGAGATAGGACACATGCACCATCAAATAGGATAGAAAACAAGATTGAGGGGCGCCTGGGTGGCTCAGTAGGTTAAGCGTTTAACTTCAGCTCAGGCCATGATCTCACAGCTCATGAGTTTGAGCCCTAAAACTGGCATATTGCTGTCAGTGTAGACCCTGCTTTGGATCCTCTGTCTCCCTTTCTCTCTGACCCTCCCCTGCTCTCTCTCTCTCAAAATTAAATAAATTTTTTTTTAATTCAAAAAAAATAAAACAAGATTGCAACAGGAGAAAAAAATCAAAGTTTTATGACAGACAAATGAGCAAATTTTAGAAAAGGTGAAACTGTAAGAATGTTGAGAGACAGACAAGAGACAAAGGGGGTTAGGCTTCCTACGCCTTCCCATCAATCCTCGTTCTCAGCGAAGTGCTCCCTGACTTCCTCTTCACAGAGAAAAACAAAGCACTCAGAAGAGAGCTTCCATTAAGTAGCACCAACCACTTCTGCCCACATCCCTGCACCACCTTGTCCCAGGTCACTATGGACGACCTGTACCTCTATCCAGGCCGGTCCCCCCATTTTCTCTCTAGACCTCATTCCTTCTTTCCAGCCGTGATCCCTTCTGTCTCCTGCATCGTTAAGTTTTCTTTCTCTTTGGATCGTAAGGATCACCACAAAAACATTCTGTTATTTCTCTTATAAAAAACAGAAACCTCTTGACTTTGTTTTCCTCTCTGGGTAATGCCATATTCCTTTTCTTCACTTTGTAAAACTCCTTGAAAGAATTGTCCCTATTTACCATCTTCAAAACAATTCTGAACACATGCTTAATCGGCACTTCCCCTTCTCAATCCAGCAAAAAAACTGTCATTAAGGGTGTCTCCCTTGATTCAGCACTTCTTGGTTCTCACCTCCATCAACCTTTACCTACCAGCAGCGACAAACACCAGCTAAAACTGGTTCAATCAAATGGCTTCAAAGACAGTCTTTCAGTTGATAACTCCAGCCTGTAACCTCTTCCTCACTACCCCACTGCCCACCTGATAGGATTGCCAGATCCTATTCTACCAAATAAGAATGTTGGATATCCAGTAAAATTAGAATTTCAGACAAACAATGCCTAATTTTTGTAATATAAGTATGTGCCATGTTTTGTATTTATCTAAAGCCTTTTTAAAAAAAATTTATTGGAAATTCTAATTTAACTGGACATCCTGTGCTTTATCTGACCACCTCACCACCTGGTATCACTATGTCTCCTCTTTGATGCCCAAGAGGCATCTCAAATAGAAAACGTCCAAAACTGAGCTCCAGACATTCTTCCCACACCGGCTCCTGAGTAGTCTTCCTCTCAGTGCCAGACAACTCCATCCTCTAATTGCTCAAACCAAAAATACGTAGTTGTAGTGACTCATGTCTTTTCTCACATCCCAGCTGATTTATCACCACATCATACCAGGTCTAAGCTCAAATTCACCTATCCAGAATTTGCTCTTTGACCTGGTCCCAGAGCCACATCCTCTCTTGTCTACGAATAGATGTCTCTGTATCTGCTCTTATCCCCCTCCAATCTCCTTTCTGAATAGCAACCAAAACACTAAATATGAGTGTATGAGGTTGATGTTTATAGGAAGTAGGTGACTGTTTTAAAAGAAAGCACCAACCTTGGGTTAAAAAAAAGCCTTTAGAATTAAAACAACACAGACTTGACTTTTATCCTGATTGTTTTAATTTTTTTCTCTTTAAAATGTTGCTTTAATCTCTTATTTATTTATTTATTTATTAATAATTTATTGTCAAATTGGTTTCCATACAACACCCAGTGCTCTTCCCCACAAGTGCCCTCTTCCATCACCACCACCTCTTTTCCCCCCTCCCCCTGCCCCTTCAATCCTCAGTTTGTTTTCAGCATTCAATAGTCTCTCAGGTTTTGTGTCCCTCTCTCTTTTCCCCCCTTCCCCTCCCCATGGTCCTCCATTAGGTTTCTCCTGTTCTCCTGTTAGACCTATGAGTGCAAACATATGGTATCTGTCCTTCTCTGCCTAACTTATTTCGCTTAGCATGACACCCTTGAAGTCCATCCACTTTGCTACAAATGGCCAGATTTCATTCTTTCTCATTGCCATGTAATACTCCATTGTATATATACCACATCTTCTTGATCCATCAGGTGATGGACATTTAGGCTCTTTCCATGTTTTGGCTATTGTTGACGTTGCTGCTATGAACATGGGGTACATGTGCTCCTATGCAGCAGCACTTCTGTATCCCTTGGGTAAATCCCTAGCAGTGCTATTGCTGGGTCATAGGGGAGTTCCACTGATAGTTTTTTGAGGAACCTCCATACTGTTTTCCAGAGTATTGTTTTAAATAAGTTTTTAATAAGTAAACCCTTGCTGCGCTCGATAGGTTTTTCTTGCAAGGTTTATAGGAAAATATGCTGCCATTATGCGGCCTGCATTTGCATCCCTGAAGTTCTGTCATGCTGCAAGGAAAACACCAAAAAGTCTGGGCAGCAGAGCTGAGGGCTGACCTCTTTAAAACGTTTGAGGGAGCACTGTCTCTTGGCTGGGATTTACACTGCTGTTGCCAGACGCTGCCGGAAGAGGGAGAGAGAGTTGGGGAGAGAGAGGGACACAAAACTTGAGAGACTATTGAATACTGAAAACGAACTGAAGGTTGAAGGGGGAGGGGGGAAAGAGGTGGTGGCGATGGAGGAAGGCACTTGTGGGGAGGAACACTGGGTGTTGTATGGAAACTAATTTGACAATAAACTACTTAAAAAATAAATAAAATAAATAAAACGTTTGAGGGACGCCTGGGTGGCTCAGTCAGTTAAGCGTCCGACTTCAGCCCAGGTCATGATCTCACAGTTCGTGGGTTCGAGCCCCGCATCAGGCTCTGTGCTGACAGCTAGCTCAGAGCCTGGATCCTGTCTTGAGATTCTGTGTCTCTCTCTCTGACCCTCCTCTGCTTGCGCTATGTCTCTCTGTCTCTCAAAAATAAATAAAAAACATTTTAAAAAAGGCTTAAGAAATTTAAAAGATCAACAATTCACATAGCTATTAAGAGGTTGGTTTTTTCCTTTCTGTTCTCTACAAAATAATAGCAAATGGCATTTATTGACCAATTAGTGTATTTCTGAACCTGTTTCAGGTATATTACATGAGTCTGTACTGCTCTATCCCTGTGCACATATGAAGTGCAGAAAGGTTAAATGACCTGACTGAGGCCAACGGGAGAGCTATGGGGTGCGGCACACTGCCTGCAGCTAGGTAGATCAGGAGCTTTCTCGCCTGAGCTATCCAGACTCTTTTTCTCCTCTGGAAGCTAGAGATGCAGTGAACATGTCCATGGTTTGTTTATTTGGAGTTCTTGTATCCTCTAAAAATTCCCTTTGTGATACTTTACTTTTGATTTAAATTATCCAAATAAAAAGATGTCAATAATCCTGAAAATATAAACTTGTTCTTGAAATTCACACACTCGTACACACACACATTCCCAGAGTTTGAAAACACTATTGTGTTGACATTTACAGTCTCAACCTGCAAAGATGTGTTTGAAAGATTAGAACTTAGTAATTATGCTTTTCCGTGACTCCTTGAAATGATGTTGGTTAAACAATTCAACTGTATTCTGAAGCCCAACGATTATTACTGATGAGTTAAATACTATGGCTTAGTGTTATTAGGCGGTCTCTCATGTGATGCTTAGAAGGATTATGCAGCTGTCCTGTGTCTCTTTTGGAATTCCACAGACTCAAGAAGAAGGTTGGCAGAAACCCATAATGGGACCCATCCACCAAAGAACTCTACATTCCTCACATCTTTGACCACACAGGAGAAAATTTTCCAACATGAACAAAGACCTTAAGGAAAAGTTCTAATCAACAATGATGAATCAACAATTCTGGAGTTTAATCCCAAATATGTTCATCATCTGGCAATAGGAAAATTAATCTTCACTTAATGCCCCTGGATTTCTTGAAGAGAGTAACTCACAGAATTATTTATGGACCATGTCACAGGGTGACAACAGAGTACAGTGGCAGTGTCATGTGGACATTTGGCCCCACTCTCAGATAGGCTTTGTTTATTTGTAATGAAAGAAACTAGATTAAATAGAGCCATTTCCCTTACATGTAATTTCACCCAAGAGAACTAAGAGAGAAAGTGTTGTAGATTTGATATCAAAACATCACATTGATTCATTTAAAAGACACAAATCACCAAATTGACTTTGTGCTTTATAATAGCAAAACAATTGATTGGTATACTGGTTTTTGTTCACTTTTTAATAGATTGATCAATATATATGCTTTTAGAGTTAAAGCAGAGGATCATATTGATTAGACTTAATCAACTCTCTTTGCTTTATTTTTAATTCTTAAAAATTGTTTTAATGTTTTATTCATTTTTTTGAGAGAAAGACACACACAGAGTGTGAGCAGAGAGAGCAGGGAGAGAAGGAGACA
This sequence comes from Suricata suricatta, assembly GCF_006229205.1. Classification (NCBI taxonomy): domain Eukaryota; kingdom Metazoa; phylum Chordata; class Mammalia; order Carnivora; family Herpestidae; genus Suricata; species Suricata suricatta. Next base: position 18,136,721 of record NC_043714.1, read on the forward strand.
CAGAATCCAAAACAGGCTGCAGGCTGTGAGCTGTCAGCACAGAGCCTGGTGTGGGGCTTGACGTCACAAACTGCAAGATGATGACCTGAGCCAAAGTTGTACACTTAACCAACTGAGCCACCCAGGCAGCCCTCTTTGTTTTTGTTTTTGTTTTGTTTTTTTTAACTAAAATGAACACATATTCTTTTTTATGTTAAAATAAAACCAGCAGTTGATAAATGAAATCATAAAAAAATCCGAGAGTGATTCTCAACATTCTTGGCTCTAGTAAAAGAGGTTTGGCAGTATTCACGAGGATATAAAAAATCAAAATAATACCAAACAAGTGAGCATATTTAGAAAGATATCAGAACCACACTATAACACAGCCTACAGTAACTTGTAAGAGTACTTGCTTAGAGAAAAATAATCATAACAAGTAATATTTTTGGTTGCTTACTATGTGCTACGTAATGTTACAAGAAGTTAATGTAACCCATTTAATCCTCAAAATAACTCTGTGTAATAGATATTATCATTAGTCTCCTAGGGAGAGAGCGAGCTTAAGGGATCTTCACAAGATCACACATTAGTGGTGAACACAGGCTTAAACCAGACAGTCTGCATTCAGAATCACTGTCTCAACTACAATGAACTAGCTACAATGCCATCTGCTCTCAGGTACCACAAGAGCAAAGAAAGCATGAAGAATTCCACAGGAGACTTTTTCTAGGAAAAATTATATTTCCTTCTACCTAGTTACCATCATTTATGTTCTGTGATTCCTGAGAAAAAGTGTTATATGGAGACTAATTTATATGAAAGGAATTCCAATAATAATGTTTGAGACTATTGTGTTTTACTGCCCTACATGGAGTTGTCAGAACGAAGTTCCATCTTCATCTGCTTAGAGCAATCTGTCTATTTTCCTAATTAGGTTTAGAAATATTTGGAAGAAGAGTATAAGAGTTTTCTATATATTATAAAAATATAATTGTCTCCCATCTGCTCTAAGAGAGAAATTTCATTAAGTGCTGAATTACAGAGCCAAAACTTATATTGGAGGTATTTTTAATTTTGTATTTTCTCATGTATATATTTTTGGGTTATTGTTACTAGCCCTTGATTTAGTGCCAGATTATAATATTTTTTTAGTTATTCCATTATCATTTTGAGTGTGGATCATAAATTTAACATTCTAATGAAATCACAATGGCTTCAAATCAGGCACCAAATGTTCCAAATTACAGTTGGCCTGGATTATTTTTATTGCAGCCATCCTTTCCCCCTCAATTGTGAGGTCAAGTAGGGGCTATACAGTAGGGTTCTTAGCTCCAAGACTTATAAAACTGCCATTCTTATATCAAAAATATCAGAAATAATTTTGTACAATGACTACAGCAAGGACATTGATAATTTTGAACATAGTGAGCTTTCTCTTCTTAAAAGAGCTATTATCTTCTTTTAATGCATTTATTCTTGATAGAGTTTATTTTATTGCTTAGCCACAAAAAGAAAATAAAGGAATGTTTTAGATAGATTATTGGATTTATTGGTCTAAGCAAATCCACTTTAGGATAATAAGAATCTTATTGACTCATTAAAGACTGAAATATGGTACATTAGGTTCTATAATTCTAGTTTATGTGCTTCATGCTACATTGAAGTTTTTAGAATTTCATAAACTTCCTTACATTGAAGTAACTATGCTATTCAGTTATCAAATAGTTTACTTGCTTCCAGAAAGTCTCAAGCATGTCAATAGCCTTAAAGCCCTGTGACACATTTCCTTCTGTAGACAGGAAATAACCATAGCTCAAATACATTCTCAATCCAATGCAGTCTTCAGAAAATTGAGAAACATGTTCTTCTATGAAGAATAAATGCCCAAATCTCCATGAACTATAGAAAATCACTAAGACTAATTTCTATTGCTTCTGTGTAGTCAGATGAAAGGTAAAAGGAAAGATAGACCTTGGCGACAGAAACACCTGGGTTCAAGTCTCGCCACTGCCTTGTGTTCTGTGATCTTGGAAGAGTCTTGTTTTTCTTTTATAACTTTAGTTAGGCTCAATTCCCCTGGCCACATTTGTAAACATGGGGTAAAAGTAGTACCTACCTTGGAGAGCTATGATAAAGCCACCATAAAATAAGGGGTCCTGTGTGGTACTTAGACGACACCCAGAGCTCCATAAGTGGCAGATACTGTCATTATCTATGCTGCAGTATTTCATCACATCCTTCATGACATCCTGAGTTCAGCTTGTCATACATGCATGATAATTTGGAGAGACTATCGTCTCTCCGAATGATAACATTTTACTTGACTGTCCCCAGAAGCCGGGTGCTAAGCAAAGAATGTGTAAGTTTTTTTATTTCTAGACGCTGTCACTCTAAGATAGCATGACCAACATGTCAATGTAACACATGAGTCAATGATGCAGACATGGCACAGAGTGGATTTCAGTATGTGTCACATCATAAATTAACTCTCTTTACAGAAATAAAAAGGATTGTAAGAGAATATGATAAACATTTTTATGCCAACCAATTAGATAATCTAGACAAAATAGACAAATTTCTAGAAACACGAATTACCAAAACGGGCATAAGAAGAAAGAGGAAATGTCAATGGGTATGAGATTGACTCAGTAATCACAAACCACCAAATAAAGGAATGTCCAGGACCAACTGGTTTCACTGGCAAATTCTACCATTTAAAGAATGAACACTAACTTTTCTCAAGCAACTCAAAAATTTAAAGAGAAGGAAATAATTCTTAACTCATTTTTTGAGGTCAGCATTACACTGATATCACACCCAGAAAAAGACACCACAAGAAAAGAAAACTGCAGACCAGTAAATCTTATGAATATAGATATAAAAATCCTTTGGAAAATACAAGTAAAATGAATCTAGCAGCATAGTAAAATGATTATACACCATGTCCAAGTGAGAATTTTTTTTCAGTTCTATCCCAGGAATGCAAAGGTGTTCAAAACACTAAAACCAACCAATGTAATACACCACAGAATAATACATCAATAGAATAAGGAGGAAAAACCACATGATCACTTCAATTGATGCAGTAAAGCATTTGGCAAGAGTCACGATTAAAAGCATTCAAAAACTAGAAATAGAAGGGCATTCCATCAATATGACAAAGGACATACATGAAAAACTTATAGCAGCATACTTGTTATGGACTGAATTGTGTCCCCATAAAATTCCAATGTTGAAGCCCTAATTCCCAGTGTGGGTATATATTTTATTTAAAGTTTAATTCTTTATTTTGAGAGAGACAGCATGAGTGGAGGAGAGGCAGAGAGAGAGGAAGAGAGAGAAAATCCCAAAGAGGCTCTGTGTTGCCAATGCAGAGCTCAAAGTCACAAAACTGTAGGATCATAACCTGAGTTGAAACCAAGAGTCAGACACTCAACTGACTGAGCCAGCCAGGCGCCCCTCAATGTGACTATATTTGAAGACAGAGTCTATACTGAAATAATTAGTATAGAATGATATCATGTGGAAAAAGAAGAACAAAGTTTGAGGGTTCACACCTCTTAAAACTTACTACCAAGCTATAGTAATCCAATTATGGTACCCGCAGAAGAATAAAAATACAGCCCAATAGAATAGAATTGAAAGCCCATAAATAAAGCCATACTTCCATGATCAATTGACATTAGGCACAGGCGCTGAGGAAGGAGAATTAAGATGCTGGAGAAATAGGGGACTGGGATTTTCCTTGTCCCTCAAACACAGCTGTATTGAGGTCAGATAACGTGGAACACCGGGGCAATTGATCTGAGGAGACACAGAAAGATGGCCACAGGTGGAAGGAGACAGTTTGGCAGGATCCAGGTGTGTGTATGTGAACTGGGGGAGAGAAAATGCCATGGAGGGGAGGAGATTTTTTCTGTGGAGAGACAGAAGGGAGAGAAAGAAAGAGGGGCTATGAAAGTATGGCATCAAGTTAGCACAAGAAGGAAAACCTCTCTGGACTACCGACCGAGGAATGAGAATATGGTAAGTGCCACGTTTCTGGTTTTTTTGTTTGTTTGTTTGTTTGGTTGGTTTTTTGGTTGTTGTTTTCAAACAGGCTTTAGAGCTGAAACTCAAGAGTTTTCAGAAATGTGCTACCTTTTCTGGAGTGGAGCTGTGGCCTGTGCTCCTGGGGAGGAGGGAGCCGGCCCCAAGTGCATAGCCTGGTGTAGTGATCTCAGCGGCACACTGGGAGAGAACAGTCCCATTCCTGGAGGCCCTCGGGAAGCGGGTTTATTGCCTCCCAAAGGACAAAAGACCCTACAGGTGCCAGCCAAAGGCCGCTACTCCAGAGCAGGGGAGAGAAGCAGCACTGTGTTGGGTCCTTGAAGACATGGGGTTTTGAATCCCAGCTGAGCACCAAGGAGGCGCATGAGATCAGTGCAACAGGGCAGGCTGACCTCCTTGCTCTTCTGTGAGGGCTGCATGAACAGCGTGGGTTGAGATTCCCAGTCTAGGGAGGAGAGTTTGTGGTGAGGTTATTTTCCCCACCAACACCAGCCCAGTAGGACTGCATAGAGCAGCCCGCAGGGGTTACACCAAACTCTGCCTCCCAATCCCCAGGCCTGGCAACTGCTTATTGACTGAGCAAGACTGACTGACCCAACACAGCCGACCTCTCCTCCAGACCAGCACAGCCACCAGCCCCAGGCACCAACAGAAAATTGTTTCTTTTTCGTTCTTTTTTTTTTTCCATTTTCTTTCTTCCCTCTTCTTTTGGAATCAGGCTCATAGTTTCTAATTTGTTTCTTTGTCAATTCCTAATATATATATATATGGTTTTCTTTTCTCCCCTTTCCATTTTCTCTTTTTATGGGATCAAGCTTCCCCCAACCTACCCCCCCCCACCAGGGTTATCACAACAAACAAATCAAATCACACCTAGTTAAAGGTCCAAACACTCCACCATTGCAAAAGGAGGTGCTCTGCAGAAGACTGGCCAGTGGGATAGAGCAGCCAAAATGCAACAGCAGAGTGCGAGCAACATACACCAGAAACACTTGCTGGAGTGCCAGGCCCTGGAAAGTGTATGACCCCTTTTTAATGTAGTAGTACTCTCAGGTGCAGGGCACATAGCAAGCTTTTAAAACACATGAAAGACAGAAACTTAGCCAAAAGGACGTAACAGAAGAATTCTCCCCCAAAGAAATTCCAGGAAGAAATGACAGCCAGAGAATTGCTCAAACACATATAAACAATATATATGAACAAGAATTTAGAATAACAATCATAAGAATTGTTGGGCTTGAAATAAAACATAAGAAGACAGCAGAGAATCTATAGGTGCAGAGATCAGAGACCTAAGAAATAATAACAATGAATCAAGAAATGCTATAATTGAGATGCAAAATAACTAGATATAGTTACAATAACGTTGAAAAAACAGGAGAGTATAGATGAAATAGAATATAAAATTACAGAAAATTATGAAGCTGAAAAAAAGAGGGAAAGGAAATTACTAGACCATGAGAGGAGAATTAGAGACCTAAGTGATTCAAATGAAATAATACCCATATCATAGGAATTTGAAGAAGAAGAAGAAAAGAAGAAGAAGAAGGAGGATAGAATGTTTATTTGAACAAATTGTAGCTGAGTACTTTTCTAACCTGGGAAGGAAACAGGCATCCAAGTGCAAGAGGTACAGAGAACTCCTTTCAAAAAAAAAAAAAAAAACAGGTCAACACCATGACCTATAGTGAAATTGGCAAAATACAAAGATAAAGAGAGAATTCTGAAAGTAGGTAAGGACAAACAGGCCTTAACGTACAAAGGTAGACACATAAGGGTAGTAGCAGACCTGTCCACTGAAACTTGACAGGCCTGAAGGGGGTGTCAGGAAATAGGCTGAATAGAAAAAAAAATATGAGCCAAGAATCCTTTATCCAGCAAGTCTGTCATTCAGAATAGAAAGAGAGATAAAGGATTTCCCAGACAAACAAAAAAGCAAAGGAGTTCATGACTACTAAAGCAGCTTGTAGGAAATTTTATAAGGACTCTGAGTGGAAAACAAAGGACCAGGGACATCACTACAAGCACAAAACCTACAGATAACACAAAAATATTAAATCTGTATCTTTCAATAATCACTCTGAATATAAGTGGACTACATACCCCAATCAAAGACAGGGTATCATAATGGATTAAAAAAATAAGATTCACCTGGATGCTGCCTACAAGAGATTCATTTTAGACCTGAGGACACCTGCAGATTGAAAGTGAGGGGAGGGAGAACGATCGATTATTCTACTGCATATCAAAAGAAAGCTGGAGTAGCATACTTATATCAGACAAACTAGATTTTAGAACATTCTGTAACAGGAGATGAAGAGGGTCATTATGTCATAATTAAGAGGTCTATTCATCAAGAAGAGCTAACAATAGTAAATATTTATGTCTCCAACTTAAAGAACCCAACTATATAAATCAAATAATCACAAACACAAGCAAATTTATTGATAATAATACCATAATTGTAGGAGACTTTAATACTTCACTTACAACAATGGACAGATCATTTAAGCAGAATATCAACAAGAAAACTATGGGTCTGAATGACACTCTGGACAAGATGGACTTAACAAATATATTCAGAACATTTCATATTAATGCAGAATACACCTTCTTTTGGAGTGCATATAGAACATTCTCCAAAATAGATATCATATTGGGTCACAAAATGCTCCTTGATAGGTACAAAAATATTGAAATTATACATGCATATTTTCAGATCACAACACTATGAAACTTGAAATCAATACAAGAAAAAATTTGGAAAGATAACAAATACATGGAGGTTAAGGAATTTCCTACTAAAGAATGAATGGGTTAACCAGGAAATTAAAGAAGAAATTTAAAAATACATGGAAACAAATGAACATGAAATCATGGCAGTCCAAATCCTTTGGGATGCAGCAAACGCAGTCCTAAGAGGAAAATACATTGCAATTCAGGCCTATCTCAAGAAGCAAGAAAGGTCCCAAACACAAAGATGCCAAGACCTATCAACTGGGAAAGAATAGTCTTTTCAACAAATGGTGTTGGAAAAATCAGAGAGCCACACATCCAAAAGAATGAAGTTGGACCTCCACCTCATACCATATACAAAAATTACTCAAGTGGAACAACAACCTAAATATAAGAGTTAAAACAATAAAACTCTTAGAAAAAAAAACTAGGGAAAAATATTCATGACCTTGGATTTGGTAAAAGATTCTTACATATAACACTAAAGTTACAACTACCAAAAGACAAAAATAAATAAATTGGACTTCATCAAGCTTTATTTATTTATTTATTTTTAACATTTTGTATTCATTTTTGAGAGAGAGACAGAGTACGAATGTGAGAGGGGCAGAGAGAGAGAGAGAGAGGGAGACACAGAATCTGAAGCAGGCTCCAGGCTCTGAGCCATCAGCACAGAGCCCGACATGAGGCTTGAACCCACAAGTGATGAGATCATGACCTGAGCCTAAGTCAGACGTTTAACCAACCGAGCCACCCAGGCACCTCCTTTATCAATATTTAAAGCTTTTATGCAGCAGAGGACATCATCAACAAAGTGAAAAGAGAACCTACAGAATGTGAGAAAACATTTACAAATCACATATCTGATAAGGACCCAGTATATAGAATATATAATGGACTCTTTCAATGCAACAACAAGATGGTCAAAGCACTGGAATGGGTATTTTTTCAAAGAAGATATACAAATGACCAACAAACTCAAGAAAACATGGTCAATGCATTAATCACTAGGAAAATGCAGATCAAAAGTGCAATGAGACATCACTTCATAGCCATTAGGATAGCTATAATTAGAAAAGAAAAGACAAAAAAAAAAAGACAAGACAGAAAAGAAAAGAAAGGAAAAGGAAAAAATAAGAAAAATAAATATTGGCAAGGTGTGGAGAAATTAGAACACTCAGACATTGCTAGTAGAATGATGCAACCACTGTGGGAAGATTTGATGTTTCCTCAAAAAGTTAAACATAGACCCAGCCACATCCACTCATGAATATAAACCCAGCATAATGAGAACAAGTGTTCAGATAAAAACTTATACACAGAAGTTCATAGCAGCACTATTCACAATAGCCAAAATATGGAAATTGCCCATCAATAGATGAAAGGAGAAACAAAGTGGTATATACATACAGTGAAATATTATTCAGCAATAAAAAGGGATGAACTACTGATAACATGCTACAATGTACCTGAATCTTGAAAACATTAAGCTAAATGAAAGAAGCTAGACAGAAGGGTTATGTGTTGTACCATTCCACTTATGCCAAACATCCAGAATAGGCAAATTCATAGTCAGAAAGCAGATTGATAGTTGCCAAGGTCGCCGAGCAGAGTGGCGCAGCGGAAGCGTGCTAGGCCCATAACCCAGAGATAGTTGCCAAGGTCAGGGAAAGAAGAGTAAAGAGTGATTTTTATTTTTATTTTTATTTTTATTTTATTTTCATTTTGGAGAGAGAGAGAGAGAGAAAGAGAGCGAGCTCACATGTGACCAGGAGAAACAGGCAGAAGGAGAGAGGGAGAATTTTAAGTAGACTTCATGCTCAGCACAAGCCCAACACGGGACTTAATCCTAAGACACTGGCATCATGACCTGAGCTGAAAGCGAGAATCAGAATAAGCAAATTCTGCTCAACCTACTGAGCCACCCAGGTGCTCCAAGAGTGACTTTGAATGGGTGTGGGAGGTGTTTTGGAGGTGATAAAACTTTTTTGGAATTAGATAGAGGCAGTGATTGTAGAACACTATAAATGTACTAAAACCCACTGAGTCATCCACTTTAAAATTATTAATTCAGGATGTCTCAGTGGGACAGGAGAGCCTAAACTCTGTTGGGTTAGGCAATTTTCCCTGGGTCCTCAATTTCTTCTGTTGCATGTGTCCTCCTGATCCCTATGACCACCAATCCCCACTGCAAAAGAGTTCATTGACCTATCTTTTCATCCTGTAAGCCCCCAGTATTAAAAAATAGAAGCCTCAGTGAAAATACACCATTATGGATCACCTTTACCCATATCCCCCACTGCCCACGATTCCCTCCACAGTCTATCCAGATAAGCATAAATATTCTTTTATTCTTAAAGCCAAACTTACTCAACTAGATTATGTGGCTTTACAGCTCTACTCAGAAGCATTAATTCTTTTCAAGATGAAATACATTCATTAGTATTATTTAAAGCCTGCTTGGCTTAGGTTAATTTCTGATCCTCTTTTATGAGTTTCTGGCCTTGGGCTTTAATTAATCTATGCTAAGAATGGCAAGCCCTATCCTTACTATCCATTGTCCCTTATTTTAATAAGCTTAAAAATCCTAACACACATTCAGCCACTCCAAGCTATAGCACTATGTCTGTATCCAAATATTTAGTTTACAGAGGATAGGACAAAGGGCTGCATAAAGACAGGGCATGGGTTTTGAGCTTCACGAAGGAAAGCAAAAATCGTGACTTTCGAACGATGTAAAACAAAATTTGGTTCAGAAATGTTGGGCCTGTATTTTGGAAAGTAGGTTTAGCAGAAAAGCTTAACCATCCTTCAATTACCAAACAGTGAACATCACCGCCCTTAAAAGAAGCCTTTAGTTTGAAGAGTCCTGCCGAACTGGAAACGCGGATGAGGTCGGGTCATATAACGTTTCTTTCACTTTCCAATTTCACTTTTTAAAGCCTTTGTACTTGATCTTAGCCCATTTAAACACCCAACTATGGGGACTCATAAACTTCCAAAAGATAGTTGTTTCTCTCACACTAACTAGCATTTATGCGATTAAAAAGCAATTTTATACACACTGTCTCATTTGATAGAATATAAAATATAACATTTATCACCCTCATTTTATATATGAGCAGTCTTAAAATCAAAGCATTTAAATAACTGATAAGCCAAACCCAGATCCTTTGTTATCTATGCTCTTCAAACTCATTATGCTACTTCTCAAATGTTATGTCTGACTGTCCTGAATATGTTTTTGCTTCTATTATATGTATCTATTTTTTCTGGTAGGACTTTAGGTACATATGAAATGGATATCCCATTGTGATAATTTTGAATTCAAGCAGACAATTTTTTAATTAATTAGATAATCTGTGGAAAACATTGCATTAGACAAGTTGGAAGATTAAAGCCAAAGCAGATGAATAAGATTTTGAAATGAATGAATGAGTGATAAGATTTACACAGATGGCTGAAATACACATCAATAGTGTTTGCCCAGTTTCTCCTATAATATAACACTCCTAGGGGTACTTAGTAAACTTATAGAGTTCCATAGACCTCTCCTGAAGATTCTGATTTAGTATTTGAATGTTATCAAGTATTCTAGGTGATTCTTATGATGGGAAACACTGCATTATAGAAAATTGGTGGTAATAACAGGAATAACTAAAGTCTTATGGCATCTCCAAAAACACAAAGCTCACCTCCAGTTGTAGAAATCTATAAAGGCAACAGAAAAGATGTGATATTCAAGTCATTATAGCTGTTAGGATTTCAATAGCAGAGCAAACTCAGAGAAGAGTATCATGAGTGCGTACAGTACATTTTGGAATGGAAATTATTTCAGCATAACTAATGCTTATGACATGTGTAAGGAAAGACAGGCCATAGTGAAAGGGGTCTTTGACTATTTATGCTAGAGAATTTTAAATTAATTCAGTGTGTTACGAGGAACAATGAGAAGTTTGGGTTTTTTAGAAATGAAACCAATTGATTGTCTAAAATTCTCTGTTATTTTTCACTGACTCAAAGTGAGCTAAAACTGACATGTTATTTTCATCACTTAAAGCAAAAACAATATTTTTTTAAAAAGAAAAACAGTTTATGTACTTTCCTGTGCAAGTGAATAAATTCTTTATATAAATGCAAGGTTAAGTGTGTAAATATAAGAGATGATTATTATACCTTGTATACATTCATAGATTATCCTGAATCTTCCCCGGTAGATGTAACTTCATCACACTAATCTTTGTAAGCCACATTCTTTATTGTATATCTATTTTATTTCTGTTTCACATCCTAGTGCAATTATTTCTTTAGCACCCAGCTGAAAAGTTTCATTAAAGCAATTTGATTAAGTGAAGTATTTTGGATTCCAGTTCTATTTTTCCTATATGACTAGAAGACTCAGTCATGAGAAAAAAACTTTACCAAGCAATCATCTAGTTACTCATACATTTATCAATTGCCCATTCTAGACTATGGACTGAGATTGGCAGGATGCATTCATACCAATGAAGAGCTTGCATTCCAATAGGGAGGGACACAGATACTAATAAAGTAAAGCAGTGATTTGTTACAGGGCTATAATAGAGGCTAGAGAGGGTAAAGAGGAAGAGAAGTACATTCACTTCTAGGGATGAAAGTAAATGGGTGAAAAGAACAGACCAGAGGTAAGAAAAGCTTCTACTTACCATCCAGACTGGATTCACCTCATTGCAGAAATCATGACCCCCAGTTACCCAGAAGAAAATTGGCTTGTCTTTTTGAATACCCACTGGTACATCAGAGTCAGTTTTTCATTTATAATCACTTATATGCATTTATGTCTTTTAAGTCAGATCATTTTGAAAACACTCCCTAAACACAGTGAGACGTATTAAGCAGTTTTGCTTAGTGAAGTTACAGACAAAACAGATGCTTTGTAGTATACAATGGCAAAAACAGCAGTAAATTATTAAAATATAATGTTAGATGTTACTGTTTACAGTAAAAAAAGACTAGAAAGTTAACATTTGTGATATACATGTACCAACAATAATAATAGGTTATAAAATTCCACAAAGCATTACTCGTTTTAAGAAAAGGAAAGAAAAATGGAAGTTTAGCCAAAGCTGTATGTGGAAGCTTCATCCGGCCTGGAAGAAATGAGGAGAGAGGACGTGGTGACAACTTAGGGGACTACTGTCAGTTTCTAGGCAGGTGTTTTCAAGTCCTGGATTACAGGACATCAGGGGACAGAAGGAAGAGAAAAATGCAAGAGAACTGGCAATGGTTAAGGCAAAGACTTCCATACTGATATGATGTGAGGAGACAGGAAAGAAGAATTCAGTATGACTCTGAGGTCTGAGCAAGCAAAAAAAAATAGAGGTGTCATTTACATAAGCCAAAGAAAAAGCAGGCTTTGACGAGAGGAGATCAGTTCTAGTTTGACTTCAAAATATGACAGCAAGTGATTGTGGGTAATGTTTTGTTTGGGTTCATTGAGCCATACAGATTGCTATCACTTACAGCAATAGCCTAACTGGCAAGATCACCAACACCTTCTGCTGGAAACAGGGAAATGTTACTATGGTATTTCACCAGCATATCCCAGTGACAAGCGAATTCTATCCCCAGACAGCCACCCTTTTCACAAGACTCCTGTGAGACATATGTGGGCAGAGAGAAACATCTATGGGAATTCTGACTCCAAAGTGAAACTTTAATCCTTTGCAGAACTAGGCTCATTATGGAAAACTATAAAGATTCCTTTTGCCTAAGTGGTCTCTTTTCTCCTAGACTTCTCTCTGGTTCTTTCTTGGCTTAGAGCTAAGTGGCAGTGGAGGAGGTATGAATGTGTATGTATTAGAGTATTGGTGTGAGTTTGTGTGTGTATCTAGGTCATTTATCTCCGAATTGGAGGAATTTCTGAATCTTTTAAAAATTTTTTATTGTTTATTTATTTTTCAGAGAGAGACAGAACGTAAGCAGGGGATGGGCAGAGAGAGAGATGGAGACACAGAATCTGAAGCAGGTCCAGGCTCTGAGCTGTCAGCACAGAGCCTGAGGCTGGGATCGAATCCACAAGCTATGAGATCATGACCTGAGCTGAAGTCTGACCCTTAACCCACTGAGCCACCCAAGTGCCCCGGAATTCCTGAATCTTAATTGCCTTCAGTTTGGTGAGAGATGGTAATAGTGGTAGTTAGCATTTACTTCAATTATCTAAGTATAGTAGAGGAATGACTTATTTAATTCTTATAGAAACAATGTATTACTAGCTCCATTTTACAAAGGGGAAAATGAAGACAAAAAGAGGTCAAGTGAGTTAACTGAACTTATACAGTTAGTAAGTGGCAGAATCAAGATTCCAACCCAAGCAGTTTGATGATCACCCTGCTTCCTAGTAGAAGCTCTTTTAATCTATTTCAAATTAAGTAACTAGCCACATAGACAAATACTCTCCATCAGCTCCATAAGGCCTAAATGTGGACCACTGTTCTCTCTGTAAGATCCCATGATGGACCCAGCGCTGTATCCCCTCAGTAAGGCCCAATGATGGACTCTTGCTCTCCATTCCTTCCATAAGGCCAAATGATGGACTGGTGTTCTCCATCCTCTCTGGAAAACACACCGATTAAGGATAGGAAACACACAGAGTCCTGACTGCTAAGCTAGTCTCTGAAACCCCAGACTTCTACTTGCTATGTCAATTTTGAGCTCACAACCATCAGTTGTTTTGTCTCCAATCTATTTTTTGCCAGTTGAACCCACTGTTGGCATCATATAGAATAATTAAATACCACATTCACTAGTGAGATAGGGTGCAAAACGAAAGATAAATTAGCAAAAAGAAAGTACTATTGGTTATATAAAATGTTTATTTGTTTAATTAATGATGAAAAGTTATTTACAAAATAATGCTGTTAAGTTATTCAGGTAGAATTTTGGGGATTCAGAGACTGGCTGAAGAGTCAGGACCCTATGTATTTTCTATCTTCAGTCAGCGTACTTTCCAGAGAGGAGAGAGAGCACTGGGTGGCTCAGTTGGTTAAGCATCCGATGTCAGCTCAGGTCATGATTTCATAGCTTGGGGGTTTGAGCTGCAAGTGGGCTCTCTGCTGACAGTCTGTATTCAGACTGCTTTGGAAATATCTTTAATTGGGGATGCCTGGGTAGCTCAGTTGGGTAAGTGTCCAACTCTTGATTTCAGCTCAGCTCATAATCTCATAGTTCCTGAGATCAAGCCCCACATCAGGCTCTGCACTGACAGCATGGAGCCCACTTGGGATTCTTTCTCTCCCTCCCTCTACCTCTCTCCCTCTCTCCCGCTTGTATACTCTCCCATAATAAATAAATAAGCATTAAAAAATAAAATATTTTCAAGTCATAGTTCTACTTTTAAAAGTTGATGCCAGAATTTGTAAATGATATAAGTTTACTTTCTATAAGAAATGCTGTAGGTTCTAGTCAGGAGAAAGATCATTAAAAAAATATATATCTTTATTTGTACATCAAAATGTCTATACTACCCAAAGCCATCTATAGATTTAATGCAATCCTTATCAAAGTTTCAATAGTATTTTTAACAAAAGCAAAAATAAAAAAGTAGATTAATTAATTGATTTTTTAAAAGGTCCAAATTTGTATGGAACCACAAAGGACTCTGAATAGCCAAAACAATCTTGAGAAAGAAGAACAAACCTGGAAGCATCACAATTCCTGATTTCAAACTACTACTATGCTGTAGTTATAAAAAAAAGTATGGTACTGGCATAAAAACAGACACACAGATCAATGGAAGAGAACGGAGAGCCCAGAAATAAAGCCACACATATACAGTTAATTAATTTATGACAAAGAAGCCACGAATATACAATGGGGAAGGACAGTCTAATAAACTGTGTTGAAAAAACTGAAATCACATAAAAAAGAGTGAAACTGGACTGCTATTTTACATCATACACAAAAATCAACTCAAAATGGATTAAAGACTTGAACATAGACCTGAAGCCATGATATTCTTGGAAGGAAATATAGGGGGTAATCTCCTTAACATCAGTTTTGGCAATGCTTTTTTGATTTAACAACAAAAGCAAAGACAACAAAGGCAAGAATAAACAAGTGGGATTCCATCAAACTAAAAAGGCTTTGCACAGCAAAGGAAATAATCAACAAAATGAAAAGGCAACCTCTAGTCTTTCTCTGTCTGACTTATTTCACTTAGCTTAATACCCTCTAGGTCCATCCATGTTTTCCAAATGGCAAGATCAAAGCCTTAATCTGGGGAAAGGTGTATTAGAAGAGTGCCCAGACTGTGCTATCTTTTTAGAGCCAGTCTAAATAAGTATTAAAAGAAGGCATTTGTTACAGAACTCAGCGTTTTACTTTTGTCATGATAACATGCTGTTGGGGTATTCATTTTCCTTATTTGTTCCATTCATAAATATGAATTATATATCATTCACAAAAATGATGGGATCTTAAAGGTCTTAAAATGAAAGGCATTAAAGGTTGAAGGTAAAAGGTTGAAGTTCTTTTTGTCATTGCCTGTGCTGCCTCTATCAACAATGTAAAGAATGTCTAGAATGCTTCTGCGTGTGGCCTAGATACTCTGGCTCTGTTGTGATATTGCTGTAGAAAACAAAGAATCACCAAACTACAATAACCCACAAAAAAGTAGACTTCAAATCAAGGTTCTTCAAATCAAGGAACTCTTTCCAAAGAGTTCATTCTCAGGTGATATCACATTAAAACATAGCACAAATAAGTGAGTGCAAAAACTTTGGAAGAAATCCTATTTTTTTTTTTTCTGGTTGCTTTGTGGCTGTCATTCATGAGCAAAGAGAATAATTATTGTCTTCTAAATGGTGATCTTGGGTTTTAGATATCAAGGTTATAAATAAACCTTTTCAGAGTCACACTGAGCAGATGCTTACTCTGTTGGAAATTGCTTTAGGAAACATGCAGATCATTTCATAAAAAATCAGAAAATACTAAAAATATTAAAGTAGTTACAATTTAAGATTCTAAAACAGAAACCCTCACTGTTAGGGTAAATAAGGTTAAAATACACTTCCTTTTCACACTGATGCACATTCATTCTGTAGAAATATTCTAGAGACTGATACTTGAATGCTAATTTAAAATGGAGTGAGAGAGTTTAAAAAAAAAAAGATAGTCTGAACCATGGAAAGAAATGAGAAAATATCTTTTTTAGGGAATAAAAGAAGTTCCTATTCTAATCCCACGATGTGCTTCAGAATACCAGCTTCTTGGTCAGCTACACTACATTCATATCAGTATAAAAATCTGTTGTCTTCTTATTCCAAGTTTCCAAACAGTGGACTGAATCACACTTTGAAATGCTCCTCTCCTCACCAAATATACTGAAGAAATCTTAATAGGCTCCCATTGAAGAAGTCAAAAGAAGGCTTTTGTGGAAAGGGAATAAGGTAGTTATTTTAAAGAGTTACAAAATAGGGCACATAAAGTTCTCAGTGATTTTTGGATGGGAAATTCTTTTCCACCCATTCTGTCACATAAAAGTATCCACACCACAGTATTATAATACACCAAGGAGGAGAAAATCATGCATATTCTTTTAGAATATATTTATGTGCTTTCAGGCTATAGTTTTCCAATTTTTTTAAGTCAAATAAGGAAAAATAGACTATTACTGGATATTTCTTTTTTAAATGTTGGCCAAATAATGCATTTAACAAGCACTGGGATTACCACCATAGTCTTTCCTCATTTTCTTGATCTGAAACATCAATATGGAATTTCCCCTGATGATTTCTTCCTTTCTGCCTTCCTTCCTTCTTCCCTCCCTTCCTCTCTCTCTCTCTCTCTCTCTCTTTCTCTCCCTCTCTCTTTCTCTCCCTCTCCTTTCTTTCTTACTCTCTCCTTTCTTCCTTCCTTCCTTTCTTTCTTTCTTTTTCTCTCCCAAGGTATTTTCTTCTTATTTTTGTTTTTTATTAATATATAAGCAAATACCTATAAAAATTTGGTTTTAGGGGGTCCATATTCTAAAATGGCATTCACAGGACTCTGTTATCCTGTTAAAATTCTTTCCTTTATGTGCCTTCTTTGCATTTGTCTAGAAGCGGGGTATTTAAAAACAAAACTAAAAGAAAGACCATCATTGAGGTATAGTAGAATGAGAACTTGGTTCTTGATAAACTAAAGACAAAGGAAGAAGTCAGTATAGAGGACAGGATTTTTTTTAGATAAATGCATAAAGGAAATTGAAAATGTATTTTTAAAAACTTTTTGGTTGTTATACTTTGCTTTAGTAATGGGATAAATTTGGAATGTCATTGCCACCAGTGCAAAGGAATTTTTTCTATTTCATTGGACAGAGAGAGAACATGCACCATTTAGATGGAGGAGAAAGTGAGGTGTCAAACATGCATTTTAATATTCTTAAAAGATGATAAAAGTCTGTAGGCACTTTAGAATAACCTGGTAAAACAGTGTTTTAGAAATTCAGCTTCAAATGGAATAGAATATATGTGTCTAAAAGAAAATTTTCTGAAAGGGCAGGGGCTTTTTAAAGTCAAGCAAAGGACTAACTGCAAAATTATGTTTATGTCCTATGGACTGTCTCCTATCTTGAACACGACTGTGACATTTCTATCTCTGGAGTCCTACTGTCCAACGTCACTTCGCAACATTAGCAATTCAATGGAGCCTCCTCTTTTTGTAGTTGACTATAAGAATTGCAAATCTGATTCCAGAAGTACATATGACTCTTATGAAATAAAATTGTGTAAACCAGAAAGAGTTCACAAAATCTACAGTATGTAAAAACTTATCCCATTTTAACTAGTCAACCACCACTTACCAGAAATAAAACTTTTGTTGTTTTTTTTTTTTTGAGAGAGAGACAAGAAATGAATCTGCCTGGTTTATCAACCCATTATCCTTCTACGGTAGTGCTGTGCACTAGAAGCTGTGAGGCAACGGTCTTCCTCCCTCCCTCCTTGCCTCCTTGCCTCCTCTCCCCCTCCCTTCCTTCCTTCCTTCCTTCTGTCCTTTAATGTTTTGTTTTTACCAATGGACTATATCTTTATTTTTAAAAATTTTTTAATGTTTATTTATTTTTGAGAGAGACAGAGACAGAGACAGCGTACAAGCGAGGAAAGCCAAAGAGAGAGGGAGACACAGAATCCAAAGCAGACTTCAGGCTCTGAGCTGTCAGCACAGAGCCCGATGCAGGGCTCGCATTCATGAGCTTGAGATCATGACCTGAGCCAAAGTCAGACGCCCAACTGTATATTTTTAAAAATCACATTCCAGTAAGGGAAACATAAAACAGTGGAGTAGGTTACGCTGAAGTTTAGGTAGAGACCTGAGCCCAGGCCTTCATTTGCCGTACAAACAACTTTATGAGACATACAAAAACTTCTTTAAAAGTTTTAGCACTCTAAAATTATACAGTTTGGTCAAAGAAGTGCAACGAACACACACGAAGCAATTATATGATGTGCAACACATAAAAAGTGCTGAGTCAGACACCTGACTGGACCATTGTGTGGCTTTGTGGTGGAATCTCTCACCTGTGTTGGGATGTTGCTTCATCCCTCATGGTAACTTTGCTTGTATTCCCTATAAACTTAGGTGCAATTTCTGGTGGAAACTTTTGAAATATTGAAGAGCTGAGATGAAGCAGCAACAGGGCCTTCCTGGTAATTGAAAAGAAAAACCACCAATTTCACAGGCAAACAAATAATAAACAAAATGCTCTAGCGAAACAGAGACTTCTGTGGGCTGAAGTTCCCAGAGATAAAGTGGATGAAAGGTATCTGAAGCTTTGAAAGAGTGATTTGGTGTGTACTAAGTTCTCTTTTACCGTATTTATGAGAATGTTCAGTTCCATAGGACGTGTTCAAACACAAAACCAAAACTTTCCATCTACATGATAGCTGAGTTGCTCTTAGATTTTGGGGCACTCATGGAAAATGTTTGTCACCCTACTGTAACATTTTGTCTAACTTTTATCTACAAAACACCTCAATATCTACATACGTTTTGAGAACCAAAAATGATTCTTTGTATTTTGTGCCTTTTGTTTTGTGCCTTTTTACTTAAAAAGAGTTTATTGAATATCTAATATATGCATATTTTCCATTACTGCCTTTTACTATATGACCAGGAAAGCAGATATAGATGTAGAAATTTCATGACATTGATAGAAACATTTCTTTATATATCTCAATATGACAATCTATTTCTCCAATAATTTGTTCTTGGTTGAACATAAAAGATTATTTTAAAGGGTCTGTCCAGTATGGCCCTGGGTACTATAGATATAGATTGTTTCTACACCCTTCTATTATTAACTGAAATAACATTAATAAAGATGTTTCTTTTCCTTCTTCTTCTACAGTAGCTGACATAAGTTTAAAGTTTTTAATTCAGAGTTGAAACTAACTGGTACCATGGTAAAAGTTTGGTATTCTACAAGAGTTTTCAAAATCTCCCAGATTCCTGAGTTAACCAGTCTTGAGAGAACACTGACTCAGTGATGCGAACTGGCTCTTTTAATGCAACATTGTAAAAAATTTGTCTCCAAAGGACAAAAGTTACATTAAAAAACATTTCTTTTGTTCTAAATGAATTATCAGTGTACAAGAACAACTGAAATATTCTTTTGAATCCCATAAAACTGTTATTCAGATGTCCAAACTTGATTTTTTAAATGGCATACCTGAGACTGAGGGGTTAGTTTGCCCAAACAGCTCACAAATAGTGATGCTGGGATTCAACTTCAGGCAAAACGACTCCAAGCCTGCCTCCACCAATAATATGTTACGTAAATACTCTCTGTCCGATGGGGTGGATCCATTTTCTAAAGTGGTTTTTATCTCATGAAACTTCTTGAGTAAGATTTGGCAATCATGTTTTTAGGAATATATTTTATCAAAGCTTCTGAAATTATTAGCATAAAATTATTCAAATATTCTTATTACCCTTTGAAGGTCTGTAGCACTTAGGTTATCTACTTTGTCCCTAATATTTGTTGTTGGGCTTTTCTTTTTTCTCCTTTCTTCTTTTTCTTAGATTGTCTCACCAGGAGATTGGCAATTTTGTTTGTAAGGAAACCACTTATGGCTTTGTTCATTCTCTCTTCTTATGTCTTTCTGCTCTACTTCATTAGTATCTTTTCTACCCATTATTATTGCCTTCCTTCTATATTCTGTGGGCATGTTTTGCTTTTTTTTTTTTTAGCTTCTTGAATCTTTCTTATTTTCTCATATGCATTTAAGGCTGAGCATTTCTTTCATATTGCTTTAGCTGTATCTGACAAGCTATAAACTATTATTTTGTCCAAGATATTTTATGTCATTATGATTTCATTTTTGATTATCAGTTCTTCAGACATGCTTCCTAATTTTTAGACTGTTTTCTGATTTTATAGCTCATGATTTCTGGCTTAATTGCCTTATAGTCAGAGGATATGCTCCATTTGTTTTCATTTTTTCAAAATTTGTTGTAACATTTTATGTCCAAGTATGTAGTCAATTTTCTAGTAATGTCACGATTTGCTTGAAAAGAAAGCCAATTGCTACAATGGCTGGGAAAGAAAACTCGTTAACATCGTGCTTTATGAACAAAGAAAGGGATAATCGACAAAGTTTGCAGTATTACTAAGTTTGTTATTAAAAGTAAGCTCTATTATTAGATGTGATGGGACTTCTGGCAGTTGCTGCATATTCTAGTTTTCTTGAATGAGAGATAGATAGCATTTTCTCCTCTTGCCTCTTTCCGTTATTTAACTGATTTCTTCAGGCCAACAAAACTGCACCTTCCCCACCATTTCTGTCAATGGGAGTAGAAGTCCAGGTTCACTGTGTAACCTCCCTTGACAGCTGAAATAGACAGGTGGGTGGGTCCCCCATTCCTGCTGGGATGGTGGGTGTACTGGCTCCCAGTGTGTTTTCCATTCACACCACAGTCCCTGATTGGTTGATATAGAAGCAACATGCTTCCTTTAAGGAAGAGACATAGTCCTCCCCTTTCTGAAGTTAGCAGGTCCAGCCCTATAGCAAGGAGTATAGATAGCAACAGGGATGACCATCTTAACCCCTGGACAATGTGAAACGCCTGACTCCTTCCCTGGACTTCCTCTGATACCACTCCAGCCATGAGAGGGAAGGGCACCTTGTTACTGCCTTCCAGAGTCCAGGCTCCTCTTGTGGTCTCCACGAAACCGCAGGGTAGGGGGACCTGTGTTACAAACCAGCAGAAAGTCCCAGATCCTTGGGGACTGATAGGCTTTGATACAGCCTTTCAAGGATAGAGTCTGAATGATCCACTTTATGCTAATGTGGGTGGAGATGGAGCCACAATTTTTCTTTCATGTTTCATTGGTGTAACAGGATTATTGTCTACAGGTTTCTTGTCTTGTTAGTCTTCTAATTTCCTCCCTTTTCTTCATCCTTTGGCTGGATAGAACAGGATTTTCTTTTTCTTTATCTTTTCTGGTCTGTACCTGTTAGTATTTAGGGTTCCCTGCTTCATCACCATCAAGTCTGGGATATATAAAACAAACAAACAAACAAACAAACAAACAATTAAAAAAAACCCTCTGGAAACTTGTCATTATGCCATTTCTTGGCTATTAAGGTTCCTAACTGGTCTGCCCTCTCTCCACCTTTCAAAGTCTTCTTATATTTGTCTTATCCATTAGTCATATTGGCAAAATAAGCAAAGGTACATTTACTCTATCTTCCCAGAAGTCTCTAATATTAAGTATTAATATCTTAATTAAAAAATTATCTTTTATTCTTATTCATATCTACTCTCTCTCTCCCTCTTTCCTTCTTCCTCTTTCCTTCCCTCCTTTTTTAACACCTAGCTTGCTTGCTTTCCTTCTTTCAATATAATGTCTTACTCCATAATTTCCAGGTTTTTTTCTCTCTTTTAAAAAAAACGTTAACGTTTATTTATTTTTGAGAGATAAAGAAAGACAGAGCATAGCAGGGAAGGGGCACAGAGAAAGGGAACTACAGAATCTGAAGTAGGTTCCAGGCTCTGAGCTGTTAGTGCAGAGCCTGATGTGGGGCCTGAACTCACAAACCATGAGATCATGACCTGAGCCGAAGTTGGACGCTTAATGGACTGAACCATCCAGGAGCCCCATTCTTTTCTTTCTTAAACATAGCAAGCATCTTTGTTTTGTATTCTGTATTTGATAATTCCATATTTGGAATTTTGGTGGTTTGAAATTACAATTTCTCAATAAAATTGCATTGTTCCCTTTAGTTGCTTGCTAACATTCACTATCAGCCAGTCATTCTTTGAGGAAATTATTTGTGGAATTTATTCCTGACATAAAAATTGGTATCCTTTAAAGAGAATTCACATTTGTTTCTGCCAAGTACCTTGGGAACACTGCCAGTCTCAGTCCACTTTATACAATATTCACAGCTTGACGCTTATTGGTTCATTCAGTGATGGGACTTTAAGACAAAAAACCCGCTCAAGGACTCACTTATGGTGAAGATGTCTTTTCCCCCTCCGTCCCTTTCTGCGCTGTGTTCTCCAGGAGAGGGAGTCAGGGTGGACTGACTTCCGGGTCACTTTTCGCTAATGCTGCTGTGCTTTGGGGTTGGAATTTTGTGCACAGGATGGTAGCCTGACCCTGGTCCTCAGTCCCTCGTGTTCTATGAGTGAGTGAAACAGCAGCTTCAAAGGGGGGAAAACCACACAATCTATTGCAAGAAGTACAGATGTTCAATTAACTGAGGAAAATTACTCAACTCACTTGTAAACAAAGCACTAAGCTGCCAACGTACAACATGTTATTTGCCCATAAAATTGGTGAAGATAATACTGAAATATTAATAGTTATCAATTAGTAAAGTTAGAGGGGAAATGATTTCTTAGGTTTCATGACTGATCATCATAATCTGTTAACTCAGAGCTAAAACTGTCTCTACATTTTGGAATAAATGTCCAAATAATTGAGAGAAATGTTTATCTTACAACTAAATATTAAGTATTGAATAGATAGTACATTATATAGATTACAACCAAATTTAGAATTCAAAATGTCAAACTTGCTTTTATACACTTAAAAAAATCCCTATATAAATTAAATATGAAAATTCTGACTAAAAATATCCAGGATCATTTATCCTTTAAAAGTGCACTTGGAAAGCTATGATCTCAGTATTGACAAGGCTATTCTGTTAGTTAAAGTGCAAGACACTGAAATTTAGGAGTGCCCTCATCCCACTGTACATAGAAATCTCATGAGGCATATTTGTAGTGGGAGAAATAAATGCATATTATCCAAAACATGATATGATAATGGTAAACAGGATGAGAAATTTAAGATATTCCTAGGATATTTTAAGATTTGTAAGCACTCAAAGTATACTATAAACTGATAGACTCTCAGAAAAATACTCAATGATGTGCAATCGTCAATGGAAAAAATGAAACAGCATAGAGGAATAGAGAAGGTGGAGAACACGATAAGTAACAAATAGTTATGGTGATTCAAACCTAAAAAAAAACAAACGGAACTTTTAAGACCTGTAACAAAAGAGGCTGCCATACTTCTTTTTTTCTTCAATGTTTATTTATTGATTTTGAGGGAAAGAGAAAGTGTGTGCAGGGGGAGAGCCAGAGAGAGAAGGAAAGAAGCAGGCTCCATGCTGTCAAGAGTGTCCCATGTGGGGCTCGATCCCATGAATCGTGAGATCATGGCCTGAGCTGAAATCGGGAGGCAGTCGCTTAACCACCCGAGCCACTCAGATGCACCAAGGCTGCCATGCTTCTAATTTAAGGAATATAATGACCTCATGAAATATCGTGAATTAAGTGGAAATGCAAGGTTGCGGCCCACAGTCTCTTGGCGAGCGGCTGATCTAAGCTCAGACAACCTCAGGTCCACTAGAGAGTTAGTTGCTAGGGAATGAAACAATAGTTTCCAACCACCCCAAAATTTTATATAGAAAATGATACGATTATCATTCTAGTTCTTATCAGGTTTTGAGATTAGTTTATTGGCATCTTACACTCTGATACGTTCATAGTTATGTGAACTTGTAAATTTAAAATAAACTGCTGCTTTAAAAAATAAGCTCTTGAGATTACATATTTGATTAATTATATAGTCACATTAATTAGTTTATAATTTAAAAATTATAGTTTATAATTTAAAAATATAGTTTATAATTTAAAAATTATAAACTGGGAGATTCAGGTTAATCTTTTAGAAATATTCACACACAAAGAAACAGTGTACAAAAATTGATAGAAGTTATTTTATGTTTTTAATCAATTGAAAATAGTGAGAATAAATTAGAGCATCACCAGACTAGACAGATGGAGGGTTCTTGGAATTCCCAAATAATAACATCAAAATTATAAAGACTTTACTTGGAATAATGACTCTTTTCTTAATAATTTTTTTTCATTTTATTTTAGAGAGAGAAGGGGAGAGAAAATATGAGCAGGGGAAGAGAGGCAGAGGGGGAGAGAGAGAGAATCTCAACCAGGTCCATGCTCAGCACAGAGCTTAATGTGGGGCTCAATCCCCTAATGCTGGAATCATGCATGAGCAGAAATGAAGAGTCAGACACTCATCCGACTGAGACACCCAGGTCATCCCACTAATGGCCCTTTTTTTTTATATCAAAGTTTATTAGATGGTTAATCCTGAGACATACCTATGATATTTAATGTAAGCCTATCATATATTCAGATGCTTAAACTCTAAAAATGAATTAATGTCTGTGAAAGTAATTGCCCTAACCATGCCTTTAATTAGAATAATAACTTGCCATTTGTCATCTTTTAACTTTAAGCAGCAGTCCACTTAATGATAGTTATTATCTAAAAAACAATGCCTTGGAATTTTATAAATGTGCACACAATTCAGACATTTTCATTTTTCTGTAGGACTGTCTTAGTTAATATCTTTAGGGAAACAGAGCTCTGAAGCGGGCAGAGGTTTAATTTAGTGATTAATTTTCACTATGGAACAACAAATAGAATCCTAATTAATGAATTTGATAATGCCTGGCCATTTGCTATTGAGGACATGATGAGCCACATTTATAAAATAGCTGTATAGCAGAAAGCAGGCAAGGACAGAAGACAGCCACCTCCACATATTAAGCCAGAAGTCCTGTACAGTCTTTCTACAGAGGAGAGTTAGTGGTTGACTTCAGATCCTCTGTCTTAATTCAAACTGCATTATGTAAATCAGTATGTGAAGCTGGGTCCTTGCCAAGAAATATAGCAGATGAACTGTGCATATCCTTATAGAAACTCAAGTGCATATACCTAATTTATGCATTAAGAAAAGGAAGGAAGGAAAAATCTAGAGTTTGGAACTGAGATCAGTTCCAGTTGGAGAGCCACGGTTATCTGGAAGACATTCAAAACATCGAAGAGGAAAAGAGAGAAAAAGTGTTAACACAGAGAAAAATAAGATGGCATTGAATTTCAGCAACAACTATGTCTAACTCATATTCTTAACTTTTCTCCTGGTGAGCTCTGCATCCCAAAATCAAATATTTTACTAATATTGATACGTGTTGTTCCAATATTACAAATACATTTTCTAAAACTGATTTATGTATCAGTTATTTAGAAAATGTTTTCCCAGAGAAACAGTGCTTTAAATCATAGCTAGGATCCTGGTCCAGCCCTGAAATTCGGTTTAAACAGTGTAGACACATAATAACTATTAGCTGTCTATCGCTACATAACTAACCAGCCCAAAATTTAGTGAGCAAGAACAACTTTTTCATTATTTCTCACAATTCTGTGAGTCAGCTGGTCTTATGTTTCATGTGAGGTTATATTGGGCTGCAGGTATCTTGGGGCTGGACGGGTGGAAATGTCCAAAATGGATACTCACATAGTTGGCAGTTGTTGCTGGCTCTTTGGCTGGGACTTCACTGGGCTAACAACCAAACACTTACACATGGCCTCTCATTAGCCTTGGGGTTCTTATTGCATGGCTGTTGGTTCAAAGAGGGAGCCTCCCAGGAACAAGAGTGCCAAGAGACAAAAAGAAGAAGCTGGCAGGACATTAAGGGTTACACCCAGAAGTGATAGAGCATCTTCAGTCATATTCTATCTGGCAAAGCAGCCACAGAGCCCTCTAAGATTCAAGAGAGCAGAGAAATAAACTCTATCTGTTGGGAGAATGGTAAAGTCACATTTTGAAAGAGGAAATGGGATTGAAGTCCTTTGTGTGGCCATGTTTGGAAAGTGCAATCTGTCATTCCCTATCTACTAATACCACGAAAGTGAATTTACCACTTTTGTAAGGAGACAGCCATGATGTACCAAGATCGAGAGCCTTAAGGCTTCTTTGTAAGTTTTAGTAGCCCCTTCTAAAACATGGGCATTATAACCATACAAAAACTGCTTATTTAGCAACCACTATGTTGAAGTGATTTATACTTATTTATTTAATTCTAATGATTGCTCTTGAGGCAAGGCCTTTTATTATTCCTACTTTAGGGATAGGATACTGAAATAAAAAAATTAAAAAACCTTCTCAAGCAAAGCTAATAGTGACAAAACTGGGATTCTTCTGTATTTCCATAAAGATTAAATAAGGTAATATATGTAATTGTAGAATGAAAGTTCATATTTTCATCATTATATATAACTAATTCATAATGGTGTTTTAAAATTAAACACATTTTCATTACAAGATATTTCACACATGCAGAAGAATTTGGGAAGCAATGACATACAGATAAAAAGAACTACCACATACATTGTAATTGTCTAATACATTGGGGGATCATTAGGCTATAGCTATCATTGTTATTATTATAAACAGTCTCCTGTTTAAATAAAAATTTTATTCCCCAATATACCATGAAGTTTGAATTAATAATTTTTGAATTACAAAAGAAAATTTCCTCAAGATTTTAGCACATTTCTCCACCACGTTCCCTGTTACTTCACAGTGTGGTGAGAATGACTCGATTTTACCTTTTGACAGAGACAGGTGGACTTTCCCCATAATTATACAAATGTCCACCTCCTAAATATTCAGTATTAGAACTAATTTGGAGCGGGGTCTGGGTTGCTCAGTCGGTCAAGCGTCTGACTTCAGCTCAGGTCATGATCTTGTTGTTTGTGGGTTTGGGCCCCGCATTGGGCTCTGTGCTGACAGCTTGGAGCCTGGAGCCTGCCTTAACTCTGTGTCCCCTCCTCTCTCTGCTCTTCCTCCCGCCTCTCTCTTTCAAAAATAAACATTAAGACAAATTTTTAAAAGAGGACTAATTTGAAGAGTAGAGTGAAGAACACAGAAGAATGGATCAGTGACCTAGAGGATAGAGTAATGGCAAATGATCAAGCTGAACAGAATAGAGAAGAAAGAATAATAAAAAATGAAAATAGACTAAGGAAACTCAGTGACACCATCAAACATAATAATATTCACATTTTAGGGATCCCAGAAGGAGAAAAGAGAGAAAGGGGGACAGAAAAATTTATTTGAAGGAAACTTCAAAGAGAAAATTTTATTATCTGAAAACTTCCCAAATGTGGGGAAGGAAATGAACATCTAGGTCAAGGAGGTCCAGAGAGCCCCCAACAAAATCAACTTAAGGAGGTTCATACCAAGGCTTTTTAATTACTGAAGTAGTTAAAATAGCAAAATGTAGTGATAAAGAATTTTAAAACCAACAAGAGAAAACAGGTACAAGGAAAGGAAAACCCCATAAGGCTGTCAGCTGATCTTTCAGCAGAAACTTTGCAGACTAGAAGGAAGTGGCATGATATATTCAAAGTGCTGAAGAAAAAATCCTGCAGCCAAGAATACTCTATACAGCAAGGCTGCCATTCAGAATAGAAGGAGAAATAGTTTCTCAGGCAAACAAAAGTTAAAAGAAGTCATCAGCACTAAAGCAGCCTCATAAGAAGTGTGAACGGGGATTCCTTGAGCAGAAAGGTGGGGCGCCTGGGTGGCTCAGTCGGTTAGGCCTCCAACTTTGGCTCAGGTCAGATCTCACGTTCGTGGGTTCGAGCCCTGCATCGGGCTCTGTGCTGACAGCTAGCTCAGAGCGTGGAGTCTGCTTCTGGTTCTGTGTCTCCTTCTCTCTCTGCCCCTCCCCCTCTCATGCTCTGTCTCTCTCTGTATCAAAAATGAATAAAACATTTAAAAAAAAAGATACACAAAAAATAAATAGCAAGGAATCCAAGTGTAGCACTAAAGAAAGCCAGCAAACTGTGACTGAAGAGAACAAGAAAAAAAAAATGGAACAGAGAAGAACTATGAAAACAACCATAATGCAAGTAACAAAATGGTAATAAGTACCTACCTATCAATAATTACTTTGAAAGTGATGGGCTAAAAACTCTAATCAAAAAACATAAAATGACAGAATGAATAAAATTATAAGACCAATCTATATATTTCCCACAAGAGATCCATTTCAGACCTAAAGACATATGCATATTGAAAAGCATTTATCATGCAAATGGAAGTGAAAAGAAAGCTGGGGTAGCTACACTTACCTTGGACGAAACGGAGTTACAGCAAAGATAGTATCAAGAAGCAAAGAAGGACACTGTATAATCATTAAGGGAGAAATCCAATAAGAAGATTTAACTATTGCAAATATTTATACACCAACATGAAAGCATCCAAATACATGAAGCAGCTATTAGCAAATATAAAAGAAGAAATCAATAGTAACACAATAACAGTAGGGGACTCTAACACACCTACTTACGTCAATGGATAGATCATCCAAACAGGAAATCAACAAGAAAACAGTGGCTTTGAATGACACATGAGACCAAATGGATCTAGCATATTCAAAACATTCCATCCTAAAATACAGAAATACACATTCTTTTCAAGGACACATGGCACATTCTCCAGAATAGATCATACAGTAGGCCACAATTCAAGTCTCAACAAATTCAAAAAGATTGAAATCATATCATGCATCTTTTCCAACCATAATGCTATGAAACAGAAGTCAACCACGAAGAAAAATCTGGAAAGAATGCATGGAGGTTTAATAACACGCTACTAAAAATGAATGGATCAATCAGGAAATCAGAGGAAATAAAAAATACATGGAGACAAATGAAAATAAAATTTTAAAGGCATATTTCTTTATATAATAAAGACAGTGGCTATAGGACACTTAGTACCATTCTGCTAAACCACCTTCCATGTATCATTAAATATATGCACATCCTTGATAAATATACAATGCTGTTTTGTGGGTGTGTGTTTTTTAGATTGTCCATAGAAGACATTGTGCTATATAAATCTCATTCAAGTTCTCCTTTACTTATTTTTAGTCACTTTTACTCACTGACTATTGTAAAGGATTCTGTCCTATTCAGAACCACAATTTGCTCATCCAGTCCTCTGGGATTGGAAACTGGATGGTCTCCAACTTTTTGTAATCACATCCTTTGTTCTCTTGTGGAGCTGTGTGAGAGTTTCTCAGGGCTGCATGTCCAGGAATGGAATTACTGTGTTATAGGGGACACACATACTTGATTTCATTAAGTGCTATCAGACTTGTCTGCAAAAATCTCATACTAGTTTGACCTCCCATTGGAAGTGCTCAAAGGCTTTTCTTTCTCTGTTTATCTCCTGACAGTAAGTATTGTTTAAATCCTATTTTTGGCATTCCAGTGGGACTGAAAAGGCATCTTGTTAGTTAAAGTATATGTATCTGATACCAGTGAGGCTGAATATTTCTTCATGTTCATTGTTCAGCATTCTTTTAGGTATTTTGTCTTTCTCTTGATGTTCTACAGGCAGTTTCATATTCTAGCTTTTAAAGAACCGCCAGTTTTAGAAATTACAAATTCTTTAATCTGGAACCTGTTACCTTTAGCTTTGATATCTGTAGTTGAATAGAAACTATAATTGTGATATTTTCAAATTCCTAATTGTTTGTATTATGTTACTTATAGTCAAAGACTTATAGGGGCGCTGGATCATTTGGAAGACCATGTGACTCTTGATCTCAAGGTTGTGAGTTCAAATCCCATGTTGGGTATAAAGATTCCTTAAACAATACTTAAGAGTTATTATACATTCCCTTTGACGTTTCTTAAAATACATTTTAGAAGCAGTTTGCAAATTTTAGAAACAAAAAACATTTACATTGTTAGATCCTTTAAACTCTAGGCATTTTTTGTTGTTTTTGCTGGTTTTAGCTTCTTGCTCTTGTGACTTGCATCTTGTTTCTATTATACTTTCTACGCTTGTTTCTGACGTAGATAAAGGCTAATGACTTTTGTTTGGTGGTTTAGTAACATTGCTGAACAGTTTTATATTCTCATTGTAAGAATTCATGTGACCAGGAGCACAACTAAGGAGAATTCCAGAAATTTAACACCTAAGGAGAGATAGCATATTAAGCTGGTTATAGAATGACCTGGATAAAAGATATTCTTGATAGGAAAAAGAGAAAATATATCAGAGATCACAAAACACTTTGCCAAAATTAGCTATACAAATATCATGTTTTTCAATATCATTATTTTAAGTGTAATTATAAAATTAAAATAATATATTTTAAAACAAGATTCTACAGGGGCGCCTGGGTGGCTCAGTCGGTCGAGCGTCTGGCTTCGGCTCAGGTCATGATCTCACTATTTGTGGGTTTGAGCCCTGCGTCAGGCTCTGTGCTGACAGCTCAGAGCCCGGAGCCTGCTTCAGATTCTGTGTCTCCCTCTCTCTCTGACCCTCCCCTGCTCACGCTATCTCTCTCTGTCTCTCAAAAATAAATTTAAACATTTAAAAAATTTGAAAAAATAAAACAAGATTCTACAATACATTGTGTATTTACTTTTTATACTGTTACTTTTTCAAAAATTGTGCAATCCCATACATACTTCTGCTTTTTTACTTGTAATGTGAATATTTTTACTTTATTGATTTTTAAAATATGGTTCTTAAGTCTTTAGCCATTTTTTACTGTTGCTTCTTATTGCATATGATTTATATATACTGAACAGTGAACAAATCATTATTCTACAGTTTGAAATGTTCATGAAGTGAAAACACTGGTAGAAGCAGCAGCCAAACTAAGAAACACATACAAAAAGCATAATTTTGAATGTTTAGGTTGTTTCCAATTTCCCAACACATAAAACTTTATTTACAATTCTGATTTTATATCCTTTGGAAAGATTCCTAGAAATTGAGTTACTAGTTAAACAACAGGAGAATTTTTAAAGTTCTCTCTATATATTGGTAAATGCCTTCTGGAAAAGATTGAATCATTTCATAGATCCAATAAAGGGGCTCATGGAAGAGCATCTGTGCCCATGTAGAGAACTATTGCTTTGTTAATATTTTCCAATTTGAATGGTAAAAAAAAATCCCATTATTATTTCAATTTTTACTACTAAAAAATGTACTCTCTGGCATCTCTTCCCTGCAAATTATCTCTCATTCATTTTTTTTTTCTACTGGAGTATTACTAATTTTTTAAGTTAATTGAAAAACTGTTTTTTAAGGATATTGACTTTGGGTAATAACTGTTATAAGTAATTCTCTACTTTTGACTGTTGCTTTTCAATTTCTAGATGCTTTAAATATAGTTTTAATTTTTCAAAGATATATATGCAATTAATTTAGGGATAAGTAATTCTAGAAAGTTTAATTATTCTGTCTATCCATCTGTCTGTCTATCATCTATCTATCTCTGTATTCCAGTCTCCCACCACAATTTCTCATTTCTAAGTGGGACTAACATTTTCTTTTTGTCTTTCTTTTGGCATTTATATTTGTATTTCTAAATAGTATACTTTTATTTCTATTTCTTGGGGTTTTTTTAGGGTCAGTTATTACTTTTTGACGCCCTCTTGTGAAAAATTAAGATGTACCCCTCTCTCACTGCCTCACTGCCTCACTGCCACCACTACCCACGAACACCTTACCCCTCTGCTCAGGACCAGCCCAATAACACTATTTCTCAGGTCAGTGTTTGGTGCCTCCGTTAACACGGCTGTGCGATCATGCGCACAGCTGAACCAGTATATATTATATAATTACTTTTAAATCTTCATTACAAACTTGTGTTTCCCCTAGAGTTAAGAATTTCTTGCTTTTATTTACTTCCTTTCTAAATTGTTATGTCTAGTTTTTCCCCCAACACTCTAAACTGTGTAAGCTTCTTCCTAATGCACTAAAAATACGATAGGTGTTCTACCCTTTTAATCTACCAGGAGGTATTTCCTTCTCCCAGAGCATCTGGGCAGCTGCATGTACACGCTGACGCCTGGACGTGCTGCGCAGATGTCATCCTAACAGGCCTGTCTTCTACCTCACTCTTGTGCTTGAACTATGGCTTTCTGGATTATGTGGTTCATTTCTTCTTGGTTTAATCCCTTGCTTTGATTGAAAACTGCCTTAAAATGGTGCCTAAGACTATTTTCTTCCTTCCCTCATGCTTTATTGCGTCCTGCTATATGAAGCCTTTCCGTACTCAATGTTGAGATATCCCCACACACCCTCAGTTCCTGAACTCAGAATTCTGGCTTCCAGGCTGCACCTTCCAGGCAAAAGATTAGAAAAACTCTTTTCTATGAAATCTTGACCAGTCTAAAAATAGGATAATTATAATGATATCTCAAACTCCCTAAGGAAATAAAAGAAACTTCTCAGATAATCCCACAACTAATAAATTACTAGAATTTTCCTTGGGATTTTGAAAGCATCACTCCTTTTTCTTCTAGCTACAAGGGTTACTGTTGAGAATCTGTTTTCATTCTAATTCTCTTGTACTTTGGATATAACCTGAATTTTTGTTTTTCTTTCTGGAAGCTTTTAGGATTTTTTTCTCAGTCTTCAGTGTTTCTGAAATTTCATGACGTTGTGCCTTGGTGTGCTTCCATACTTAGCCATTTGTAATGAGCATTCAATTGGCCCTTTCAATATGAAAACTTTTGTCCTTCAATTAGGAAAATTTTCTTGAAATATTTTCATTTACTTTTCTCTGTTCTTTCTTTTTACTTTTTTTCTTCAAAATCTACTAGTTAGATAACAAATTTTCTGGGCTAATCCTTTGATTTTCTTACATTTTTCTTATGTTCCATCTTTTTATTTTCCTTCTCTACCTTCTGTGAGAATGCCTCCTGTTTAACTTTCTTCCTCTTTGAACAACATTTCGCTATTATATTTATAATGGTCCCTTTTAAAAGTAGAATTTTAAAATGTAATAATCCCACTGATGTGTTTTGAATGCTGCAGTTATTTTTTGTTTGTTTGTTTTTGGTTTTGTTTTTTTAATTAGGCTCAAGTTAGGCTCAGCTCAAGATCAAGAATCAGATGCTTAATGGACTGGGCCACCCAGGCTCCTTGATGCCACATGTTTTTTTATCCCTCCGAGAAAGTTGTAATTTTTATTTAGTTTCTATATCCCATATTCTCTGCTGTTTCTGACTAGGGTATTTTCTTTTTATATTTCATGTGAGAGTTTTCTCAACATCTCTAGTTTTTATTGGTTGTCCATTAATGTAAGAGGAAGACCAAAGCACTGACCACAATCCTTCTGTGAGTAGGGCCTTCACCTGTGGGCCTCACTGCAGGGTACTGTGTTGAGCAGTTTTATAGCTGTTGATGTTATTTCAGTGGGACCCCGTGATGTAAGGACTTTAGGCTTCCTTAGGGCTGTTCAATATGCAACAGAAAAGAATCCTCTACTCTTGCCTGGGAGGTATAAATCTGGCTGCCAAAACTCTGTGGGCTGACTTGAGACAAGAGGTGAGAGAGTGGCTTCTTAGCATTCAATGTGTATACCTCCTTGGGGCACCTGGGTGGCTCAGTTGGTTAAAAGATCGGCTTTAGCTCAGGTCATGATCTCATGGTTCGTGGGTTCGATCCCCACATCGGGTTCTGTGCTGACAGCTAGCTCAGAGCGTAGAGCCTGCTTCAGATTCTGCATCTCCCTCTCTCTCTCTGACCCTCCCCTGCTCACACTGTCTCTCTCTGTCTCTCAAAAATAAATAAAAAACATTAAATTTTTTTTAAATTAAAATAATATGTAGACTTCCTTAATCTGTCTGTTTACAGCATAAAAATCTTGTCCACCATTTGACCTGGTGTCCTCCAACCTAGAAAACATGTTGTGCTCTCTTCTGAGAATACACTTCCAGTTTTCTGCCAGGTAGAAAACGAAGAGTTCTCCAGCTGCCTTTATAGTGGCAGCGATTACTGCGGGGGGAACTGGGGAACTGCTTTTTTTTTAATGTTTATTTATTTTTAAGAGAGAGAGAGAGAGCACAAGCAGGGGAGGGATGGAAGGAGGGGGATAGAGGATCTGAAGCAGGCTCTGTGCTGACAGCAGTGGAGCCTAATATGGGGCTCAAACTCATGAATGGTGAGGTCATGATCCAAGCCGAAGTCAGATGCCCAACAGATTGAGCCACACAGGTGCCCAGAGGGCAAATGCTTTTTTTTTTAATTTAAAAATTTAATTTATTTTTTTTTACTTTATAAAGTTTCATATTTTTTTTAACATATGCAATTATTTTCCATCATTTACAATACAGTAGTTGCAATGACACTCAAAACAGAGAATCAAAGTAAAAAATCAAAACACCAACTTCTGTTTCATGTAATTAGACTTATACAGAAATTAGAAGGTTAAGTAACAACTAGTTAATCACCTAATTTCACAGCTATCTGAAGTGGCAATCGTTATATAGCAGCTTATCTATGATACATTCAAGATACATGATACAATTTATTACTTGTTCATAGGCTACAACACAGCCTGC